>NC_030385.2:26725807-27051064 GCF_001625215.2 Daucus carota subsp. sativus | reverse complement strand
TATTATTGATATTGAGAGTTAAGCACTCATGAGTACTGATTGAATTATCAGGTTGAGCTCAATTTATATGATGTAGGAAGCTCTTCCACAGCTTCCTTGGTTTCATGTTCAAACCCTATATGTAACTCCATGGTTCAAACGAATGCTGCTGGCTGCATTACGCAAGGGAATCAATGTGGTTATTCTTTTGAGTACGGGGATGGGAGTGGGACTAGTGGTCATTACATAACTGATCTGCTTTACTTTGATACGATTCTGGGACCGTCAGTTACTGCCAACTCTTCTGCTCCAATAGTTTTTGGGTGAGTTCGTGTAAATTTTTTAAGTATTTGTCGGTGTATTTTTAGTAATGATATTTTCCGCCATAACTAGTGACAGATGATGTTTGTTTTTCTTCATTGAGGATTGTTTCTTTTGTTTGAATCAGGTGTAGCTCTTATCAGTCTGGGGACTTGACAAAAACAGATCGAGCACTCGATGGAATCATTGGGTTTGGTCAACAGGATTTATCTGTCATGTCACAATTGTCAGCTCTTGGAATCACTCCTAAGGTGTTTTCTCATTGCTTGAAAGGAGAGGGCATTGGTGGAGGTATTTTAGTTCTTGGTGAGATTTTGGATCCGACAATCGTTTATTCTCCACTTGTCCCATCACAGTACGTATCTTTCAAAAGCATGAAATACTTTGCTTGATCTTTAGGTACTCTGTTATACATTCAGCTAAAATGACAAGAAAAAAACATCATAATGTACACAGAGGGTTTTAACAAACTTGTGAATTTAATAATACAAAATTAAAATGCTCTACATCATGATGACGAACTTATAGTCAACTTAGTGCATTCATGATCCCGGATTTCGCTTTATCCTATATTACATTATTATATAATCTTTGTAATATGGATATGTAATTGTAGTCATATAGATAATGTTTCAAGGATGACTATGGAATTAATCATATTAGGTTTCCACAGTGACTTCAGAGAGACTATGACTGGGAGTCCTAAATGTTTCTAATCTTGATATCTCATATGTTAAATGAATTGAGAGAAATATGCAATATTTTCTCCCTCCATGATATCACCCACCTGAGCAGTATGTCGCAATAGAATTCATGTCTGGCTGATTGTCCACTCTGTATTCCTATATCTGAAGTAGGTGCCTTGATTCATCTGTTCCATATCTTTCAGGCCTCATTATAACTTAAATCTGCTAAGTATTGCTGTTGGTGGGCAGTTGCTGTCTGTTGATCCAGCAGCATTTGCAACATCAAGTAACCGAGGAACTATTGTTGATTCCGGAACAACTTTGACATACCTTGTCGCAGAAGCTTATGATCCTTTCCTTGACACTGTAATTTTTCTTTTACTTCTGCGTTCATTCTGAAATTCATATGAAATAGATTAGTGACATGCATTATAATTTATATATACAAGTTACTATCTCAAGCAGATCTTAAGAAGGGGACAAGCGGAAACATGACTTGCTTGCCTGCTGCATTGTATAAATTTATTCAGTCTCTCATCTGTTAACAAAGATTAAGTTCTTTTCTGGGTTAATTAAAAGTTACTTTAGTTACTTCTACAATGAGTATAGTTGATGTAACACCCCAGTCCCACATCAAGGATAACAAGATAAATTGTTCCAACTTAAATGCATAAGTACTACTACCATGTTCACCAACAAATCATGTTTTTTCGGGGGCCTGCGGTGGGCTTGCGGAACAACTTGTTGCATTTGGGTCAATATACACTTCAAACTTATTTTTGGATTCCAAATGACTTGACACCCAATGTGCTTGGACTTTGACTCGAACTGTCACATATGAAGTCCTCGTAAGATCATGAGAAAGAGTAAAAAGGAGTTAACACCTATGTTTCTGACTGGGTATGAAGTGAAGGACTTTGTCACATATCCAAGTGTCAACTCGAAAATTGTGACATATGAAGTCCTTGTAAGCAGTGCTGTTAAAATCTTTGCGAGTAGGTGAAGGTTCTGCGATTTACTTATGAGCGATTTAGTCTGAATATGAAATTGGCATCCAATATATTTGTTTTAGGTTCTAGGCGACAATGGGAAGGATAAGATTTTACGATTCAAAATACCCACCATATCTATTATTATTGGTAAATGTTCCCAGGTATGGAAATAACTATAAAAGTAATTTGTGAAAAACTTGATTTACCGGGTGAATGGTTGAATTTGCTCCTCGTTCTAATTTGTAAATGGGTAGTTTACAGTTTTTCTTATTGCAGATAGATAATCTTGCCTGGATTTTTTTATTTATGTCTTGCCTGCTTATAATGAAGGTAACTGCTGCTGTTTCACAATATGCAACACCGGTTGTTTCAAAAGGAAATAAATGTTATGTAGTCTCCTCCAGGTTTGCACATTACTATTTAAGAGTCTCAATTTTGAAGTATAATATGTTAAGGTCAAAATGTACTTCTAAGGCCTTGGATATTAACATATGTATGTCAACCACAGCATAAATGAGATATTTCCTCTTGTTGCTTTTAACTTTGAGGGAGGTGCCTCCATTGTACTTAAACCAACAAACTACCTGATGCACACGGGCTTACTTGTAAGTAACTTTGAGGAAGGTGCCTCCATTTCACACAATTGTGTTTATTAGTTAATCTTATGTTGTTCAGCTAATATATTGTAATATGCAATTGACAGGATGGTGCTCCATTGTGGTGCATTGGCTTTCAAAAAGCTCAAGATCAGGCAGTGACAATATTAGGAGGTTCGTAAAGCACAATAATGCTTGAAGTTCTTGTATGTTATGCAACTTGCCCCAGTGTTGGTGGTGCAGTTTAGTTATATTTGGAATTAGACCTTGTTAACTGTTCTTATTACAGTTCCTTGTTAATTTTCAAAATATAATATTTAAGATTAATTTGTTACAATTTTTCTTATATTGGACTATTTTACAATTGAAATTGACTTTCCACGAGAAATGTATTTTGGATGTTTTAGAGTTAATTGCATTACACATTCCTTTAGTTTGGAACGATTGCACTTTATTACCTAAATTTTTGACGCAGATCTTGTTCTGAAAGATAAGATATTCATCTATGATTTATCTCGTCAAAGAATTGGATGGGCAGATTATGATTGTAAGTTCTATCTAATCTCCACAACTTGATCTCAAATTTCACTGTTTTTATGGTCGAACTTCTCTCCTAAGTACCCTAAATGCTAAATGACTATTATCTGTTCTCAGGTTCATCGTCTGTGAATGTCTCCATAACATCTAGCAAGGATGAATTTGTCAATGCAGGACAGCTACATTCCAGCAATTCCCCAAGGAATGTAATATTGCACTTGGTATGTTTAAGCAGTTGGGGATATTTCTTCACATTGCTTTGCACCATGTTCGTATTTTGGTGAATTCACCTGCATAAAGTCAGATAACCCTTAGGCCATTGATTGGAAGCTAATGCAAGCCCTAGGTTATTTATATTTGTGGTAGTAGCCATTCTCCTGCCCCGTAACTCTCTTAGTAGAGACTGAATACCAGGCAAAAGTCATTCTTTTTTCTTTGAACTTGACAAAAGATTCAGGCCCCTACCCCCCACAAATACAAACCAGACCAAAGAGGCCGCATTGTAGATATCCTGTACAAGCCTTTAGTATCAAATTTGTGGTGATTGAAATTTTGAAAATACACAGCAAAAAAATCATTTTAGGTGATGTCGTTTCCAGAGGCTTCCCCAGGCAGCTTTCAGTGTAATGACTTTGCTTTTATTAGAGCTCTTGAGTTGTATTGTAGATTAATAGTTGGTAAAATTCTAAGCTATGTTATTTGATAGTAATTTCTTATTATATGGAAAATTAATTTGTCATCTGTTAAATTTTTTAATATATAAATTTGTGTCTGGAGCACTCTGGATTGAGGGTTTAAGAATTTTCTCTCTTGTTTTTGGTCATAAGGGGGTATAAGAATTTTCAAATAGTGTCCATTTTGTAGTTAAACTTGTATGCTCAGCGGGTATAAATGGCATAAATTACACAATTCATCATAAACTCAATGCCGACAAGAAAATACAAGTCCTTTTAATTTTACAACAGTTTCCAGCCGAGTGTTTAATAGATTTTGATCGTCTGCATTTTCCATTTGGAGTTCTAGAACATACACTGATAACCAATTCCTAGCAACCATTTTTGGTTAAATGGTGGATTATTGGTTGAGTGAGTATACATTTTGAGACTACTATAAAATAAAATTCTATAACATTTTTATAATTTACTTTTTTTTGAAAAAAAAGGTTGAACATGGGACAATTTTTATGGGCTACATGATACAAACTTTTTAGTTAGACGGTGAATTTTTTTGTTTCCAAAAAAAAAATCTATTCTCCAAGTATGCATAAAATTTCTTGCTCACTAATACTTTGAATAAAAGTTGTAGTGTCGACACATACTAAAAAGACTCGGACCATTAAAAAGACTCCAACTCTTCTCCGTCCAACTCTTTTCCAGAATGTACTGTGTATGTATATTTTTTTGCCACACAAAGGTCGAATTTTATTAATTTCTCAAATCATTCGACAAGACATAATAAACATAAAAAAAGTCGGAGTGGACACTCTCCAAACACAGTCGTTTCACAAACTTAAACTTCACGTTTTTTGAAGTTAAGCTTGCAAGAGGAGCTCAACACTCCTGCGTCACTCTCCGCAGGTATGAGAAAACACCAAAAAGAGCTCCGGATGGCCAGTACCATCTGCAAACAATCGGACTCAACAATAACATTGCTCGGCTTCCGTTGTTTATCCAGCTTAACACTTCTCTTATTCTTAGAGTTTCAGCCAGTTCTGGACTAGGATTTACTCATAAACACTTCAATCTAGCTTCGATTAAAGTACCATCTCCGGCAACAAAAGCAAAGATGTAGCAATTTAACTCGTCACAAATGGCAGCATCTGTGTTAATCTCAACACTGTTACTATTAATTGAAGAAAAATCTCAACATCCAAGATCATAATATTATTTACTAAATTTTTTATCTGATCGAGTAACAACAATGTGAAGCTTCAAAGTTAGCTTAGGAATAAAATTTCTTGTATTGGATTCATACAGAAACTCATTCAATAATACTGATTATCAAAACAAATATATAATCATACAACAGATTTCAGATTTACATTAAAAGTTAAAAAATTCCTTTCGGTGATAAAGTATCTCATTCTACAGGCCATTTTCCAGAACTAAAGACTAGCATGATAAACATTACTTTACTGTACCTTACTTAAGTAGACAAATAATAAAAGCCTTGGATTTACAATAGACTCCAAAATAATTAAGAGACTTCAAATTACAATCACAATACATGTCATACATCCAGTTCATTAAAACTCATATCATATTATCTTTAATCCAACTGTGTTAAACAAAGAGTTTACAAGTTGCGAAAATATCAGTTCCACAAAGTATATCTTCCTCAAATTTGGTTCCACAAAACAGAGACACTCTTTGAACAAAAATTAATGATAGTAAAATGAAGTAATGACTTGCGTTAATCAAATATATTATCTTTAACATAGCTGCAAAGTACATCTTATTGCTACAGTAACAGTAACAGTTCAGTGAGCAAAAAAATTACATGTACCTGATAACTTGCTATATCTTGTATCAAAGCTTCAATTTCATCATCAATTCTCTCTGATGAGGAAGAAACAGATGTATTGTCTACACCTAGATAATCTGCTATGACCCCGGTCAAAGATACAGCAACTCTGTTGACTTATGCTAGAAAAAGAAAAAGGATGAAAGGGCAGAAGAGTCTATACAATCAAAAGGAAGGGCAGAAGAGTCATTGAAGAATAGAGATATTTAGTTGGGAATGGAGAGCGGAAGAGGGCATTGTGTATTGTGTGAGTAAAAAGGGGATCTGGGAGAGTACCACCTCTCGAATGTGGGTAGGGTTTATTCATCGTCAATTGAGTCTGTAATTGCAAGTGCGTAGTAGTAAGTGTCTTGAATATTGCTTCCTATTCAGTTCTAGTGATTATTGTCTTGTTTAATTGTGCTGCTATTTGCTGATTGTGTGTGAGTCTCTAGCAAAGTGGTATCAGAGCCAACACTTGTCCATGGGTCCTTCAGACAAAGATCGACTAGCACAGATTGAGGAACAGCTAGAGACCCAGCAGCGTTCGCTGCGTGAAGCAGTCACGATCGAAGTAAGCGCCGCCATCAAAGGGGCGGTGGCCGCCATGCAACAATCTCTCCTCACTCGGGTCACCTCGAGTTTCGACGAGATCACGAAGCTCCAGGATGAAAAATTGGCTGCAGCAATTACCCGTTTAGAGGGTCGGATCACTCGCTCACGTGATACCCAAGAGTCTCTTATCGCTGCTATGAGAGATGACCAGCTGAAATTTCAAGAGGATGTTCGTTCGTCCCTGTCCACTTTTCAATCAGGTCCTGCGAAAGGGGTTTTGGCTCATGAGAATGTGGTTCTCGGGGTGGTGGAGGGGAGTGGATCTGGTGTTGGACCCAAGGGTGGTTTCTATGGTGGCATCGGGTCTGGGTCAGGTGGTGGTCCGGGATCTGGCGGTTATAGATCCGGTGGTGGGTTTGGCTCAGGCACTGGCCCCGGTGGTGGAGCAGGTCCTAACGGGTGTAATTCATGGCGCCATAAGAAGCTCGATCTGCCTCTCTTTGATGGTTCCAATCCCGACGGTTGGATCTTAAGGGCGGAACGATTTTTCAATTTTTACAGTCTATCGGAGGAAGAGAAGGTGGAGGCTACGGTGGTGGCATTAGAAGGACAAGCTTTGTTGTGGTTTCAATGGGAGCACCGGAGGAGACCGATTGAAAGCTGGGAGCAGGTGAAAAGTCTCCTTCGCCGGCAGTTTCGTTCCCAAGCCACGGGCACACTACAGGAGCAATGGCTAGCTCATAGGCAAGCAGGTACGGTCACTGATTACCGCCTGAAATTCATTGAATTATTAGCCCCCTTGAAAATGTGTCGGAGGAATTATCATTGGGTCAGTTTTTGAATGGATTGAAAGATGAGATACGGGCCGAAGTCCGGCTGTTAGGCCCTCTTACGGTCGATCATGCAATGGAGTTGACCCATATGGTGGAGGATAAGCTCAAACTGACTAAAGTTCGAGAAGAGGGACGCTCGGGCTTTACGCAGATAGGGAAACCGAACACCTCCCAAGGCTCTTCTCTGGGGTCTAGTTCTTACAGCCCTAAGTCGTTTTCAAGTTTTTCTCCCTCGGGGGCATCGACTGGAAGTAGCCCAGCAGTAGTAACCAAGGTTTCTGGGGATGTTCGGAAGCTCAGTGACAGGGAGCTACAAGATAAAAGGGCAAAAGGATTGTGTTTCCGCTGTGATAGCAAATGGAACATTGGGCATAAATGTCAGCGCAAGGAGCTGAGTGTTCTGGTCACCCAGGAGGAAGGGTGGAATACCGAGGACGGGGGAATGGAGGAGCTGGAGGATGTCGCTGATCCACCACCAGTGGACGAAGTGCACCCAGAAATATCTCTTAATTCCGTAGTGGGTTTGACCAGCCCGAAAACGTTTAAACTGAAAGGCGAAATTAATGGAGTGCCGGTAATTGTTATGATTGATCCGGGTGCTACTCACAACTTTATAGCGACACACGCCCTACAACAGTTAGGCATCACTTGTGTATCTTCTCAGGAGTTTGGGGTGTCATTAGGCACGGGGGAGATGGTACAGAGCAAAGGATTGTGTAAATCAGCAGTGGTGGAAGTACAGGGTTTGACTATTGTTGAGGATTTCTTGCCAATTGCTTTGGGCAATTCTAACTTGATTTTGGGTCTCCAATGGCTGGAAAAGCTGGGTACTATGACTGCGAATTGGAAATCACAGCGGCTTTCGTTTAGGCTGGGGAACGAAATGGTAACTTTGATGGGGGACGCATCTTTGGGTCGATCCGGTATTACTCTTAAGGCGATGTTGAAAACGTTGCGCAAGGAGGGACAAGGGTATGTGGTGGAGTGTAATTACTTGGGTGCTGTTACAGGGGAAGCTAATGATACACCTGTTGTTCCGGAGTTTTTAACTCCACTTGTCCAGCACTACAAGGCTGTGTTCAATCTACCAGATGGGTTACCTCCAGCGAGGTTCCAAGACCATAGTATTATACTGAAGGAAGGGACAGACCCTGTTAATGTCCGGCCATTCCGTTATCCACAAGCCCATAAAGATGAAATTGAGCGGCTTGTACAGGATATGCTTACTGCCGGCATCATACAGCCATCAAATAGCCCGTTTTCGAGCCCGGTGCTGCTAGTAAAAAAGAAAGACGGCTCATGGCGGTTTTGTGTCGATTATAGGGCACTCAACAAGGCAACCATCCCAAATAAGTTTCCTATTCCGGTCATCGATGAGCTGTTAGATGAACTTCAGGGAGCATCGATCTTCACAAAGCTTGACTTAAAATCAGGCTATCATCAGGTGCGTGTTAGACCAGAGGACGTCCCTAAAACAGCCTTTCGAACTCACGAAGGCCACTACGAGTTTCTAGTTATGCCGTTTGGGCTCACAAACGCACCGGCGACTTTTCAAACAATTATGAATGAAGTCTTCCGGCCATATCTTCGGGGTTTCGTCTTAGTTTTCTTTGACGACATACTAATCTATAGCGCAGATGAGGGGGCGCATGTGAAGCATGTGGAAACTGTTCTGGCAACTTTAAGTCAACACCAGTTGTATGCTAATTTTAAAAAATGTGAGTTTGACCAAAGGGAAGTTGCTTTCTTGGGCCACCGAATATCTAGCAAGGGTGTTTCGGTAGACCCTTCGAAAATCCAGGCCATCGTTAGCTGGCCTATTCCAAAGAATATCAGGGAGCTTAGGGGTTTTTTGGGACTATCCGGGTACTATAGGAAGTTCATCAAGAATTATGCTCACTTAGCTGGGCCACTCACTGATCAGCTGAAGGCAGACAAGTTTGGGTGGACAGATGATGCTTCCAGGGCCTTTGAGGCGCTTAAACAGGCACTTGCAGCAGCCCCTGTCTTGCGGATGCCTGACTTCTCTGCTCCGTTTGTCATTGAAACAGATGCTTCTGGATATGGGCTTGGGGCGGTCCTCCTCCAACACGACCATCTAATCGCCTATTTCAGCAAGGTTTTGGGCCAGAGGAATCGGTTAAAGTCAATTTACGAAAAAGAGTTAATGGCCATTGTTCTGGCTGTGCAGAAATGGCGTCACTACCTGATTGGTCATCCATTCCTCATCCGCACTGATCAGCAAAGTTTGAAACACCTACTGGAACAACGTGAGGTTGGGGCTGATTATCAGCGTTGGGTAAGTAAGTTGATGGGCTATCATTTCACCATTGTATACAAACCGGGTATTTCCAACAAAGCTGCAGATGCATTATCACGGGTTGTCTCGGAGCCTGTTGAATGTGGGGCGTTAGTTTCTATAGGAGGAGTGTCGTGGCTCGATATTGAGAAAGCTATTCAGGATGATGCATTCATCACCCAAATTAAGAATGATTTACAAGGAGGCCGTCCACTTCCTAAGGGTTACGAGTTGGTGCAAGATATAGTTCACTACAAAGGCCGAGTGGTAATCTCACCTAAATCTGCATTGGCAGTACAGCTTCTCCGAGAGCACCACGACTCCCCTGTGGGTGGTCACTCGGGTGAGATTAAAACATATAAAAGGCTAGCATCGGAATGGTTCTGGCCGGGCATGCGCAAGATGATAGCCCAGTATATCCGTGAATGTGCGGTTTGCCAGCAGCAAAAACAATCCACTTTAATGCCAGCAGGGTTTTTGCAGCCATTACCAGTACCCTCTCGTATATGGGAAGATATTTCCCTAGATTTTGTGGAAGGGTTGCCAAGGTCGCAAGGGGTAGACACTGTTTTGGTAGTGGTGGATCGTTTATCGAAGTATGCGCATTTCATAGGGCTGACTCACCCTTTCACAGCCCCGAGTGTGGCCACTGCTTTCATCAATCAGATTGTACGCCTTCATGGCTTCCCATCCACTATTGTATCGGACAGGGACCGCATATTTCTGAGCTTGTTCTGGAAGGAGTTGTTTCGAGCTCAGGGGACTGCGTTGTTGAGGAGCACGGCTTATCATCCGCAGACAGATGGCCAAACGGAAGTTGTTAACAAGACTCTGGAGGGATATTTAAGATGTTTTATTCAGGGCAAGCCTCGCACTTGGGCCAGGTGGCTACCTTGGGCAGAATTTTGGTACAATACTAGTTTTCACTCTTCCACTAAATTCACCCCCTTTGAGATCGTTTATGGGAGGCCCCCCCCTATATTAGTCCGGTTTTCGGAACCAGGGACTACTGTGGCTACATTGGAGGAACAGTTGGTTGAGCGTGATGCTGTGCTTGATGATTTGAAGGCTCACCTGGTACAATCCCAGCAGCGAATGCGCTCATATGAAGATAGTCACCGACGCATGCTGGAGTTTCAGTGGGGTGATAAGGTTTTTGTTAAGCTCCAGCCCTACAGGCAGACCTCATTGGCTACCCGTACGAATGCAAAGCTGGCACCTCGTTTCTATGGGCCGTTTACTGTCCTGGATAAAGTCGGTAAAGTGGCTTACCGTCTGTAGTTACCCGCCTCTTCTAAAATACATAACGTGTTCCACGTTTCTCAACTCAAGAAGGCTGAAGGCTCGACTATTTGTACTAGTTCAATCCCCCCACAGATCAGTTCAGATTTAGTCATGGAAGCTGCACCAGAAAGGGTCTTAGATGTGAGGCAGGGTCAGGCATTTACAGAAGTATTGATCAAGTGGCAGGATCTACCCATCTGGGAAGCAACTTGGGAGGACTATGAGAGTCTTGATGTGCGCTTTCCGAGTTTCCACCTTGCGGACAAGGTGGCTGTTTGGGCCCCCGGTAATGCTATGACCCCGGTCAAAGATACAGCAACTCTGTTGACTTATGCTAGAAAAAGGGTGAAAGCGCAGAAGAGTCTATACAATTAAAAGGAAGGGCAGAAGAGTCATTGAAGAATAGAGATATTTAGTTGGGAATGGAGAGCGGAAGAGGGCATTGTGTATTGTGTGAGTAAAAAGGGGATCTGGGAGAGTACCACCTCTCGAATGTGGCTAGGGTTTATTCATCGTCAATTGAGTCTGTAATTGCAAGTGCGTAGTAGTAAGTGTCTTGAATATTGCTTCCTATTCAGTTCCAGTGATTATTGTCTTGTTTAATTGTGCTGCTATTTGCTGATTGTGTGTGAGTCTCTAGCATAATCAGCTTTAACCATACTTCTATAAAATTCTGGAAGTTCGCCAACCCATGCAGCACAATCACTTTGTTTCATGATATCCCCAGGCCTGCCATAAGTCTCTTTGACTATCGCTACAATAGAAGTGGCAAGATCTTCTGACTACAATATCAGAAATCATTTAATCACATACCAAAAAGAAGACCATTCAGTACGAGAAAATGTAGCTAAGCATGAAAGAGCAAGTAAGATCTAAATGTATGCAAAAAAACTGCATTCACACTCACATAAACTAGTGTAACAGTATCAACTATAATACTGACTTCATACATATGCATCGAGATTCTAGATCATACCTTAGCAGAATCCGCAGACTGTTGATGAATAGGTTCAGACGTTCAGTATCAGATGCTTTTGTTAATTTCTGATCTCTAAGGTACATTCTGCCATTGCGTATATGTGGCAACCGAAGTTTTCCAGTAGTGCTGATAGCAACTAGACTGAGTACACTCACTACGAAGAAGGTAGACAGGATTTTGAGAAAAGATATTTGTCCCTGTACCACAAAATATACTACATAACTGATGTGAAGACAGAATGTAACAAACCAATACTAAATACTGCAAAGAGGTACTTGAAGAATTAAAGACGCTCTTTACCGTAGGATGATTTCTTTGTGCAAAATAAATAAATTGGTAAGAAAAGACTGCGTGCTGATCAAAACTTAATGGAGCAATTAGTTCATCCGAGCACACGAGATTAATTACTATAGCTCAAAATGTGTGTGTGTGTAGTTGCACCAAATGAATGGTTGCAGGATTACATACAACATGCCAAATATATCCCACATTTTGTTTTATTTAGTTTTCTATCCAAACGTGTGTAAGAGAGGGAGAGAGGGGGGAGGTGAGAGAGGGAGAGGGGGGGGGATTGATTTCCACGATGTGCATGCTTCTTCTACTCTATGAATAATCAAAAAGTTTCGCTTCTTCTTTGGGATCTCACAGAATTTAAAAAACTGAAACACTCAAGTTCATACGACTACTTGAAAATCTAGATAACGGATTTATTCTTTGCTGATTCATCTGATACAACAGCTCTCAACTCATATTAACAGTTATCAGCTATCTGTCTGTTGTGGTCAGCTTTGATGATTTGAATGACAAAACACTTAAACTTAAAAACAGATATATGTGTTCTCTTCAAAAATGAAATTCAATAAATGTCGAAATACTCTTTAAATTTTTATTCCATGCCAAGGCATCCCTGTCTTATCACTACACGATTCCTATTTTTTTTTTTTTAGTTCGGATAGATACTTGTTGCTTAAAAGTTGAGAGCTACAAGTCAAAAAAACATTCCCACAGAAGTGTTACATGGGTATGAATGTATGAGGGCAATACTAAAGAGTCCTGATAGCAAATCTCCACAAAAAAGGCACCCAACCTGGGCGTAACAAAAACACATACAGAGTAGGGTTGAAGGAAATTAGGGTCAGCCCAAATCTATATTACTTGGAGTTGGCTAGAAGTGTCCGACATGGATATGTGTCCATGTATAGAACTCCATAATATTTTGAAAAATGAACATGTTTTGGCCTAAAGAGAAGTTTTATAGTCCAAGTGTCCATGTCCGAGTATCAAGTGTCCAACTCGGGCAATACGAGGCAAATTAAGAGTCTGAGTAACATAGGCCTAAATTGACTTGCCAGATAATATTTTCAAATACTGAAGACTTAATTAATACAATTACTCAAAAGGCACATGATTTAACTACCTATCTACGGAAAAAATTGTCTCTTCATACGATAAAAAGTAACATTCACATGCTTTACACGAACACAAGAAGTTGAACTCCAAACTCATACCATCACAACAGGAATTAACTATACTCGAAAACGATCAAATAGGTAAACAATATAAATACTTGTAGCTTCAATCAACTATATACCTTCATTAATAGACACAAATATAATAAAGCAAAAGAATCAATCAAAAATTTACGCATACAAACTGAAGGCAAGTATATCAACAAAGACAGCTGACAATTCAAGTACTTTGCAAAGCTCGAATCTTGGTGAATATAAGTGATTTTATAAACTGAAAATCTGATAGATAATGCATACTTGTAACAACAAGCATTGACATGTAACTCAATGTACCTTTTCCGTGAATTTAAGGTGAACATCACACATTTTCCACTGTTAAGTTCAACAGAAAAAGATTAGTATCCTATTTCACTCGGGTCTCCAGTATACTCTGCAATTTGCTCAAGGAGAACATGAAGCGGCTTACGAGTATCAGCATCTTCAACAACAGCAGTTTCCTTCTCCATATGTTTTTGTAAAAGGCTTCCATAAACACCCTTATACTTTCCATACAAAACAAGAATAGGACCTCCGGTCCGTGGAAGTGCGGTTTCAAGCAACTCCTGATCAACACCTTGAATCAACTCCCTACTATCATCCATAGAGATATCACATGTTGAAGGTCCAACCACATCCACAACCTTCCCTTTTCTCAAATACAACTTCCCACCTTTCAACTTCTTACTAATAATTCTAACTTTGATATTACTCGTTAACCACCGAACTTTTTCTTTCTCTTTCCTTACCGGTTTCTCCTCCCTCTCATCGCCTCTCCTGTTCTTGTCATCTCTCCTCCTCTCCTCAATCTTGATTCCCACGTTTTTCTCCCTCTCATCACTACGCCTGATCTTCCTATCTTTCTTCTCCTCCCCAATTTTCAGCTCCCTCAACTTCCTCAAACACCTCTCTCCTTCAACCGAACCCAACTCCGCAACATCACTACCCCTCACTCTCACCTCAACTTCACTCCCATTCTCCACAACACTCAAAACAACATAATCACCACCACCCGATACTTCCAGAACCCTCCCCTTCAACCCCATTTCCCTCCCCCTCACAATTCTCACATCCTTCGCAACAAGCCCCCCACCCTCCCTCTCCTTCCTCTTCTCCGTATCCTTACCATTACTACTCATCACCGGAGCATCCGCAACAAAACCAAACCCCTCTTTCCCAACCCGTCTTTCGTATTCAACAACCTTAACATCCTCCTTAGTATTCTTCCCGATTCCCCTCCCTTGAGTCCACCCATACCCCTTCAACACAGCCGCCGCAAACCCCTCAACAGGACACCCATCAAACTCATCAAACCCCATATCATCAGGCAAATTCTCCAAATCCTCCTTCAAATTCTTCACCATCACCCTATCAATACTCACAAACTCACTATTTTCAACAGACCCCACATCATCATTCCCACTCTTCCTCAAATTCAACCCATAAGAAACCTCGGGCTCGGATCCGGGTCGCGCCTGACCCGGGTCAACAACAGTTTCAAACTCAAGGGCACCCTTAGAATCACCTTCAGATTCTATTGGGGCATCAAGATTTTTCATTTTCTTGGTGGGCCGCCATGAATTGGGTTGAGGCGGGATAATTAGGGTTTTGGATTGGGAACTCAAAAGGGGTTTTGAAGAATCGAATTCAGTGATTAATTCCTTGGTTTCAGCATTGTGTGTATTGGGTCTAGGAATTGTTCTCTTGTTGGATGAAGAAGACGGGTTCTTGGATCCAAGAGAAAACGAGAATCCTTTCATGGTGATTGCTACACACGCATGTGTATCGGTGTTTATGTACTTCATGAAAAGCTTAAAATCAATGTTGAAAAAAATAGACTTCGACGTGGCTTGCGTAAGTTTAAAATAAGTGCTTCTTACTTAAAATAAAAAAATAAAATAAAAATTAGGTCAAGTGATTAAAGTGTTTGGGAAAAAATAAAAGTCTGAAACAAAAGTTAGCATAACTTATAAATTTAGAAGTCGGATTTTCAAGCAGTAAACAAAAACCTCTTTAATTACACTCACGTGCCTCAACTATTTTCGTTTTGCACAAAAATGCTAAATTATTACTATTCATGCCAGTGTGATGATTGATATTTATTTTTTTTGGCGAAGAAAAGGCTCCATCTAACTTCCGTTACAACGTCTAACACTGTGATTATATTTATTGGGATAAAATCATAAATCAACTATCTCGTGATATCACCTCATATATAGTTTCACTAACATTTTCTCTTCACCTGCTTTCGTAGTTTCCCAATTTTCTGTTGAAATCTAGTTGCTTGATTGGGGAAACCTTACTGATTTGCTTGCTGAAGGCGAAAAACTGGTTCAAAATTGAAGGAAAATTGAAGGAGGATCACGATATTTACAAGCCACGCGAAGAGCCTGCTTATATATGTTTGAATGAGCTTAAATTGCATATTAATATTGATTTAGGGTTATTAAGTTTCTATGATTTATTGTTAGCAACATATTGATTTATTTTGAGTTTGAAAATTGAGTTTGGGAAGACGAAGGTCAGTGTATATAGTATAGATATATAGCTGTTACAAAAAAAAACCATACTGATTGGCCCCAACCTGTCAAAGAGCCATTAAATATTTGACGGAAGTTGGGCGGAGCCCCTTCATTGGCCGATAAAAAATAAATTAGCCATCATACTGACATGAATAATAGTTTAGCCATTTCTGTGATAATTGAGGTATGTAAAGTGCAATTAAGTCTAAAAAAATGGGAATAATATTTAATTGGTGAATTCATAAAATAGGGATTAATCGATGATTAATTAAATTGATCGAGGATTAATCGGATTGATTGGGGACTAATTTGAAATTTAATCAGTTCGGTGAGTTACGGAATAAGAATTAATTGACGATTAATCTCACCTATTCTAGAACAAAATTTAAAATACAATTATTATTTTTCCTTTTTACGATTAAAGTTAGAAATCTTTCGAAGTCTTGATGTAATTTTCTCCTTTTTAGATAAGAAGATATATTTCTATTGAGAAAAAGTATTGAGGATTTAATGTTTGGAGAAATAGTTTCATCCAAAAAAGGATAATAAGTAAATATTTCCGCACACTTAGACAATGACTTTTTTATATTTGAAAATTGAAAAACTAATCCGATAAAAAGGGTATTATTAAAATTATGTAAAAATTAAATTTAGAGGGAAAAAAATGTCATATAAAATAGGTTCAACAAAGAGTCTAAAAACAAAGAGTAAAAGAAAAACCAGGTCCGACTTAATTATTTGAGAAATTACTTAAAAGCCGGCATCTTCTATTAATTTTAACATTATTAAGTGGGGACAAAGTTCAGTGTTCATCACCGTCTTCGACATATACTCCATCTTTCGCATTGAATTGTATACAATTTTTTTGTTGATACATTCCATCAATTGTATACATACCAAAAATAGTAAATTTTTATAATATAAAAACTTAACTAAACCTACTACTTTCTTCCAATACAGCCATTTTATACCTTTAATATTAGTAGGTCCCACCATTTTATTCACACTACACTCATTTTACAAATTAAATATTAATCGGTCCAATCACTTCACCCACTTTGCTTACCTTTCATCACTAAATTACACTTTTTCTTAATCTCCGTGCCACTACCATATGTATACAACTCACCGGGACGGGGGGAGTATCTCACAAAATTGTTGACGGTTCAATCTTGAACACTTCTCCATTATTTAAGAACCAATACACAGAATCTATTATTTTTGAAGCCTCTGAACCACGTTGATTCCAAATAAGATCGTGTTCTTGCTCTTCCATAACATCCAACAAATCATGATAATAAAAAATATATAGTTAAATTTTCATTATAAAAAAATATAATAACATTAAAAAAATTAATAACAAAAAATTATGAATATCTTTTTAAGAAATAAATATAAATAATTAGAGACAGACCAACATATTTTTTCTTAATTATAAGGTGTTCCAGTATCATATACTCCCTCAGTCCCGACTGGTTGTTTATGTTCACTGTTTACATGTAATTTGAAACTTTTATGGAATATAATTTCATAATGTGTTTTATCTATTTATTTTTGAATAAAATTTAAACGTCAAATTTTTATTCTAGAAAAAAGGTTTAAAAAATAATTATGAAAATATATTTTTATAGGAATATCAAAATGTGAGTCAAGAAACGTACATAACCTACTGGGGACAGAGGGAGTAACTTTTCTTAACACAATGTATTCTCCTTTGATATAAACTAGGGATGGCAGTTTTACCCTACCCGTTCCGACCTGATTGGGTCTATCCGAATCCGATTTTTTAGGATCCGGATATGGATCTTATTTTCAGACCCGAAAGAGTTTAGATCTGGATTTGAATCTCAGGTATCCCGAACCGAGACCTGATCCGAAAACCGAAACCCGATTTAAACCCGATCCGAACCCGAAACCCGAAAAAAAACCCAATACAATATTATATATATATATATATATATATATATATATATAGACACACACACACATATATGTATTATATGTTTAATGTAGAGTATATATATTGAAATATTATGAATTATGAATTATTAGGTATGAATATTTACATTTTACTTAATTTTATATGCCCAATACAAAACTTATATTCATTTCATCAATATTTTTCTCAATTATCGTGCATTAAAAAATCCAAATATAATAAAAATATAAAATATAAAATATAAATGATAAGTTGAATGATTGATACAATTAAGTTAACATGTTGCACGTGTTTATTGTACTAAACGAAACTTGTAAAACCCTTTTTTATATTCCTAAATTTTTTAAAAAATCAATCATCACATCTTTTTAATAGATATATAATTTTTAATTTTTATTTTATTTTTTAAGTATCCGAATTAAACCCAAACACGAACCCGAACCGAAACCCGAAAAAACCCGACGGATCGGATCTGGATCTTCATTTTCCAGACCCGGACCTAGACCCGACCTGAACCGAAATATAATGGATCGGGTCTGGATCTCAAGAAACCCGACCCGACCCGACCGTTGCCATCCCTAATATAAACCAGTAATAACGCTTATTAAGGGTCTGTTTGGGATTGCTGTTGCTGTGAGTAAAAGTGCTGTTTATAAAAGCTGACACTGTTTGGTAAATTTGATTTCAAATGTGCTGTTTGAGTAAAAGCTGAAAACAAACTGTTTGGTAAATTTTTTGTTAAATTGCTGTTTGGAGTTATAATTATAAATAAAATGATATTTTATTCATTATTTTATAGACAAAAATATTGAACAACAAATTAGAGTTGTATAAAATAAGAAAATAAAAAATTAATTAAGATAAAAATTAAGTTTTCACAAAAAAAAAGGATAAAAATTAAGTCAAACTAAAACACTATAGGATTATCTTTACAAAAAAAAATGACTACGAGTAAAATTCCAACTAAAACACTATAGGAGTAATGGAGAATGAGGATGCATGATGCTTGCTTTATCTTAATGAAAAGATAATTTGTTGTTGTTTACTACACATTATTACAATAAAAATGTTTTATACGTGTACTGCAAGTTTTATTAACATCTACAATTTATTAATACTGCCTTTTTTAAAAAAAAAATTAACTAATATATATTATTAATATATATATATATATATATATATGATATGGGTCTGAAATTGGCCCTAAAAATTATTGGGTTATTTTGAGCACGGGTCTGGTTAAAGGCCAGAATATAAGGCCCGGATTCTGGGTTTATCACCCAAAATTCGTGGCTAGCAGATTGAGGTTATAAAAAGCCCGTTGGGCATCTATGTTTGAGAAACATGGGCTGCCCAAACTCAAGGCAGGAGCCCCCAGCCCGGTCAGGGCCCAGAACTCGAATCCTAGTCCTACTAGGAGTCTGACTGACGAGTCCAGGACTCCGAGAGTTCTACAAGAACTCTGAATTTCGTGGATAACTATCTAGAGTCCTAGATAACCTCCAGTAGCTCAAGATAAGGATCAGAGATCAGTCCTATCCTATCTCTGACTCAAATACCTATTTCTACTAGGACTCTAACACCAGGGATCCTACTTCTAATCAGTCTCTAACCCTGAGACATCTATATAAAGGGCTCTACCCCTCCAAAATAGAACTACGTTTTTTGACTTGATTCTTCACCCCGCTGAAGATACGTAGGCACCTCGTGAGGACCCGTCTGAGTTCCGACTCGCGAGATCAGTCAAAAAGCACGAAGCTCACCCCTCGATTTTTGATCCATAACATTTGGCGCCGTCTGTGGGAAGAAGACAACAACCATGGTGTCCACCAGATTACGCTCAGAAATTCATGCACCTTCAAACGGAGACAACACCGCAACCCAGGATCCACCCTTGTCTCAGGTCACCGCTGGAACCTCAAATCCCGTCACCACCACACCACCAGTCACGTTGACCCTTGCTAGCAGTGGCACAACCACCGCTGCTCAAACCTCGATTCCTATGATTTTTGGCACGCTGCCCCCTATGACTAATGTTGTGGCCACAGCCACCGATCATGTGACTCATTACTCAACCGTTGTGACGACCACAAGAGGACCAACAGATGAGTATGTAGTTTATACGGACGACTCTTCTGAAGATTCGGAGAGGGACTATGATATTCCCCCACGAAGGAGGAGAGACGGAAACCAGAGCCGAGGCTCCCAGCACAACACCGGGCCGAATAACCCCGAGTCCCGTCGACCCACGGACCAGGAGTACGAAGCCAGGATTCGAGCTTATGAACAGGAGATAGCTCAGTTGAGAAGAGACAGGGCGGCACACCAGACCAGGCAGCCACCACCCGAACCTCGGCAACGGACTGAAAACCCTCAGAACGCAGGTATGAATAGAATTCACTTGTTGGCTGCAGGTGATCCAGATAACCCGATCCCCCCATTCACCGAGGAGATCATGGCAGCAAGGATTTCTCGAAAGTTCAAGTTGCCCACAATTAAGGCGTATGATGGAACGGGTGACCCCGCGAATCATGTACGAACTTTCATGAATGCATTGCTGTTGCAACCAGTCACGGAGGCCATTAAGTGTCGAGCCTTCCCCCAAACTTTGAGTGGGATGGCACAACACTGGTATAGTCGACTACCCCCTAACTCTATATCCTCGTTTGGAGATTTGAGCCGAGCTTTCATAGGCCAGTTTATTGGGAGCAAGACCCACGCTAAGAGTTCAGCCTCGTTGATGAACCTTCATCAAGGCAGGAACGAATCCCTCAGAGACTACATGAATAGGTTCACTAAGGAGGCGCTTAAGGTCCCGGATTTAGACCAGAAAGTAGCCATGATTGCCCTACAGCAAGGAACTACGGATGATAATTTCCGCCGATCACTAGCCAAGAGGGCCCCTGAAAATATGAATGAGCTCCAGGAGAGGGCCGGGAAGTATATCAAGGCTGAGGAAAGCCTGAAGAAATCTCAGAATAACCAGGGACCGACCTCGAACCCAAAGAAACGTGGAAACGACACCGAGTACAACGCGGATAGTAAGTATTCAAAGACAGGGGATGGTGATAAGTCCCCCACCAAAAAGAAAGCAGGACCGAGGTTCACTGAGTATGCAAGGCTGAATGCCCCTAGGAGTCAGATCCTGATGGAAATTGAGAAAGATGAAAGTGTTCGATGGCCGAAGCCTATCAGGACTGACCCCGAAAAAAGAAACAAGGACTTGTACTGCAGGTTTCATAAGGATACAGGACATAAGACCGATGATTGTCGGCAGTTGAAGGATGAGATCGAGTTTTTGATCCGAAAAGGCAAGCTGTCCAAGTATACTAGGGATACGGACAAGAATCCCCGTGACAATGACAACCGTGGAAGAGACAACGATGATAGGAATAAGAGAAACCAGCCTAGAGGGCCTGTGATCAATGTAATATCTGGAGGACCGACTGCAGCAGGCCTATCTAGTAACTCACGAAAAGCTTATGCTCGTGAAGTGATGTACATTGTTGGAGAGCCCCCGAAGAGGGCAAAAATTGAGTTTGCTTTAGCATTCGACAATTTAGATCTTGACAGAGTTAAATTTCCCCATGATGATCCTTTGGTAATCAACCCAGTGATTGGAAACTCTTCTGTAAAAAGGGTACTCGTTGATAGTGGAGCCTCAGTAGATATCCTATTTCATGATGCATATGAGAAGATGGGATATTCTGATTCGCAATTGACACCTTCAGATATGCCTATATACGGCTTTAATAACGTGGAGACAAAGATTGAAGGTATGATCCAACTACCCGTGACAATGGGCACCGAGCCTAGACAGGCCACATGTATGCTGAATTTTTTGGTCGTTAAGGCTTCATCAACCTACAATGCTATCCTTGGGAGGACTGGGATACATGCTTTTAAAGCAATCCCATCCACCTACCACTTGAAGATCAAATTCCCTACCAAGAATGGGGTGGGAGAAGAGATAGGAGATCAAAAAATGGCTAGAAGTTGTTATGTGGGGGCTCTGAAATCTGGAGGGACCGGGGGGCAAATTCTCCCAATTGGGGACTTGGATGTCCGAGAGGAAGAGGAAAGGAGAGGAAAGCCAGCTGAGGACTTGGTTCCCTTCTCCCTATTTCCAGATGAGCCCGAGAAGGTGACCTATGTAGGGGCGTCGCTCCCCGAGGATATGAAATCCGAATTTGTGAAATTCTTGAGGAACAACCGGGATGTGTTTGCTTGGACCGCAGCCGATATGCCAGGGATTGATCCCCTCTTTATGACACACACGCTTAACGTAAGCCCAGATAGAAAACCCGTGAAACAAAAGAAGAGAAGTTTTGCCCCTGAGAGGCAGGAAGCCATAAAACAGGAGGTCGATAAGCTTTTGGAAGCAGGTTTTATAGAGGAAATCCAATTCCCAGAATGGCTAGCCAACCCATTTATGGTCAAGAAAGCTAATGGAAAGTGGAGGATGTGTGTAGACTTCACAGATTTGAATGATGCTTGTCCTAAGGACTGTTTTCCTCTCCCAAGAATAGATACTCTGATCGATGCCACAGCTGGGCACGAGATGTTGAGCTTTATGGATGGCTTTAGTGGATACAACCAGATCCGAATGAATAAGGACGACATTCCTAAGGTATCATTCATCACTGATTTTGGTATCTTTTGTTATTTGGTTATGGCGTTTGGTTTAAAGAATGCAGGAGCCACATATCAACGCCTGGCAAATAAGATGTTCAAACATCTGATTGGAAAAACCATGGAGGTCTATGTTGATGATATGCTAGTGAAGAGCTTGAACAAAGCTGATCACCTTGAACACCTGAGAGAGGCTTTTGAAGTCCTAAGGACACATAAGATGATGTTGAATCCAGCCAAGTGTGCCTTTGGAGTTGGGTCTGGAAAATTTTTGGGTCTGTTGGTCTCAAAACGTGGAATTGAGGCCAACCCCGACAAGATAAAGGCCATCCTTGATATGGAGCCGCCTAAGTCTGTAAAGGATGTTCAAAAGCTAACAGGAAGAATCGCGGCACTAGGACGTTTCATCTCGAAGTCCGGGGATAAGTGCTTGCCCTTCTTTAAGGCTTTGAAGAAAGTTAAAGATTTTGAATGGACAAGTGAGAGCCAAGAGGCCTTTCAGCAGTTGAAGAAGTATATGGCAGAGCCACCACTCTTATCAAAGCCCGTGGATGGAGAAACATTATATGTCTACTTGGCTGTCTCTGAGAAAGCACTGAGTGCGGTCTTGGTTCGTGAGGATCGAAAAATCCAGAAACCCGTCTACTATGTTAGTAAAATTTTGCATGGAGCGGAGCTCAACTATTCTGTGATTGAGAAGTTTGCCTTAGCCATGATTACAGCTTCAAGAAAGCTGAGGCCTTACTTCCAGGCTCACAAAATTGAAGTCTTGACAGACCAGCCCCTTAGGAACATAATGCATAGCCCGAAGGCTAGTGGGAGATTAATCAAATGGGCAGTAGAGCTTGGGGAATTTGAAATTCGATACAAACCACGGGTGGCAATCAAGGCTCAAGCTCTAGCTGACTTCCTCGTTGAATGCACCATTGACAACAAGGAAGTCGGGGGGCAGGAGAGTATGGTAGAGGAACCCAAAGAAGAGGAGAAACCTAAAGAGTATTGGTTACTATTTTTTGACGGAGCTTCAAAAACAAAAAATAGTGGGGCAGGGCTGGTGCTCCGAAGCCCGGATGGCTTCACGGTCGAGTACGCGATCAAGTTAGACTTTCCAACTACCAACAATGAAGCTGAGTATGAGGCCCTTATAGCTGGATTGGGATTGGCGAGAACCCTGAGGGTTAAAAACCTGAAAGTATGTGGGGACTCAAGACTTGTGGTGTCACAGGTTAATGGGGAATTTGAGGCACGAGAAGAAACAATGCTGAGAGAATGAGGTGTGCTCGGGAAGTGTTTACTATCAAGTTTTGAAAACCCCAAGTATCAATGCCAAGCTGGTAGCCCCAATCGACACGGGGGCCACTTGGATCGATGAGGTCAAAACGTATCTCGAAACTGGACATCTACAACCTGATGCTGGTGAAGCACGAAAACTACAAGTAAGAGCTTTAAAGTATGCACTCATTGAAGGGATTCTCTATAAGAAATCTTTTGTTATACCTTATTTGAAGTGTTTAAGGCCGGATGAGGCCCGGGAAACATTGAAAGAGGTCCATGAAGGAATCTGTGGCCAGCACCTAGGCGGGAGAGCCTTGGCTCACAAAATTACTCGCCTTGGGTTCTTTTGGCCAAATATGCTGAAGGATGCGAAGGATTATGTTAAGAGATGCGATCGTTGTCAGAGATTTGCACCTGTTGTGCGCCAGCCCCCAGACATAATCCTTCGCATCCTTCAGCATATTTGGCCAAAAGAACCCAAGGCGAGTAATTTTGTGAGCCAAGGCTCTCCCGCCTAGGTGCTGGCCACAGATTCCTTCATGGACCTCTTTCAATGCTTCCCGGGCCTCATCCGGCCTTAAACACTTCAAATAAGGTATAACAAAAGATTTCTTATAGAGAATCCCTTCAATGAGTGCATACTTTAAAGCTCTTACTTGTAGTTTTCGTGCTTCACCAGCATCAGGTTGTAGATGTCCAGTTTCGAGATACGTTTTGACCTCATCGATCCAAGTGGCCCCCGTGTCGATTGGGGCTACCAGCTTGGCATTGATACTTGGGGTTTTCAAAACTTGATAGTAAACACTTCCCGAGCACACCTCATTCTCTCAGCATTGTTTCTTCTCGTGCCTCAAATTCTCCATTAACCTGTGACACCACAAGTCTTGAGTCCCCACATACTTTCAGGTTTTTAACCCTCAGGGTTCTCGCCAATCCCAATCCAGCTATTATGGCCTCATACTCAGCTTCATTGTTGGTAGTTGGAAAGTCTAACTTGATCGCGTACTCGACCGTGAAGCCATCCGGGCTTCGGAGCACCAGCCCTGCCCCACTATTTTTTGTTTTTGAAGCTCCGTCAAAAAATAGTAACCAATACTCTTTAGGTTTCTCCTCTTCTTTGGGTTCCTCTACCATACTCTCCTGCCCCCCGACTTCCTTGTTGTCAATGGTGCATTCAACGAGGAAGTCAGCTAGAGCTTGAGCCTTGATTGCCACCCGTGGTTTGTATCGAATTTCAAATTCCCCAAGCTCTACTGCCCATTTGATTAATCTCCCACTAGCCTTCGGGCTATGCATTATGTTCCTAAGGGGCTGGTCTGTCAAGACTTCAATTTTGTGAGCCTGGAAGTAAGGCCTCAGCTTTCTTGAAGCTGTAATCATGGCTAAGGCAAACTTCTCAATCACAGAATAGTTGAGCTCCGCTCCATGCAAAATTTTACTAACATAGTAGACGGGTTTCTGGATTTTTCGATCCTCACGAACCAAGACCGCACTCAGTGCTTTCTCAGAGACAGCCAAGTAGACATATAATGTTTCTCCATCCACGGGCTTTGATAAGAGTGGTGGCTCTGCCATATACTTCTTCAACTGCTGAAAGGCCTCTTGGCTCTCACTTGTCCATTCAAAATCTTTAACTTTCTTCAAAGCCTTAAAGAAGGGCAAGCACTTATCCCCGGACTTCGAGATGAAACGTCCTAGTGCCGCGATTCTTCCTGTTAGCTTTTGAACATCCTTTACAGACTTAGGCGGCTCCATATCAAGGATGGCCTTTATCTTGTCGGGGTTGGCCTCAATTCCACGTTTTGAGACCATCAGACCCAAAAATTTTCCAGACCCAACTCCAAAGGCACACTTGGCTGGATTCAACATCATCTTATGTGTCCTCAGGACTTCAAAAGCCTCTCTCAGGTGTTCAAGGTGATCAGCTTTGTTCAAGCTCTTCACTAGCATATCATCAACATAGACCTCCATGGTTTTTCCAATCAGATGTTTGAACATCTTATTTGCCAGGCGTTGATATGTGGCTCCTGCATTCTTTAAACCAAACGCCATAACCAAATAACAAAAGATACCAAAATCAGTGATGAATGATACCTTAGGAATGTCGTCCTTATTCATTCGGATCTGGTTGTATCCACTAAAGCCATCCATAAAGCTCAACATCTCGTGCCCAGCTGTCGCATCGATCAGAGTATCTATTCTTGGGAGAGGAAAACAGTCCTTAGGACAAGCATCATTCAAATCTGTGAAGTCTACACACATCCTCCACTTTCCATTAGCTTTCTTGACCATGACTGGGTTAGCTAGCCATTCTGGGAATTGGATTTCCTCTATAAAACCTGCTTCCAAAAGCTTATCGACCTCCTGTTTTATGGCTTCCTGCCTCTCAGGGGCAAAACTTCTCTTCTTTTGTTTCACGGGTTTTCTATCTGGGCTTACGTTAAGCGTGTGTGTCATAAAGAGGGGATCAATCCCTGGCATATCGGCTGCGGTCCAAGCAAACACATCCCGGTTGTTCCTCAAGAATTTCACAAATTCGGATTTCATATCCTCGGGGAGCGACGCCCCTACATAGGTCACCTTCTCGGGCTCATCTGGATATAGGGAGAAGGGAACCAAGTCCTCAGCTGGCGTTCCTTTCCTTTCCTCTTCCTCTCGGACATCCAAGTCCTCAATTGGGAGAACTTGCCCCCCGGTCCCTCCAGATTTCAGAGCCCCCACATAACAACTTCTAGCCATTTTTTGATCTCCTATCTCTTCTCCCACCCCATTCTTGGTAGGGAATTTGATCTTCAAATGGTAGGTGGATGGGATTGCTTTAAAAGCATGTATCCCAGTCCTCCCAAGGATAGCATTGTAGGTTGATGAAGCCTTAACGACCAAAAAATTCAGCATACATGTGGCCTGTCTAGGCTCGGTGCCCATTGTCACGGGTAGTTGGATCATACCTTCAATCTTTGTCTCCACGTTATTAAAGCCGTATATAGGCATATCTGAAGGTGTCAATTGCGAATCAGAATATCCCATCTTCTCATATGCATCATGAAATAAGATATCTACTGAGGCTCCACCGTCAACGAGTACCCTTTTTACAGAAGAGTTTCCAATCACCGGGGTGATTACCAAAGGATCATCATGGGGAAATTTAACTGTGTCAAGATCTAAATTGTCGAATGCTAAAGCAAACTCAATTTTTGCCCTCTTTGGGGGCTCTCCAACAATGTACATCACTTCACGAGCATAAGCTTTTCGTGAGTTACTAGATAGGCCTGCTGCGGTCGGTCCTCCAGAGATTACATTGATCACAGGCCCTCTAGGCTGGTTTCTCTTATTCCTATCATCGTTGTCTCTTCCACGGTTGTCATTGTCACGGAGATTCTTGTCCGTATCCCTAGTATACTTGGACAGCTTGCCTTTTCGGATCAAAAACTCGATCTCATCCTTCAACTGCCGGCAATCATCGGTCTTATGTCCTGTATCCTTATGAAACCTGCAGTACAAGTCCTTGTTTCTCTTTTCGGGGTCAGTCCTGATAGGCTTCGGCCATCGAACACTTTCATCTTTCTCAATTTCCATCAGGATCTGACTCCTAGGGGCATTCAGCCTTGCATACTCAGTGAACCTCGGTCCTGCTTTCTTTTTGGTGGGGGACTTATCACCATCCCCTGTCTTTGAATACTTACTATCCGCGTTGTACTCGGTGTCGTTTCCACGTTTCTTTGGGTTCGGGGTCGGTCCCTGGTTATTCTGAGATTTCTTCAGGCTTTCCTCAGCCTTGATATACTTCCCGGCCCTCTCCTGGAGCTCATTCATATTTTCAGGGGCCCTCTTGGCTAGTGATCGGCGGAAATTATCATCCGTGGTTCCTTGCTGTAGGGCAATCATGGCTACTTTCTGGTCTAAATCCGGGACCTTGAGCGCCTCCTTAGTGAACCTATTCATATAGTCTCTGAGGGATTCGTTCCTGCCTTGATGAAGGTTCATCAACGAGGCTGAACTCTTAGCGTGGGTCTTGCTTCCAATAAACTGGCCTATGAAAGCTCGGCTCAAATCTCCAAACGAGGATATAGAGTTAGGGGGTAGTCGACTATACCAGTGTTGTGCCATTCCACTCAAAGTTTGGGGGAAGGCTCGACACTTAATGGCCTCCGTGACTGGTTGCAACAGCAATGCATTCATGAAAGTTCGTACATGATTCGCGGGGTCACCCGTTCCATCATACGCCTTAATTGTGGGCAACTTGAACTTTCGAGAAATCCTTGCTGCCATGATCTCCTCGGTGAATGGGGGGATCGGGTTATCTGGATCACCTGCAGCCAACAAGTGAATTCTATTCATACCTGCGTTCTGAGGGTTTTCAGTCCGTTGCCGAGGTTCGGGTGGTGGCTGCCTGGTCTGGCGTGCCGCCCTGTCTCTTCTCAACTGAGCTATCTCCTGTTCATAAGCTCGAATCCTGGCTTCGTACTCCTGGTCCGTGGGTCGACGGGACTCGGGGTTATTCGGCCCGGTGTTGTGCTGGGAGCCTCGGCTCTGGTTTCCGTCTCTCCTCCTTCGTGGGGGAATATCATAGTCCCTCTCCGAATCTTCAGAAGAGTCGTCCGTATAAACTACATACTCATCTGTTGGTCCTCTTGTGGTCGTCACAACGGTTGAGTAATGAGTCCCATGATCAGTGGCTGTGGCCACAACATTAGTCATAGGAGGCAGCGTGCCAAAAATCATAGGAATCGAGGTTTGAGCAGCGGTGGCTGTGCCACTGCTAGCAAGGGTCAACGTGACTGGTGGTGTGGTGGTGACGGGATTTGAGGTTCCAGCGGTGACCTGGGACAAGGGTGGATCCTGGGTTGCGGTGTTGTCTCCGTTTGAAGGTGCATGAATTTCTGAGCGTAATCTGGTGGACACCATGGTTGTTGTCTTGTTCCCACAGACGGCGCCAAATGTTATGGATCAAAAATCGAGGGGTGAGCTTCGTGCTTTTTGACTGATCTCGCGAGTCGGAACTCAGACGGGTCCTCACGAGGTGCCTACGTATCTTCAGCGGGGTGAAGAATCAAGTCAAAAAACGTAGTTCTATTTTGGAGGGGTAGAGCCCTTTATATAGATGTCTCAGGGTTAGAGACTGATTAGAAGTAGGATCCCTGGTGTTAGAGTCCTAGTAGAAATAGGTATTTGAGTCAGAGATAGGATAGGACTGATCCTTGATCCTTATCTTGAGCTGCTGGAGGTTATCTAGGACTCTAGATAGTTATCCACGAAACTCAGAGTTCTCGTAGGACTCTCGGAGTCCTGGACTCGTCAGTCAGACTCCTAGTAGGACTAGGAATCGAGTTCTGGGCCCTGACCGGGCTGAGGGCTCGTGCCTTGAGTTTGGGCAGCCCATGTTTCTCAAACATGAATGCCCAACGGGCTTTTTATAACCTCAATCTGCTAGCCACGAATTTTGGGTGATAAACCCAGAATCCGGGCCTTATATTCTGGCCTTTAATCAGACCCGGGCTCAAAATTACCCAATAATTTTTAGGGCCAATTTCAGACCCATATCATGGATGATCCTCATGAATGAAATGAACAGCCTCATTCCACCCGTTACTGTAATCCTCTGCAGAGGTGGTCTCATTGTGCTTCTCCAGCAGATTCTTGAACTCATCAGAGTCCATATAGTCGTCGATGATAGCATCCTTTCCCTTTCGAGCCTCGACTAGCTCGCTTCGAGCTTCCACTAGCTCCGATTGAGTCTTAGCCACAATCTCGTCTTTTTCCGCATCCTTGATTCGAAGGGCCTCCATGCCCTCCTCCAAGGATTCCTTAGCCTTCTTGTGGCACTCAGCTTGTTTTTTCCAAGATTTAGCCTGATGGAGGGCAGCATGAAATTGAGCATTGGCCTGAGACAAGTAGATAAACGGGTTAAGAAAGACTCGGAGAACCTAAACAATAGGTTTGTAAGAACACTCACACTAGCAAGGGCTTGAGAGCCAAAGCCATCAATCCCCTCGATCTCCGACTGTAGCACCACATCCTGGTAGTCGGCAGGGGTAATAGAGTGAAGGGACCAATCAGAAGCATGAACAGTCGATCCCAGCACCGAATCAGTCCTTCGAAAACCCCAGGCCGGTTTAAAGGCTTCAGACTTTGAAGCCCGAGGCTGACTAGATGATCCTCCCTCTGCCGAATGGGGTTGAAGGAAGGCAGGCAACTCCCGAGGGACCCGAGGGTCTTTAGCCAACCTATGCCGCTTCATCCGACCCGTCTCCTCTTGGAGAGGCGCATTCTGCTCATTGATTTTTGTGGCAGCTGAAAAACAAAAACAAGAAATAAGTGAAGTCGTGAATAGTGGGGTAGACCCGAGAAAAGTCCTAGGTGTAAAAAAAAAAGGGGTTTATACCTTCATCACTAACCCTTGAAAGACCAAGCTTTCTAAGATTGAATTCATCAAGGAGATCCCAGCATTTGGATTGGCCATTGTCTTTGACCAATTCAGCATAGACTGCCTTCTCGACATCCGATAGGTGGATGGAGTCGACACTCCCATCAAAGACCTTACAAAACTTGGATCTGAATAGAGTTCCCCAATCTCCCCCTTCCCAGTGTAGCTTGAAGAACTCTTTCTTCCAACGAGGGTTGTTATCCGGAATAGAGGAATTGTTGAAAATATGAGGCTGGTCAGGCCGATGACTAATAAGAACCCAACCCGTGGAGCCCACCGGGTAGTTCTTGAATTGGAAAATCTTACGAAACAATGAGACAGACATGGAAAGGCCTTTAGACTTTAGATAGGCACTGAACCATGAAACAATGGATTATGCGCCAAGCATTGGGCGTTAATTGGCAAGGATTGAGTCCCACATCAGCTAAGAGCTTAGGGATGAAGGGATGCAGGGGAAACCTAAGTCCGGCTAGTAGAGCATGCTTGTATACAACAAGTGCTGCGGATCCCAATGACAGGTCCTATCCCCGGGTTCGGCACGGACCAGGGAATAAGCCTTGGGAAAGTTAAGCAATCTATGGTAGGCCTTGGCCAACGAAGGCGAACAATCGGCAGCATAGCCATAAGAACCTAGCTCAGCTAGGGAGGGGTATTCATCCCGCATAATATTGATCAAATCAAGTAAAGATGAACAAGAAGAGTTTATGATTATAGGAGTACCTCTCTTGGACTTGGAGGAGGTGCCCATGGCCTTGGAAATCTTGGCCAAGCGTGATGCTTCCCGATCAGCCATTTGAGCTCGAAAGAACCTTGGTGGTGAAAGCTTGAGGCTTGAGAGAATTCTAGAGAGATGTTGTAAACTTGTAGAGTGAGAAGTGAGAAGTGAGAAATGAGGATGCTCACTTATTTATAGGATGGCCAACAGGTCATCTAACAGGTCAACAGGCCAAGTGACCTGCTATTACAGGTCAACTAGCCCAAGCCCAAGAAAAAGCCCATAATCTAGAAGGTTTTAGAAGGATCTAGATTTTCCCAGAGCCTAAAAATAAATGAAAATACAATATTTATACACATTTTCATGTATAAAATATGTATAAAACCTTATAAAACCCTAATCAAGGGATTAGCCTAGAAAAGGCCCCTAAAACCTTGATTAAGGCCTAATCTTATCTCATACCATTAACAAGTCATAATCAAGCATGATTACACTTAATGGTTGCATAATCCATGTTTAAACTATGTATAGTCCCGAAACGCCCGAGAGCGCCCGAGAAGCGCCCTAGGGGCGCCCTATGAGCGCCCCAGGAGTGCCAAGAGCGCCCGAGGTGCGCCTGAGGACCTCACCACCGTCGACCTGGGCACCCAAAACGCCATAAATCGACCTGGGTGAGGTCGACAATCAACTTGGGTGTTAAAAAACACTTAACGCCCGAGAGCGCCCGAGAAGCGCCCTATGAGCGCCCCAGGAGCGCCAAGAGCGCCCGAGGTGCGCCTGAGGACCTCACCAGCGTCGACCTGGGCACCCAAAACGCCCTAAATCGACCTGGGTGAGGTCGACAATCGACTTGGGTGTTAAAAAACACTTAACGCCCGAGAGCGCCCGAGAAGCGCCCTATGAGCGCCCCAGGAGCGCCAAGAGCGCCCGAGGTGCGCCTGAGGACCTCACCAGCGTCGACCTGGGCGCCCAAAACGCCCTAAATCGACCTGGGTGAGGTCGACAATCGACTTGGGTGTAAAAAAACACTTAACGCCCGAGAGCGCCCGAGAAGCGCCCTGGGAGCGCCCTAGGAGCGCCAAGAGCGCCCGAGGACCTCACCACCGTCGACCTGGGCACCCAAAACGCCCTAAATCGACCTGGGTGAGGTTGACAATCGACTTGGGTGTTAAAAAACCCCCAACGCCCAAGAGCGCCCGAGAAGCGCCCTGGGAGCGCCCTATGAGCGCCCCAGGAGCGCCAAGAGCGCCCGAGGTGCGCCTGAGGACCTCACCAGCGTCGACCTGGGCACCAAGGATGCCCTAAATCGACCTGGGTGAGGTCTACAACTAACTTGGGTGTCAAAAAAACCTAACGCCCGTGAGCGCCCATAAGCGCCCTAGGTGCGCCCACGGTGCGCGCGAACGTCGACCTGGGCGAGGTCGAGCGCCCATGAGCGCCCGAGCTGCGCGCCAGCGTCGACCTGGACGCCCTGAGCGCCCTAAATCGACCTAGGCGAGGTCGAGCGCCCCTGAGCGCCCGAGGTGCGCCCGAGTTGCGCGCCAGCGTCGACCTGGACGCCTTGAGCGCCCTAAATCGACCTGGGCGAGGTTTAGCGCCCTGGAAGTGCCCGGAAAACGCTCAAAAAGCGCCCCAGAACACTTGATGTACCCCCAAAATGCCTTGGATCGACTAAGGAAAGTCCAGAATCGGCCTAGATGGCTGACCTTACTCAGAATAGGCTCGAGAAGTGATTGAAAATGCTCTAAAACTTTAGAAAAGTTTCTATAAAACTTATCCAAAGTTGGGGGGCAAATGATATGGGTCTGAAATTGGCCCTAAAAATTATTGGGTTATTTTGAGCCCGGGTCTGGTTAAAGGCCAGAATATAAGGCCCGGATTCTGGGTTTATCACCCAAAATTCGTGGCTAGCAGATTGAGGTTATAAAAAGCCCGTTGGGCATCTATGTTTGAGAAACATGGGCTGCCCAAACTCAAGGCAGGAGCCCCCAGCCCGGTCAGGGCCCAGAACTCGAATCCTAGTCCTACTAGGAGTCTGACTGACGAGTCCAGGACTCCGAGAGTTCTACAAGAACTCTGAATTTCGTGGATAACTATCTAGAGTCCTAGATAACCTCCAGTAGCTCAAGATAAGGATCAGAGATCAGTCCTATCCTATATCTGACTCAAATACCTATTTCTACTAGGACTCTAACACCAGGGATCCTACTTCTAATCAGTCTCTAACCCTGAGACATCTATATAAAGAGCTCTACCCCTCCAAAATAGAACTACGTTTTTTGACTTGATTCTTCACCCCGCTGAAGATACGTAGGCACCTCGTGAGGACCCGTCTGAGTTCCGACTCGCGAGATCAGTCAAAAAGCACGAAGCTCACCCCTCGATTTTTGATCCATAACAATATATATATATATATATAATTTGTAATAATATATATTTCATAAGTTCATTTATAAGTTATTAAAGTCAATCTCTTCATTAAACTAAAAAAATATAAAGTAATGATATACAAATCATATTTATATTATAAAAATATGTAGGAATAACTATTAAAATTTATGATTAAAAACTATATTCTATTTGCAAAACTATATAATTAAGGTGAAATATTTTCAACAGTAACTTATCATTTATTTTTTATATTCAAATATAAAATAAAATAATTTTTAGTATTACGTAATTTTAAATGCTTAACAGGCAATAATAATCCAAATTAGAATAAAAAAAAGTATTTCATAAGTGTGTAATGCTTGTTTTTGTTGTTTTGTTTTAAGAACAAAAACAATTGCATGTGCTAGGGTTTGATGCCAGGACCTGTAATAGCGGGGCGCAACAGCCGTTTTTATGAAAAGCAAGGGTATACCTGCTTTCTGTAAAAGCAGCTTTTAGACAAAAAACGCTGTTACAAAAAGCTGGTTTGGTTGTTACCAAACAACCTTGTGGCAGCTTATTGACAAAAAGCTGCTGTTGTGGTTGCCAACCACAACCACAAACAGGCCCTAAGACAACTAACAAGCTATAAATAATATTCTTTTTTATAAATGAAACTATATGAAATGTGATTTAAAATTAATTGAAAAACACATTTTCATATATTAATATCATAAAAATATTTACAGATAAATATTAAAACTCTTTATTGTTTATTATACTAATTTATAATATATATTATAATTTTTAATTTTCAAGAAAACAATATAATAAGCTGATTAATATAATTTAAGAAAATTTAATTCATTAACACTAAAATACTAGTAAAATAATATTAAAATTTATACCACAAACAAAAAATTTTGAACTATATATTCATCTATACTTCGCACCTTTAGAAATTAATATACATATACATTAGAGCAACTCCAATTCATTAGACAAACTGTTTACGTGGCACCAACATGACACTCCAATTCATTAGACAAACTGTTTATGTGGCACCAACATGACATTTGTGTGGCACATATCAGATAATAAGTAAAAAATCAACACTTCAACCATTACCCATTAGGATAAAAATATAGATACCTAAAATTGGGTTAGCTACGTACATTTGTAAAACCTTTGAAGTTATTATTGTAAAACCTTTGAAGTTATTATGTATAATTTTAGATAATATAATTATACATAACACAACTTAGAATGGCTTAACTCTAATTTTAGATGATTATTTATATATTATATCATAACTAACAAATATGCATAACATCCTTCGATCCAAGATGCTCTTAGAATCTCAAATGCACTAGTATGAATCTGTTTGTATAAGAAAAATATCACGCAATGAGATTGGGGGAATAAAAAAAATCTTGAGATATAGAAATATATCTTTTATTGGTTTTCAATAGTTTTGGGTTCTATTTGCACATAATTTGATTTATTGCTGAATTTAGAAAACTCCGACTCTAATATCGATACGAGATGCTGATGTATACCCATCCTTAAACGAAAAACAAAAAAATAAAAAACAAAATGCATTAGTAGAAAGTAAAGTAGGTTGTGCAGATACGAATATGAAACGCGTATACATGAATATCCAGAAAATTATGCAGAAATGGAGATAAATATTTCTAAAAATCTCATCCATTATTAATATCTAAATAAATGCATATCCCACAGATAGAATGTATGATCTCTTAAATTGGAAACAAGAAAATAACTCCTTTACTTTATTACACACAATCTCTCTCTCTCAATCTCTCTATCTCTCTCCCATATCTCTCCCTGTGTATTAACTATGAATTGAATAACAGAACGAAACGCCACTTACTCCTCTCCATCTCTCCCTTGAAAAACACACATATATACACTCTTGTTCTCCTATATAAAAACATCATACACATTTTTAGGCAGACTTGTACGTTACGCTTGTCATCCATTTGACGTGAATTGTGATCAGAATGACGACGATCAACGCCGTTCCGGTGTCGCTGTACGTCGGAGACCTTCATCCAGAAGTGGGAGACACGCAGTTGTTCAATGCGTTTTCCGAGTTTCAAAGCCTCGCTTCTGTACGTGTATGTCGTGACTCAACCAACGGCCTCTCTCTCTGTTACGGTTACGTCAACTTTCTCTCTCCTCAGGATGGTATCATCGTCTCCTCTTTTATCTATGTTTTATCAAATTTTTTTTTGATTTTTTAATTATTAAATTACATCTATATGATCCTTGAGTGCTTATGCAGAGTGATATTTGTCGATTAAATTTCGTGTTTTGTGAGAATTGGTGATGAGTCTGTTCAATTTATGAGCCGGATAATTAGGGTTATATGTAGACATGTTTTGTGTTTTCAAATTTGTGTGTTTGCATGTAAAAATATTCATTTCAAGAGTGATTGCAGTTTTGAGAGGATCTGTTTATTATAAGTATTCTCGAATTGTTTGTGAATTCGTGATATGTTAAAGGCTGATCGCCTGATTAATTTGTTTGTAATGTTCTTTTTTTGATAACTGATGTTTTATATATATATAATGTGATTTCAGTTTTGATAATCTGTTTTCATTGCGCGGGATTTCCTAAATGTCATGCGGGATTGTCTAATTATATTGTTTGTGATAAGTATATTTATTGTCCGCACAAAGATAAGAGAGTATCCACAGTGCAATGTTGGGGATTTGAAATGTGCTTAGAGCATATGTTTAAAAAGTTTTAGTAACTGTTTAAGTTTACTACAAAAATTATGGCTTTTTCTTTCGTATGTCTTTCCACAGTAAAACAAAAAAAGTTAGGAAAACTTTGGCATGTTTGGGTTTGACTACTGTAGATTTTAGAGTTTGTGATTTCGGTTTCTTGTCAGAAACTGCCTTCATCTCTGTTCAGTCAGGGATGAATGCAGTTAAATATCTTTAACAAGCTTAACATCTTGAACTCTATGTTTTTGTTTTGTGCGAAGAAAAGAACAGGTACAGTTGTTGTACAAAATAAGGTCTTAAAAAAGGGAATATATTTTCTTCATCAGGTGGAAAACTGGTAATTAAAGTTGACATTGTTTCCGATTAATTCTCTAATCAAGACAAACCTGTTGATTGTGAACAGCAAATCAGGCTATTGAGCTGAAAAATCATTCTGTACTTAATGGGAAGGTGATAAGGGTTACGTGGTCATCTCGAGATCCAACAGCAAGAAAAACTGGAATCGGCAATGTGTTTATCAAGGTATATTTGTTTCTACCCCAAAAATATACAGGAAGGGTCTAAGGATATATGTATTTATAATTTGTATTACATATATATGTTTTGGTGTTCATTGCAGAACTTGAATGAATCTGTTGATAATGCAAAACTGCAAGAACTGTTTCAGAAATTTGGCAATATCGTGTCTTGCAAAGTCGTCATGTCTGAGGACACCAAGAGTAAGGGATTTGGATTTGTTCAGTTCGAGCATGAGGAATCTGCACATGCTGCTATTGAGAAGCTAAATGAAAGCATCTTTGAAGGCAAACAATTGTATGTCTTCTTTGTATTACCTAAACTATTCCAGTAGATAATTTCCTAGTTGTATATTTATTATTACTGATTTCTGGCAACAGGTATGTTGGTAAGTTTGTAAGAAAAAGTGACCGAGCTTCATCTGGTCTTGATGACAAATATACAAATTTATACGTGAAGAATTTGGATTTAGAAGTCAATGAAGAACTTCTTAAAGAAAAGTTTTCCGAATTTGGGAAAATTGCTAGCTTGATCATATCAAAAGACGAAAACGACAAATCTAGAGGGTTTGGATTCGTCAATTTTGATAGCCCAGATGATGCTAGACGGGCAATGGAAACTATGAATGGATCACAACTTGGTGGGTAAAATTTCTGTCGTGGTTGAGTTACTTTCTAACAGCAAACTTTCTAACTCTGACAGTGGTCACCTGCTAAATGTATACTACACTTAAGCAGGTTCAAAGGTTCTCTATGTAGCTAGGGCACAAAAGAAATCAGAGCGTGAGCAATTATTGCGTCGTCAGTTTGAGGAGAGAAGAAAGGAGAAAATCTTGAAATATCAGGTTGGCATATTGCCTATATTACCATTTACATAATAATACAGCAATGCTGTTCTTGTGGTTGCCTTGAATTTAACATAGTTCTCAAGTAAGTCCCTGCATCTATGTTTTAGGCATCAAATGTGTATGTCAAAAATATTCATGATAAAGTCAGTGACACTGAGCTGCGCGAACAATTCAGTCAGTGTGGAACTATTACTTCTGCTAAACTGATGAGAGATGAAAAAGGAATTAGCAAAGGATTTGGATTTGTCTGTTTCTCCACACCTGAGGAAGCTAACAAAGCTGTGACCTCATTTCACGGTAAGCTTTTCTATTATATCCGAAGGATGTTGTTGTGAAATGCTCTGGTATGGAGATGTGTAAACTTTTGGAGTCTGGGGTCCAGGCTGTTGTCTCTGGAATTTTCTTATCGTATAAGCATTATATAATTCTATTCTCTGATTGTTTTTAGAACTTTTCACAAATTGTTTTTAGTTTTATATACTTGTTGAGATTGTTATCATCTTTCACTCTATAATCGTATGATGTACTGTTTTGATAAATTGCAACAAGTATTTTTCCGTAAAAAATTTATCATTAATTGTTACAGGTTTTATGCTTCATGGAAAGCCATTATATGTTGCAATTGCTCAAAGGAAAGAGGAGAGACAAGCACAATTACAACTGCAGTTTGCACAGCGTGTTGCAGGACTGGCAGGTCAACCAGCGGTTTTTTCAGGTGGTTATCCTCCTTACTACTACACAGCTCCTGGTATTATTCCACAAGTTTCTCCAAGACCAGGGTTGATGTATCAGCCTCTGGCTATGGGGCCTGGATGGAGTGCCAATGGCTTTGCAGCTCCATCAAGACCAGCTTTTCAACCATCTCATCGTCCAACCGTATGTCATTTATTGCCTTTTATTTTATTTTGTATTAAGCAGTTTCTAATCTCTTGTTATGTCATCTTGGAGTTGCTATTTAAAATGTTAACAGCGCTTTGATTTCTTCTCTAAGATGCCAAACAATTCAAGGCAACATAGGCAAAACAGGGGAAGGGTAAATGGCCATCTGCATCCGCAAGGTGGTCCTCGCAGTGTCTCGTTTGTGCCACATTTGCAACAAACACCACAGTTGTTAGTTTCATCAAATGATGCGAGCAACCAGCAGGTCTGCTAACGGTCTCAGTTTATCTGTTTATACAATATATTTTTTTAGGATGACTGTTTAGTGTTTAGAGCGTCCCCGTTTATAAATGGAATGAAATTATTATTTATACTTTGCATGCCAATTAATTAAAGAAAAAAGTGTTTAGGTTTGTTGTTGTAGAAATGCTTTTACTTGACTAAACTACACCTGCCGACTTGTAAATCATAAAGTGTAGCCAATCTTGTGAAATTCATTACAAAATTTGGGCACCAATTTGCAAATGAATTATCCACTACTATGACCATCATAATGCAACCAGACTCTAAGTATTAATGAGATGCTATTCCAGTATGTTGAATATTTTAAATTCAATTTTTGGGTTACTGCTGCAGGGTTCTGGCCATGCTAGTTATGTGCCAAATGGGCGCGCCCGTGGAGTGAACAAAGGGACAACTGCATCCTCTGTTCCTATGAACTCTGATGGAACTGAAGGATTGGAGATGCCTGTTCCTATGAACCCTGATGGAACTGAAGGATTGGAGATGCTTAGTAGTAGGTTAGCTGCCGCTTCCCCTGATCAACAGAAACAAATGCTTGGTGATCGCTTATTCCCTCTTGTCAACCAACTGAAGGTACAGTTACTATATCCGTGTGAAACATTTTTGAGGAGAAAAGAGGGTGATTTAGGTCAAATTTAAACCAACGCCGAATTAAATACTACAAGGCTGTCATAACTCTTTTAAAAGCATTTTGTATTTAGCTTATTTCACTGAACGACATGTCTATTTAATGCTATAATATACACAATATATTGAATAGATTGTCTACAACTTGATTTACATTTTTTTTGTTTCTTTGTGGACGGAGGTGTAGTGTAAAATCCTTGGGTATATGTTTACGGGTTACTGTATCCTCAAACTGATTCTGTGGTACATCTCAACAAAGGTTTTTTTTTATGCAGCCTGATCTTGGTGGAAAGATAACTGGAATGCTTTTGGAAATGGACAACTCAGAATTGCTTTTGTTATTGGAGTCACCAGAGTCATTGTCTGCCAAGGTGGAAAAGGCTGTTGAAGTCCTCCAGCTTTCCAAGACTAAAGTAGCTGATCAAGAGGCACTTCATCCTAGTTACTTATCTGCCCAAGTGGCAGTGAACTGAGAGATGCTATCGTCTCTTAAGGTTATATTATTATATAGATGTTCCTTCGGAGGTTAAGTTTCTGAATGATGGATTTTTAGATAGTTACAATGAGGGAAACAGTCTCCCTTTTTTTTTCTCTTTTTATACCTATGTAGACTATATAGAGTTTTTGGTACTGTCTTTGCTTCTGGGATAAGATTTGTTAATTACAGTTACTTATTGCTGTTATACAGCTGTTTCATTCTTTTTGCTGGTTCCTTGCCTCAGCGATATAAACTAAATGAGGTGCTGGTGTTCCTCACTTTCAGTTTTTACACAAGCCTGCAACACCCTCCATTGATATAATCTGCAAAAGTGGTCTTACCACTTTTCAACAAATACCATGGAAAGGTTATAGTACCCTAGCCGCTATTGTGACAGGTGGTGAATGGGGCGCCATTTGGGCCAGGATTTTTATGCACACAGGACGCGTGTGTACGTCCGTCTAGTATATTTAGTGACTCTGGTGCATCAAGAAACACTTCTGAAGAGTGTATGGAACCACGTTGAGTTGTGAGAAAATCTTAGATCTTGAATACGAGTAGTATAAAATGTGGCCTCCAGCCAATTATATCCATTGATCAACTCCCCGAGAGTTGGATGCCAGTTTCCTATGTAAATGACTATGGAAGATGCCTAGACAACACCCTGATGGCTTATTTTACATTCTGGTGTTTTGAAAAATTATAGTAACTTCATTGAGTACTTGCTGGGCACTCTTGGTGATGTAATTGCCACAATCACTTTAAATCCAAGCTTCCCGGACTTCTCCAGAACCGCCAACACTTGCAGCCACTACTACACTTCAACATCTCTTAGCGCTGCCTAGCTTCAGAACCTTATGTTGGAATCCACCATATAACCACCTGTTGCTTGGAATTGCTAAAGAGAATGAAGGCATGCATAAGATGGTAGCAAGAAATACTATTTCGAGATGAAGTGCAGCTTGTATTTGAGGTAACCTCTCAGAATTACGGGGCTAAAGGAGGACCAAACTAATTTGCAACCTTGGCAAACTTTTCTATGCATGCGATTTAAGAATGTAATTGTTTGATACAATATTGTAAATAATATGGTACCAAACCAACCAGGTAATGTGTTCTGGCAGGGAAATACACATCAAATCTGTGATATATACCTAATAATCCTAAGGCCTAACTCATCATGCCAGTTGCAGCTCTTGAAGGAAGTATCATCCTTCAACAATTTTAACAGGAGACCTGCACATTGAAGTAGTGGTATAAGTTTTTGATTGATGATTTTCCTTGCCAATCAAATTATGCCAACACTATAACAAAATTCGTTAAACTGCGGATTTCATACCCAAATGGGCTCTGTTTGATGGATAGTAACTCAACATCCAGCTGCAGATATAAAAAGATATTTAGAAACAAACGGGGTGACCAAGGCAAGTTATCAAGGTAGAAACTAAAGAAGAGAATTCCTTATTTCTGAATAAGTACCTCAATTGTTGCATTAGGAGGTATTTCCTGCACCCCCTTGCTTCCATAAGCTAGCTCCGGAGGTACAATCAGCAACCGCTGCAATCAGTAATATGCAAGACCTCTTGAGATTCTGGCTTATCTTTAAATTAGTAAACAGGGAAGAGTACATGTTCGAGGAACAGACATCTTCTTATGATTTATATGGACATATTACTTGAGCAACTGGTCTCACCTGGCCTCCTACTTTCATGCCTTTAACGCCTAGGTCTAAACCTTTGAGAACATTTCCCCTCTCTGATTGACCCACGTCAAATCCATAAGGCTGCAACAGTTGAGCAATGCTATGTTAATTAAGTAAGCGTTATAACCTTTGCAATAACAACTTATAATTGTTATTTTTACAGCAGGAAACATTCTAACGACATCTGTGGTTTAGTAATGCTGTCCTCGGACAGATGGATGATGGGGGACACGAGCACCACTGCACCAGCAAGCAGCTCTCCAGCCTTTGTTCGGAAATTAACTTATTTGTGATAACTGTGATGGTGGGATAGCACTTCATGAACATTCAGCAGTCCTAATTACAAGTAGTACTCTGTCCAACAGTAAAACTATATTTTTCCTTTACTGTTACCAGTAGGGAAAAGTCTTATAAACCAGTGGAAACTGTTTTAGTCAAAATGGTAGGTTTGCATTAGTATTATCTTTATGATTATATTTATATTTAATATCTTGCATTCTTGCTAACTGTCATCTGTGTCTGATTAATTCCCCAAAATGCTATGCAACTATAAACAAGGGGCGGACTCAAAAAATTTCCTTCAGGCACCAAGTAGATTTCAAGGGGACACGTTCCTGTCGCCCCAGCCCCTTCCTAGATCCGATCCTTATTAAAAGCATGACCCCATTACACTCTCCTTGTAGGAAAATGGCATAGACTACTGTAATTACACGCTATGATGGCGTGATTTCATTAGACAACCAGTATCAGGGATGAATCCCCATCTTTCTACTGTATTTGTGACCAAGAACAATTAAAGCAGAGATCTGCTCCATCATACTCAACACATATTACTTTTTAACACCTAATCTCCTCAACATCTGGTTAAACGTTTAGATAATTAACTAAATGATACAAAAGTCTTTTAGTTCAGCAGGGTCAGTCTTACCGTCCCACCACCGATTCCCATCCCTTGCCTACTAGTCATAAATGTGATGCTTTTCCATTTGGCAACATAGTGGACCTGCGATATTGATACAGCATCATTAGCAGATTAGTAACATCTTGGCCAGAGTCAGTCCACACACTGAATAACTTGAGAAATGAAATATTTTCTAATTCTGATGATCCAAACTAAACAAATTGAAAGAGTATTAATATCCAGTAATAAGTATATCCTCTTAAACAATGAAGTGGAAAACAGAAAATGAAATTAGGACACAAGTCACACAACCGTACTGCAACCCGAGATCCCTGGACTGCTTCTGCTCCATTTCCAACCTTCAAATCATAATACCTGAATAATATTATGACCCAAGTTACTATATTTACTGCTAGACAAGGTTAAAAAGTGCATGCACAAGCAATAGATTATGCATCTTGAAGTGGAACTTTTAGACTATGCATTTTGAGCTTTGAACTATTATTAAAACATTTTGTAAGACAAGATACTTTAACAAGTAAAATTAACATAGGCACCTTTTTTATTGTCCAGCTAAAATGAATTTGAAAGTTATAAACATATAATACATATGCAAACCAAGAAATCAAACTCGGAGAAGAGGGTTATAATATTACTAACTTGAGCCCATTGGGGAGGGTAGTATATTCACTCTCTGGTATTTTGGCTCCCCTGAGCTGCAGCAAGGAAAAACCAGGTATTTAGCCAACATTATATGATGATTAATTTCCGCCTTCACTATACGTAACGAATAAAATAAAATTAACGGAGGTATTATCATGAACGGTGAATATGTAATAACAGAATATTACAGCTCTTCTGCTCGTGCTAGCAGCACCGGCCTCATCGCAGATATAAATACCAGCAGCTGCACATTCAAGTAGAAGTCAATACAATAACAAATGAACAATAATCTTTGATACTGGAAGACTAATTATACAAATGATATAAGAAGTGATTAACTAACCTGTTGCTGCAAGAAAACTACCCACTAGAGCCCTTCTTCCTGGGAGCTGTAATGATGAAGCATGTGTTTCATGTGTAGACTCAGAGGAAGATTGTGAGCAGTGACATGGAGAAAAAACAACACTAGTGTTTTTGTTGGAGGGTCTCACAGAAATGGAGGAAAGAGAGCGTGGAAGTAATGAAGGTTTGTGAAGAAAAAGAGTGAGTTCCATGGATCCTCTGCAATTCTTGATCACTCACTATTCTTCTTCTTAGATACTGGTGTAGTGTGTTTGAGATTTTTGTTTTGTTGGTTATTTGTGTGTTGTACATTATACACACAGACAATGATTATTGGATAATATTATGTGGATGACATGTATTCCAACTTCATTCCGCACCTCACAAACTTGCAAGTCCGTGTGGAAAAATAAAAATGAATGTTGACAGTGGGATTCGAACCCACGCCCTTTCGGACCAGAACCTTAATCTGGCGCCTTAGACCAACTCGGCCATATCAACGGATGCTGTAGTGTATGGTTTTTTATCTCTTTATCACTCATCAGACAAATAGGCCGATGTTTAATCGTCTGTTAGAGCATATGCAGCGTACTCCTTTCTTTACCATCCAGAAAAGATAAACTAGGATTGGTTAGAATAGAAAAGTTGGGCAGATGGCCTTTTTATTATCAATGATCACCTACTACAGCACACCTATCAAGATAAAAAGTACTATCTGCTATATTTATTTTAGAAAAAAATTGTAAATATAGTGAGACCTATATATTTAAAAATAGAAAAATTGGGCTATGAGGGTGGGAGATTATCCAATGCTCTCTGCTGCATTTGCTCTCGGTAGACACGGGGCACTGGGCAACAGAAGGTCCTCCTGGCTTGAAACCAATGCATGTAAACAGTAAGACAGTATTCACTTGCATGAAATGGAACGAGTTGACGATGGAATGAAAAATTATAAAGAAAAAAGAAAGTACGATACAATGATGACTAAATATGATTGAGTTAATGACTAAATATGACTGACTTAAAAATTTGGTGAAAAATATTGTAAGGAAACATGATGTAATAAAATGAACATTCTTTTAAAAACTGTGCGTTATAATTTTAGATAAAACAATAGCAATTTAATGATTTAAAAATTAGAGATCATCCGCCTCTTTCTACGTGTTAGACATCAAAGGTTATAAAATGATCTGCAGACTCATGAAAGCACTAAACCAAAAACTTCGGGGGTTCATAGAAAGACTTAGGTACTGTTTGGGGTTGCTGTTGCAGACAGCAACAGCAGCTTTTTGCTGAAAAGCAGGTGAAAAACTGTTTGGTAAATCTAAAAGCAGCTTTTCCGAACAGCAGCTTTTAGCTGAAAAGCTGCTGTTAGAAAAAGCAGGTCCTCCTATGCTTTTGGAAAAAGCTGCTTTTCAGCTTTTGCAGAATGCTGTTATAGATTTCATTATAAAACCTCACCAAAAACATTATTTTTTTTAATATTATAACTCAAAATAAGTAAATATCAAAAAATTACCAAACAGTTATCTGATTTCTACAACAGCACTTATTTTACCAGCACTTTTTCTGACAGCACAGCAATTTTTAACAGCACTCCCAAACAGACCCTTAGGGGGTTCATAGTCCTGGTTACATTGATGATTATAGAGTGATTAATTAGTACTTAATCATTTAATTAAAGATTAGTAATAGACATGATCCAATAGCGTGACGTAAACATCCTTGTTTTGATGCCATTAGTATTATATATTACTATATATACAAATATTTGGACTAAATTTTAATGCTGTTCGAAAATTAGTAGGTGCATGTTCATTGGTGTCGAGCATTTGTTTTTGCTAATCTAATATTCCTGTGTTAAAAAAAGTCGAGTTTTCCACGAGTATAACATACTTTAACTAAAACTCTTAAATATACAATGCAATTTAAGCCTATCATATTTCCTACGGAGTAAGGTGGGACAGCCACAACATTTTCTAACAACTTGTTTTTTGAAATCAACATATATCAAGTGTATCTTAAACTGGTATCTGTCGTCTTTAGAAAAAATTATGCGAATTTTTTGTCAACCAATCTGTATTAGTCCTCTTATTATCGTTGTATTATATACTCCTTAAAATTAAAATTGAGTTCTGTCACGTTTTTGTTTTACTATAGGTCTATAGCCTTGAAGAATGTGACATGCTAATAAAATTACTCGTCCTTAGGTACAACAGTTTGTTGCTACTTTTTCCTCATATGGCTCCACAATTTAAAATGACTTAGCATAGTCGATAATTGTTGACTTGGTGGGAATGGTAAAAGAAACTACGCGCACAAAGCACTGTATTTTAAGTAGCGGCGTCAATCGTTTCGTTTCGTATATTTTCATTTTGTGTATTTTCGTGATTTGTGTATTCGAAGATGAAACTCATATCCGTCTGTTATTAATTTCGTGTACCTAATTTCAAACCCGTATCCGATCCGGACCGTTTCATGTACATTATATATAAAAATATTAATATAATTTTAATCAAAAAATAGTTTTAATATATATTTATCTATTTAATTATGCTAAACATGAATTATATATTCATGCTCGCATACAATTATCTACAAATTTGTTAATGTATCAGTAATATATATCCACATATACATATAAATATATATTTATTTAACACGGTTATATTTTAATATATAATAACATATATACTCCCTCCATCCCAAATTAGATGACCTCGTTGACTTAGGGCACACAATTTAAGGTTCATTGACCGCATAGCTACATGACTTATTTTTAAAATTTTATTTTTGCAAATAAAAATTAAAATATAAAATTTTTATTTACAAAAGAAAAAACAAAAAAAAATATATTTTGGAAGTAGACGGTCAATGCACCTAAAGTTTCGTGCCCAAAGTCAACTAACTCATCTAATTTGGGATGGAGGTAGTATATAATAAAATTTATCTACAAATATTTCGTGTACCTTCATGTATTTCGTGTACCCAAATGAAAAACCATATCCGACACGAAATCTGTCGTGTAATTTCGTGTTCATGTATTTTCAAGTTTCGTGTATCAAAAATCAAAAACTCATATCCGTTTATTTCGTGTCGTTTCATTTCGCGTTAGCGTGTTACGTGTTAAATTGTCGGGCCTAATTTTAAGGTAATTAAATTCGAACCAACAATTCGGAACTATAATCAGACACTTTAAGTTTGATTTTAGACACATGCATATGCATGATTCATCATATAGACGTTGATCAGTGAAGGGTCGGTTATGCATGCACTTGGTCTTTGATTAATCAAATCCACGTTCTTTCGCGAGCATATAGTATGTCCAATATAAATTTTTCTCAAATTTATTCGATCGACAAAAACAAAGTGCCAGTGTTTTCGGTTGGTAAGGGCACCGTAAAGATATCAAGGTTCTTTTTACCTGAAAATTAAGATTACGATAGAAATGGACCGAAAATAGAATGAACTTTAATACATTTACAATTTTCATTACAAGAAATTTGAACTCGTTCATATATATTATGTTTGATATGAAGCCGGAAAAACGTTTAAACTTATACGATGCAAAATGTAAATTACTCAATTTAAATTTTATACCATCCTTAATCTATATTATTTAATCGATTCAATAGTTGAGTCGATTCAAAAAGTCGGTATTAAATGTAACAATAACATATAATTCTATATAATTTATACTGTAATTTTATGTTGCTTGTACTTAAAGTAAATTCATATACAATTTGCATCAAATTTATGCAGACAAAAGTAAAATATTTATACTTGCATAATTGTATCAGTGACCTAATTTTGAAGTGTTGTTATTTTAAATCGTTTGTACTCGGTCCATTCCCCCCATTCTTTTACCTAACGTAATCGGGTTAAATTTCCATTTCTATACTGGATGGATTATAACCAAACTGTCAAACGTTTAGTTATTTCCCCGTAAGGTTTCCCTCGTCTAACTTATTCTTGTTGTTTTTCGCAAGTTCATTTCTTAACAAATGCCTAACGTACAGGTGTGCGTATTATAGATAAAAATAATAAAAAATAATTCTTTTTTTCGAACGCGTATGAGACAGTATAAGTAGTACCAACCAGAGTGCAGACAACATATGTAAACATATTCCTCAATTATCATACTCTCTTAGAAAATGGAAGTTGTCAGTACTTCAACACTTTCAAACCAAGCTCAACTTTATGGCCTCAATCTCAAAACTAGGATGCAACTCCAATGCTTGCCTCAAACATTCGGTATCAACACCACTAATATTACGACGAGTACTATTTATTTGCGGAAGACACGAATCCCCGTCCCCACCGCGATTTACGTGGAAGCGGAAGCACAGGCTGTGCTGAAACAGCCTGTTGCACAGGCTCACCTCTTAAAATGTTCGTCCGAGTCTCTTCAGTATGAAGCAGGGAAAGTTGGCGCAGTGCCGGACCATCGAGTCACCGATGGTCCGGTGAGCGCTATGGAGTACGTAACGAGCATATTTTCCGCAAAGGTGTACGATGTGGCGATCGAGACGCCGTTAGAGAAGGCGAATAAGTTGTCACAGAGGCTAGGTGTGCATTTTTGGCTCAAGCGAGAGACTCTTCAGCCTGTAAGTCCATTTTCTTGGACTTTGCTTTTTCTCTCCCAACTGTTTTATTTAGCATTTAGCACTCATAAATTATGTTTGTATATTTAGTGAGTTCAAAAAGCAGAATTGTCTGCGTGGGTATGTATATTGTATATTGAGTAGCAATAATTCAATTTGATAAGTTCACAAGTACAAGACATTCTACTTCTAGAAATTCATATTTAATGTTTGTTCATCTATGACTATGAGTGTGAATCCTCACCCAACTCGGTGGTTCCTCCGGCATTAATTCTCGTTAAAGAGCCTTTATGCAATTTCTTAGGTTGGGTTCACCATAGCTCATATATAGCCAAACTCTAGAAATATGAAAAGAGAACATTACAAATAAGGGCTTGGATTCCATCCAATTGACTGTTAAAGCAAATTATCCACGATTTTTTATAACTAAAAAACATTAACCCCATATTTCTCGTGTGGATTGACCTAGTCATATTAGTTATACCTAATCATATTAGAGTAGAAAATCTTCAAGGTTATTCGTATTAGATCATTTCCCTAATATAGTGACTACATTGATGGTTAAAAACAATATAAAATAATAATCTGTTAAAATATGAATAATCTATAAGATTTTCTACTCTAATATGATTAGGTATAACTATTATTTGTAGGGAGATGGTTCCTGGCAATGAACACAAGGTTCAGAGTCCTAACAGCATACACTGATGTGCAAGAAAACTTAAGGGGCCCTAATCTTTTTTTGTACATTTTAAATATGAATATTTTCCATGCCTGCATTTGCTTAACGTAGATGCTATAGTCCATTTCCAGTCAAATTCGTTCTATATCCCCTCGTGTTCTATTTATATGATTCAGTAAGTCGAAAATGTTAAAATGGCACTGCAGGTTTTCTCCTTCAAAATTCGAGGAGCGTATAATATGATGGCTAATCTTCCAAAGAAACAGCTGGAGAGAGGTGTTATATGCTCGTCAGCTGGAAATCATGCTCAAGGAGTTGCACTATCAGCCAACAGACTAGGATGCAATGCTGTTATAGTCATGCCTGTTACTACACCCGAAATTAAGGTTAATCTTAGTTTTGCTTTCTAGATTAAGGTTCTAGTTGCCTTTTACGGAACTTGTCATCATTAGCAGTCTTCATACCAGTTAAACTGCATTATTTTTCGTTGTACTATTCTTTCTTTTTATACAATGTCATGGATTCAGGGTGAGGGTAGGGATGGACAACTCTGTGCCAGTGTACTATCCGTAATTACTGAAAAATTATTGTAGTCTTTTCAAGTAAGTTTTCTTTGGTTATGCTCAATTTGTAGTGGAGAGCAGTTGAGCGATTGGGTGCAACAGTTGTTCTAGTTGGTGATTCATATGATGAAGCAGAGGCATATGCAATCAAGACAGGCAAAGAAGAGGGACGCACATTTGTACCACCTTTCGATCATCCTGATGTGATTATTGGCCAAGGAACAGTTGGTATGGAGATTGTGCGACAAGTAAAAGGTCCGTTGCATGCAATATTTGTGCCTGTTGGGGGTGGTGGCTTAATAGCCGGCGTTGCTGCCTTTGTAAAGAGGGTTTTGCCAGAGGTTAGTTTATGTGATTGCTTCAATTTCATCCTATGCAGAAATACTAATTATACCTCATTGTATTTAGTTATGTGCTGTGAAGTTATTCGTAAATGTGTGGCATATATAGGTTAAGATAATTGGGGTAGAACCACGTGATGCAAATGCAATGGCCTTGTCATTACATCATGGTGAGAGGATAGTGCTGGACAAAGTGGGAGGCTTTGCAGACGGAGTAGCTGTTAAAGTAGTTGGTGAAGAGACATTTCGCATTTGCAGGGAATTGCTAGACGGTATAGTACTCGTCAGCCGGGATGCAATCTGTGCCTCAATAAAGGTCTGAATCCGGTTTGTCTTAGACTCGTATAGTCTAAATGTGTGATTAGATACTCCTAAACTTTCACTTTACAAGAAAAAAGTCGTGTGTTAATAATACATCAAACTGATGTTAAAAGTAATATTCAAGGCTGTGTAATCTCACATAGAATGATGGAATATTTCAGTTCCGTGATCTTTGCGCTTAACATGTGGCAGGACATGTTTGAGGAGAACAGGAGCATTTTAGAACCAGCTGGTGCCCTTGCTCTTGCAGGGGCAGAAGCGTACTGCAAATATTATAACCTCAAGGATGCAAATGTAGTAGCCATAGCCAGTGGGGCTAACATGAATTTTGATAGGTTGGGATTGGTAACTGAGCTTGCAGACGTTGGTAGGCAACGGGAAGCAGTGCTGGCAACTATTTTCCCAGAAGAGCTCGGCCGTTTTAAACAATTTTGTGGTCTTGTATGCTGCTTAATCCCGTGAAAGATTTGAACTTGCTCTCTTCTCACCTCTAATTAGGTTTGATAAAAAGTTTAAATTGGCTGCAGGTAGGACCAATGAATATCACCGAGTTCAGATATAGATATAATTCTGCTAAAGAAGATGCTTTAGTGCTTTACAGGCAAGCAATTCTCTCTCTCTTTTTTTTTATCTTTGCTTACCTTGAAGCCTTAAATTAATGGTTTGCTTGTCATTATCAATGTATTGTACTGGTATATGGATTATCATTTGTGGAAACTTCACACTGCACCGTAATGCCTAATGGAGTTTCCTTCCTTGAAACTCTGACTCTTTTTCTGTGTACAGAGTTGGAGTTCACACAAAACTGGAACTCGAGTCCATGTTGGAGAGAATGGACTCTTCTCAACTGAAAACCATTACTCTTACAGATAACGACTTGGTTAAGGATCATCTACGACATCTGGTAAGTTCACACTTTTGATGCATGACTTGCTTAAGACTGCAGTCGGTGATAGCTATCTTAGCAACTGAAATGAATTCACACAAGTGTGAGATTTTAAAGAATATTGAGATGTGAAATTGAAGTGATCAATCATCACAAACACTTACAACTATCGATCTTTCTAGATGGGAGCACGTTCAGGGATACAGAACGAGCTTCTCTGCCGGTTTGTTTTTCCAGAGAGGCCTGGCGCTTTAATGAAGTTTCTTGATGTCTTTAGTCCTTGTTGGAATATTACTCTGTTTCATTACCGCACACAGGTTACCATCTTAAACCTTTTAACTTGAAGCTCCATGTCTGATTCCACTAATTTGTCAGTTATCTTATACATATAACCGAAGTTGAATGACCAATGCAAACATGTTTTCTTCTTAATTTATAAAAGGGAGAAGCTGGTGCAAATGTGTTAGTAGGAATCCAAGTTCCTTCCACGGAAATGGCTGAGTTTCATATTCGAGCCAACAATCTCGGATACAGCTACACAGTGGAAAACAGTAACAATGCATTCCAGCTTCTAATGGGTTGAGTGGAAAGATAGAAGATCACTATGGTTAAGTCTCTTTGCCTAGAGAGGCATCTTTCATAATTGACTTAAGATTCAATTAGAGCACGTTGGTAATCATAGATAGCTAGACCTTCGCAAGGTCTCTCGGGCCTATTTAAGTGTAATGCATATGTAGTAACAACTCCCCCCTTCATATACAAATGAAGACTAAAGGGAAGCTCTATTTAGGTTCTGCAAATAATGATCAGCGAGATCAGCATTATCAGTTTAACTTCATGGTCTAAGTTTTAATCCGTAGGAGCTGAATGCATGAGCGTACATATGTTAGATCAGGCTGTTGATGTATCATTGTCATTGGAGATTGAAGTCTTGAAATATTGTACCATTGCTATTAACCTATTGATTCGACTTAAGCTCGACAAACTCATACTCGAATGACGAAGGCTTATTATAAATAACTTGTTCTGCACATCATACTCTTGATCCAAAATGGAGTCGAGTCTTTTGATAAGGATACTAAAATTCGGACAAATAAACTAAAAATAATGGACTGCTTCACACCCTACTCCCGAATTTTAGATAAGGAGAAAAGGAAGTAGAGTAGCATATGCGCATCCATGTTTGTGCTTCCAAGTTCTAGGCAGGGAAGAAAACAAGCGAAATTGAATGCAAGTGTTACTCCCAAAACTTTCACTCCAAAGTGAGACGAAACAGATAGCTAGTGGCGAGGAATATCAGAAATATAGTTAATACTAAATTATACTCGGAAGCAGTTTGTTTTTCCAGATAGGCCTAGCACTTTGACAAGTTTTGCTAATATTAACTAGCATTTTGTTAGCTACGTTTATGTTTTAAGTTTTAATCAGATTCAAGTTGAACAAGATAAAATTTACCGTACTAATTAAAGCTAAAGGCATAATCACTTATCACAAACTCAACCTGACTAGATATGAAAAAAAAAAAGGGACACACCTTGATCCACGGAACAATGGCCTGCAGAATGAAAAGAAACGATGATATTTATACTTTTCTCGCAACATGTGACTGTACAGAAGCACTCAGACTGCAGACCGATATTTAATCTTCAGCACATGAACAATTTTTCCCACCAGAGCAAGGCAGTAGTTGGTTAATAGAAAATTTTGATTAGATGATATATCTCACTTGATCGGTTGTTTGGCCTGGATTTTAAGAGTGAATCACTAAAAACCTAATTTTCAGATTTTATTAAACTATAAATCCTGTTAAGTATTTCAATCTCAAAACATTTTGGGATCCTGGTTTCACTATTGTGGAGTCTAATGCAGAATCAAGAAGATTTGTCCAATGTATTATTCATCAATCAGAAGCATTAGTTTCTTAATTTTAGTAGCTGTGATACATGATGACAATTACCACTGAATTTAAGTTTCTGAAACATGTATTGTTGCATGCAGGGCTTTATTGAATTTCTTCCCAACAGTAATTTACTTTGACCTTCTACATTTATTTCCTCATAAATTCTTCCCACCTGCCCCTCTTTACTTTACCTTCACTCTTCATTAAGCACTGGTAATTTGTGTACCATTGTGTGAGAGCAAACTAAAAGATATGGGGTTCTCAAAAAGGGTTTTAGCTTCTTTGCTTCTTGTTGCTGCAACAAATCTACTTTTGGCTTATGGACAACCTCTTGTTCCTGCATTCAACATCTTTGGTGACTCGGTTGTTGATTCCGGTAACAACAACAATCTCTACACCCTTGTCAAGGCCAACTTCCCTCCATATGGAAGAGACTTTGTCAATCATAGACCTACTGGAAGGTTCTGTAATGGAAAATTAGCCACCGACTTCACTGGTAAGATTTTTGTATCCTGTACCGTAAATGATACTGTGTAATATGCCATAAAACATGTGTTTGATCTATGTACAAGTAACTTCACTGATTATATATTTCTTGCTGCTCAGCTGAGTTCCTGGGGTTCACTTCTTACCCGCCAGCTTACCTGACTCAGGACGCCACGAGAAACAGCATCCTCACCGGTGCCAACTTTGCATCAGCTTCTTCTGGTTACTCTAACATGACAGCTAACTCATATGTAATTCAAAATCTCTTACAAATTATATGTCAAATATTTTAGGCAGGGCAAGGGTTTGACACAGTGAGCTCTTATCCTAATTCTCACTTATACATAAAATCTTTAGACTCTGTTGTTGACAAGAGAAGAAGAGTATCCACGAGACTGAATTACTAGGGATAATCTCCTTCAATACTATATTTTGAATATCTAAATGTGTTTGATACATATAATATCCATCCTCTGAAGACTAAAGTATATATTTTGTGCTCCTCATGTCGTTTTGGTATTTGTTTGTAGCATGCCGTTTCATTACCACTGCAGTTAGAGTATTACAAGGATTGGCAACGAAAAATTGTCAGTATGGTAGGAAGAGACAGAGGTAAAGCAATATTCTCAGGGGCACTCCATCTTCTGAGTACAGGAAACAGCGACTTCCTTCAGAATTACTATATCAATCCAACCCTCAGCGGTACCTACACATCGGATCAGTTTTCAGAAATTCTTCTCCGATCCTATGCTGGCTTTGTTCAGGTTTCCCTATACTACAGACACATACTAATTGCGCTACTTATATTCTCTGTTCCTTGTCTTGTTAAAACATAGGATAAATCTGTGGTACATAAAGAAATTTTTTTGAATAGAAACTCAAATACTCAATCTTCAGTTGTTGAACATGTCTTGCATAATTAAACATTAACACTTTGAAGCGAATTTTGTCTCAAAATAGGAATTTGGAGTACTCATTATTAGACAATAAAAAGTTGTTCACTAATCATATCTGATATAGTTTTGACATCTATTCCCATGGTCTCACTAGGTAATTAAATCCCATTGAAATGCAGTAAATGAAGGATGAAATTTAGAAAAACTTAAAGTACAATATATAAGCCAACGATGGCCTAAATGTTTTAATGTTACAGAGTTTATATGGGCTGGGAGCAAGGAGGATTGGAGTAACAAGCCTACCTCCGGCAGGATGTTTGCCAGCTGCCATCACTTTGTTTGGAGGAGGAAGTAATCAGTGTGTTGCAAGGATCAACGCGGACGCTGTTTTGTTCAACAGTAAGCTGAAACGCACATCTGATAGTTTAAAGAAACAGTTTCCTGATCTCAAACTTGTAGTTTTTGATATCTACCAGCCCCTGCTTGACATTATTGCAAAGCCAGCTGATAACGGTAAATCTGCCAGTGTCTAACTAGATTCTGATAAACTAAACATGTCCAAATTCATATATTCTGATTCAAAATGTTGTTTCAATTCTAAACCAGGGTTCTTTGAGACAAGGAGAGCCTGTTGTGGTACTGGTACAATTGAAACATCCCTGCTGTGCAACTCAAGGTCTGTCGGAACATGTTCAAATGCCACACAGTATGTGTTCTGGGATGGCTTTCATCCCACTGAAGCTGCAAATCAGGTGCTGGCACAAGCTATACTTGGACAAGGAATTGATCTCATTTCTTGAGAACGACAATGAATCTTGGTTTCCACTTTTATGCTCTGGTTTTACATTATTATAGGCAGAGTATGTTATGAAGCTATGTCGGTTGTGTCCATAGCTTTCGCTGTTTTGAGTTTTGAACTTATGATGTTCCAGAGAAATTATTAGTATTTCATCTAGCATTTTAATTCTGATTATGAAAATCAACAATCTGAGGCTGCGTTTCAAAAAAAAAAAAAAAAAAAGCCTTCTAGTTTGACGCTCTCTCTATAAATCAAATTTTACATTATTAATTCATAATTATGATCGTGCATGTGTATTTAGAAGTTTGAAGTTGCCAACACAACATGGAGGAGCACGCAGTGGTGTCGATTTATAACCGCGCAGTGGTTGATCACCTAAATTGAACTTTCCCTGTCATCTGAATACTAGTGTTATCGAATCCAACTATAGAACTATAACCAAGACCAGTGCTTCCCATAGCGTCTGAAAGCACGCTCTGGTTGAGCAGGTACTCAGTCTCAGTATGATCAGTAGTCGAGCCTTGATCCACCCATGGTTGCTCCACCATTGCTTTCAAACCCTCTAGCTCCATCGCGACTTCCTTCATACTAGGCCTTTTGTCTCCCGTCACTTGTAAACACCTTGCTGCCAGCATGGATACTTGTTTGATCTGCTGAATGTTCTTCTCGTCATTAGCTAGACTTTTCTGAATGATGCTAGGCATTCCATTGCCAGTCCTCATCGAAGATATAAAGTACATTGCTAGACTCCTATCTTTTTCTGGCCTGTCGAAGGATATTGCACGCTCTCCTGTAAGAAGCTCCGCTAAAACCACTCCAAAACTATACACATCACTCTTCTCCGTCAATGCACTTGAAAAGAAGTACTCTGGATCCATATATCCGAAAGTCCCTTGCACTAAAGTACCTATTTCAGCGTGATCACGAGGCACTAGTTTTGAGGCCCCAAAATCTGCCACTTTTGCAACGAAATTCTCATCAAGTAGTATGTTGGCGCTTTTAATATCTCGATGAATGATTGGCGGAGAAGCAGCAGAATGCAAGTAAGCAACTGCTCCTGCAATTTCTGCAGCTATTTGTAGGCATAATTCCCATGAAAAATAGGTGCTGCTGTCTTTATCATGAATATGGTCGGAGAGGGTTCCATTCGTGATAAACTCGTAAACTAGCAAGGGGACTTCTGTCTCCAGACAACAACCTATTAGCTTTACTACGTTGATGTGGTTAATCCTGGAAAGAATGATTACTTCGTTGATGAATTGTGATGTCTGGCTTTGTTCGCTTGGTTTGGACTTCTTGATGGCAACTGCTATATTATTAGGTAATAGTCCCTTAAAAACTGTTCCATAACCCCCTTGGCCAATGATTCCGGTTTCATCATAGTTCCTCGTGGCCTTTTTGAGATCTTCTTCAGTAAAAAGTCTAGTTGCTTTGGCCAAGTCATTGTCTTTGGATAGCTCTTCTCTTAGCATAAATCCACCATTTTGTGCGAAAAACTTCTCTTTCTGTTTGATATGCTTTCTTTTTGCCAGCAACCAAAATATCCAAGCACTTCCCACAGCTAAAACAAACAGGCTTGTGCTCACACCTGTTATTATAACCATCACCACTTACGACTGGATGCTTTTTCTCGCAATATTTAAGTATTATCAAAAAGGTTAGACAAATTACTAGATCATTTACAACACAGTACTCTGTATCCTCACAAAAGGGGATCATTTACAACAAGATTATGTTTGTTCAGGATGTTTTGCTCAAATGTTTGCAGTCATCTCGAACTAAATGTGATGTATTGAAGAAGGCAAGAATACTGACCTACTAGATCCAGCTGTGCCAGATCCACCGGCATGACCAATTATTTCACAACCTTTTTCGTCAGCTGTAAGGTTATAACCGTGTGGACATTCACATTGGACGCTTTCAGGCGGTTGGTTCAGACATGTTGCAGGAGAATGACAAGGATTTGAAGTTGCACATTCGTCAACATCTGTAAGAATTTTATGAGGTATCAGTGAAAATAGACAAATAAATGTTTTGTATTAATTAGAATTATACAAGCTTTATTACTGAAATAAAGACCAGTTTTCATTGCAAAAAGAAAAAGAACTAAGAAAGAAAAAGAGAGGAGCCATTGAGCATAGCACTCATGAATATGGTAATGTGACAGAGCAACAGACCAGGTGTTTGGGAACGAGCACACGTACCTATGCAACCATTGCTTAAGTAAGGGTTTCCTTCGTAACCAGATGGACAACGACACTGGTAACCTGTGCCCTCACCATAGACTGAATCAGTGCAAGTGCTATCTGGTGCCACACATGCATAACTTGTTTTATTTTTCTTTGCTATAGCACAAGTTTCAGTTCCGACAGACCAATCAAGCATAACAGGAAATAACCTTTCCTCAATTGTGATCAAGTCCGAAGAAGAAAAGTTGTAGAAGCCATCTTCAGCAACAAAAGCTGAGCTACATGGTATGTCTGCTAATACTGAGTTATTGAAAACTCGAAATTCCACTTCAAAGTCCCTGGCACCTTTTGGCAGTGAAGTCTGGCAACACCCAATACCGGAGCATGATCCATTTACCACACTCGGAACACCATCACATACCGAGGCACATCCAGTCGTGTAGTTTTGAACCCGAGAACCTGTGATGAGTGCTAAAGTAGAACATCCAATGACAGTGAACTTATTAGTATGGTTGACTTGAAATTTTGATAATCCAAGAAAATAAGGATCTTCGTATGTGACTTGTGTTGCTATATCATTGTAACAGATGCGAGCTGCACGTGTTGATATGTGAATATGCTGATCAATAAGCGATATGTTGCGTACAGGTATAGAACCTTTGCCAAGGTGAGGGGTGCTGTCACTGCAGTTAATAAGGAAAGAACTGAACTCATTTTCGAGATAGCACCCTTGGGATGTGCCGAAGGGGTAGGGAACCACAAGGTCACCGCAGGTGGGAATACAACCAGGCTTCACAATTTCATATGCGGGGAGTGCTGGTGAGGGTGCGGGTGCTGGTGCAAATGCTGCTGGTGCTGATTGTACAGTATAGATGGAAATTTGAGATAACAACGTCAGCGGTAACCAAACAAACATCATGCTGTAACAATATGTTGTTTTCTTGTTCCTGGTGAATGTATGAGTGTTTGATCCTTTGGTTGCTTCAGTTTTATAGAAAGATTAGTACACTAGACCTGTGGTCCAGGCTCAATACAAGTCAATGACAACTGGTGTTTCCTAAGTTTAATCACAAATACCAGTTCTTCTTCACTGACTTTTCTGCCTATCAATTGAGATATTAAAAGTATCATATTTGATTAAACGATATTGTACCCATATTTCTGAAAACTCAACTCGCACCCCATATCTTTACATTTCAATAACGATACGCACCCCCTCCATTAACTTCCATTAACTTGCGTTAAAATACTCCCTATGTCTCAATTTACATGTTCTTTTTACTTTTCGAGAAGTCAAATTGACTAATTTTTAACCAACTATTAGAAAATATTCATTTATTATTTTAGAAAATAGTAATTTACATATTAAAATAGACTAGATTTACTTTTTTGATTATTTTTGTGATCAATTTTTCCAAAAAAATAATTAAAAAATATATATTATATTCAATATATAAATTTATGTATTATTTATAATAAATATCACATAATATTTATTTTTTATATTTAAAATAGTGCAGTACTTAATACACATATCACTAAAAATTTAAAATCATTTGATATGTAAAATCATTTTGCTTGGGAATAGCTTAATTAAACAAGAATTTTAAAAAAAAATTCATCAAAAAGTAAATTTAGTCTATTTTAATATATAACTTTCTATTTATTAAAATAATAAATAAATATTTTCTAATAGTTGGTAAAAAATTAGTCAATTTGACTTCTCGAAAAGTAAAAAGGGATATGTAAATTGAGACGAAGGGAGTATTTTAACAGAAGTTAACGTAATTTAACGGAGGGGATGCATATCCTTATTGAAATGTAAATATAGGGAGTTGAGTTTCCCAAAGTATGAGTAAAATATCGTTTTGAACGATGGTTAGGAGGTGGGATATGCAATTAACTCTTGTATCTTTAGATATTATAAACTTACACTCAACTATAAAGTTTTTTATTTTACCCATTGATGTTAGGTTCAGATTTTCCTTTTGTCACTAAAATTAGGTTCAGATTTGATTATTAGCATTACATTAATTCTTTGTAGTATTAATAAAATATAGCCGCACTCTGTAATATTTTGATAATTTAATATATGTCTGTATTTCTATATACAGTACTCTTCAAGATCGTTTACCTTGGATGATAAGAGTTTGACACACATTTTACGGCTTTTAAAAGATGTAGTTTCATAAATTATTATATTTTTCTTCCGAATAAAAACATACTTTACATCATCAAAATATTACATACTATCACTATGTATTAATGATACTGTTGATAGAGGAATTTGGTAATCAACAAAGATGAGGTTCATGGCCGGAATCAAGATCTGTGACGGTGGTTTTGGTCGCCGGAGAGTGGTGGTTGTTTGTTTTAGGGGGTGGCTGAGATTAGGGTTTTGAGTTGGTCTCACGTGCTCTCAACTCATGATCCCCCAATGTGCCTACGTACCCCTATATTTATAGGGGATCAAGCCATACGTAGTTCTTTTGAACCAAGACTCCTAGTTTGATCAGGACTAGGCCTCTTGGGGATAAGACCAACCCGGAGGTGGTGACTTATCTCTTAGACGTCCAACGCCTTCAGAGTCCTACTCCAGTTAGAATTAAGCCTTGAGGCCAACTACCTCAGACTCCTAGTCCAAGTACATCACGGATACGGCATCATCCCCACTACGAGAGATGACACTGACCGCTACTTTTCGTAGCATGGAGGAGACATCTTGGTAGAGCCGTGACCAATTCCCTGAGGTGTAGGGCGCGCCCTTCCCCCTTAGTGAAGGTTCTCACTAAGAGGTCAGACAAGTAAGGAGCCAAGTTACACGATCGTCTCAGTCCCCCAATGAGGGCTAACTCACCAGAATACAGGACCCAGACATATGATCGGCCTTCATGTCACCCCTGAGGGTCTTCTACAACCGTGATCACCCCAAGCCCCCGCACGAGGACAACCCGGCAGATAGCAGGATTGGGGATTATAGATCACGCCCGGTCGTAACCCGGGAACTACCAGATGAGCCTGATAACTTCCAGATGAGCCTGGCACTAGTCTTCATATCCCTCGGAAGGGTTGTCTTCAATATCCCCCGGAGGGGTAGGTCTTCATATCCCCCGGAGGGGTGGTCTTCGATATCCCCCGGAGGGGTAAGTCTTCGTATCCCTCGGAAGGGTCGTCACTGAGACTCACTCATCCTCTCACACAATGCGTCCACATGTGGGCGCGACCCCTGAGGGCGCGCCCTTTGTCTTCGCTGTCTTGTCCCATTAGTCGTTTCAACAACTGGTCAGACATGTCTTCTAATATCCGAAGGCCGCGCCCAGGGGATTGTCCCGCTAAGGGCGCGCCCTTGGTCTTCATCTCATGGTCCATTTCTTACAAGGATCGCGCCCCTCGGTCACCTCCGAAGAGGGCGCGCCCTCCTCCAACACCATGACCAATTTTGGTCATAACAGGGTGGACGGAGGGTCGGTCGCGTCCTTCCATCAACATTCTCAAGTAAGGCGTCCCTCCTTGTGACTCGGAGGACGCGTCCTCTTCACGCAACATCGGCGGATTAGTCACGCCACGGAGGGTTGCGCCCATTCCGTCCAGACTAGTCTTTTCAAGGGTCGGTCGCGTCCTTCCTTTGTAAGTAGGAGGGCGCGTCCCGATACCTCATATAGGACTTTTAGTCCAATTCATGTCTTACTTAGTTAAACTAAGTACATACCCGGCCCAATAAGGACCTAGCCAACTTTGGCTTATTACTAGTGCGAAGGGCCGCGCCCTTCCGGACAGACCTCGAAGGAGGCGCGCCCTCCGCTCTAATGACCAAATTTGGTCATAACAAGTACTCCCCAAATTTTCTTGATATTGGAGATATCAGGGAAATTTTTACTCCATACCAAACATCCTCTTCCGAGGGCGCGTCCACGCATAGAGGCGCGACGTAAGCCACTTCTATTCCTCGACATTTCAAGGTGCAGGCTGTGCACAAGCCTTGCAAGGATACAATGTCGTTGTCTTTAGACATTTAGCCAAGGGGAGCACCGTTCGGCTACTTTTGGCGGATCTTATTATTGCCCAGGTGGCTAAACATGAGGTTGTTGCACCGTCATGATATAAGTAATGAGCAATCTTTATGTAGATAAAAGAAAACAGGGGGCGCGGCCTATCTGTCGTTGACAGTGACGCAGCTTCGCTTATTCCTTCCAAAGGACACATTTAACCATAACATTCGCGCTAATGAACTTTAACAAAAGAAGGGTGCGCCCTTGCCGTGCAAGGGTTTGTGGCCGTTTTTCAGCCTTAGTCAGTCCATGGTATCTAGGAATAGTAAATATAAGGCGCGACTTACAGAATGGCGCTGCCTTGTTATAACATGACCCCTTTTTTATCTTTCTTAAAGAATTGCCTAAGCAGAGGGCGCGGCCGATGGCGCTGCCTTACTTGTAATATTTCTTTTTCTTCCAAGGACTGTATAAGCAGAGGGCGCAGCCTTACTTGTAATGTGGGCTCTTTTGATCTTTTGCAAGGATTAAGCAGAGGGCGTGGCCGTTGGCGCAGCCTTACTTTTTCACGCGTGAATCACTTGCTTAAGAAAATCAAGAGCACCACTCCCCAGTCCATACATCATCCCATATGGGGCATCACAAATCTTATCGTGGTTTACATAACTCCGGTGCATCGCACGGGTCCCAGAGCTCATAGCTCAATGGGGAATTAATAGTATAGAGTGTTATCCAGAGCATATCATGGATGCGCAAGTATAATGTCCAGAGCGTATCATGGATGCGCTAATATAGTATCCAGAGCGTATCATGGATATGTAAATAATCATAGCATCCAGAGTAGATCGTGGATGACATCCAGAGCGTATCATGGATGGTTAAAATTCATAGTACCCAGAGCTGGTCATGGATAATTAGGCAACCTTTGAAAGGTCTTAAGTGTATCACGATCAGAGACCTTGCAAGTATCATGCTACGTTCCTGTAGAACGGAGGGCGCGCCCTCATCAAGATGGACAGCTTCTTTAGCATGTCGGACTTGACCTGCACTCAATCATGAATACGACTTAATAGTGACGGTTAATGTTACCTCATGACGCGCTCTGTTAGGGGAAGGCGTGTCCTCCCAAATTATCAACCCTGGAAACATGACTTTGGAACTTGGGGTGCGTCCAACTAGGAGGAGGCGCGTCTTTGAAGCATCTCCCTTCTCAACCTTACTATCCTGGGGGCGCGCCCTCATGCGCTTCCTCAAGTGATGAGTACTTCCGAGAGGGCGCGCCCTAGGGAGAGACGTGACCTCTTCAAGACTAGTGAGCTCCTTCCTGAGTATGTTTGTCTTCATACACAACAATAAATTCATCAGATATACCTGAGGGCGCGCCCTGTCAGGGGGAGGCGCGCAATTCGTTCTCTGACAAAATACCAGTAGGATATGGCGCACGCCTTGCTAGAGGAAGGCGCGACTATTCCTCACGGCGAAGAGGTGTATTCCTCATACAGGTAACACCATATTACCTGTGACTTTATACATGCAGTAGTCTTAGGAAACCAAATACTGAGGGGGTTTAGGATTTACCTGAGGGCGCGCCTGGTCAGAGGAAGGCGCGCACCCTTGCGACTTTTCGAGCTAGGTTCCATCTGAATAGCTCGCCCCCCGTAACTTTCCCCAGAGGCACGCCCTGGCAAGGGAAGGCGCGACTTCTTCGAAAATGTTAAAGGGTGCATCCCTCATGGTGGTGGTCGAACACCACGTTACCTGTAGTTTTCAATGTGCCATACTTCTAGAGAATGCAGTGACGAGGAGGTTTAGAGTAGAGTTTACTTGGAGGCGCGCCCTGTTAGGGGGAGGCGCGCCCTTTGCAACTTTTCAAGCTTCGCTCCATTTGAATAACTCCCCGCTCGTAACTTTTCCTTTCATATCATCATCTGCGGTCAGACCTTTAACGCGTGCCTCTCGCGAACCTTGAATCATTTGCTTTGGGGAGGGTACGCCCCTTCAGAAAACCTTTGTGGCTTCCGAAGAGGCGATCTCATTCCCGTAAAGGCTCAAACCACAACACACTTGTTAGTAATAACATGTGAATACGTTGCGAGAATCATACCTGGAAGTGCGCCCTGTTAGGGAGAGGTGTACCCTGTCAGTGGGAGGCGTACCCTCTTCGGAGGTGTCAGGGCTCACAGTGGTAGTTGGACACCATATCACTGGAGGTGTACGCTGTCAGGGGGAGGTCTCCGAAAATTGCATCCTTCGACGACTCCCCGGTCCAGAAAACCCTGCTCGCAAATTAGGTTACCTCCTAGAATTTCGTTAATGATCGTCCTCCTTCAAACTCCCGATGGAGATATCATCCTTTTCTGGAGATGTAGATGAAGGTCTTCTCTTCTCTTGTGCTCTAGCCATCGCCCCGCCAGAAAACGCTCCTCTGCTATGTGCAAATCTCCGTCGTGTGACATCTCTATGTGTGAATCTCTACGTGCGGATCTCCGTCGTGTGACATCTCTTCCTCCTAAGATGAAGATCTTGAATAGCCCCTCCTTCTAGCGCCAATTTGTTGATAGAGGAATTTGGTAATCAACAAAGATGAGGTTCATGGCCGGAATCAAGATCTGTGACGGTGGTTTTGGTCGCCGGAGAGTGGTGGTTGTTTGTTTTAGGGGGTGGCTGAGATTAGGGTTTTGAGTTGGTCTCACGTGCTCTCAACTCATGATCCCCCAATGTGCCTACGTACCCCTATATTTATAGGGGATCAAGCCATACGTAGTTCTTTTGAACCAAGACTCCTAGTTTGATCAGGACTAGGCCTCTTGGGGATAAGACCAACCCGGAGGTGGTGACTTATCTCTTAGACGTCCAACGCCTTCAGAGTCCTACTCCAGTTAGAATTAAGCCTTGAGGCCAACTACCTCAGACTCCTAGTCCAAGTACATCACGGATACGGCATCATCCCCACTACGAGAGATGACACTGACCGCTACTTTTCGTAGCATGGAGGAGACATCTTGGTAGAGCCGTGACCAATTCCCTGAGGTGTAGGGCGCGCCCTTCCCCCTTAGTGAAGGTTCTCACTAAGAGGTCAGACAAGTAAGGAGCCAAGTTACACGATCGTCTCAGTCCCCCAATGAGGGCTAACTCACCAGAATACAGGACCCAGACATATGATCGGCCTTCATGTCACCCCTGAGGGTCTTCTACAACCGTGATCACCCCAAGCCCCCGCACGAGGACAACCCGGCAGATAGCAGGATTGGGGATTATAGATCACGCCCGGTCGTAACCCGGGAACTACCAGATGAGCCTGATAACTTCCAGATGAGCCTGGCACTAGTCTTCATATCCCTCGGAAGGGTTGTCTTCAATATCCCCCGGAGGGGTAGGTCTTCATATCCCCCGGAGGGGTGGTCTTCGATATCCCCCGGAGGGGTAAGTCTTCGTATCCCTCGGAAGGGTCGTCACTGAGACTCACTCATCCTCTCACACAATGCGTCCACATGTGGGCGCGACCCCTGAGGGCGCGCCCTTTGTCTTCGCTGTCTTGTCCCATTAGTCGTTTCAACAACTGGTCAGACATGTCTTCTAATATCCGAAGGCCGCGCCCAGGGGATTGTCCCGCTAAGGGCGCGCCCTTGGTCTTCATCTCATGGTCCATTTCTTACAAGGATCGCGCCCCTCGGTCACCTCCGAAGAGGGCGCGCCCTCCTCCAACACCATGACCAATTTTGGTCATAACAGGGTGGACGGAGGGTCGGTCGCGTCCTTCCATCAACATTCTCAAGTAAGGCGTCCCTCCTTGTGACTCGGAGGACGCGTCCTCTTCACGCAACATCGGCGGATTAGTCACGCCACGGAGGGTTGCGCCCATTCCGTCCAGACTAGTCTTTTCAAGGGTCGGTCGCGTCCTTCCTTTGTAAGTAGGAGGGCGCGTCCCGATACCTCATATAGGACTTTTAGTCCAATTCATGTCTTACTTAGTTAAACTAAGTACATACCCGGCCCAATAAGGACCTAGCCAACTTTGGCTTATTACTAGTGCGAAGGGCCGCGCCCTTCCGGACAGACCTCGAAGGAGGCGCGCCCTCCGCTCTAATGACCAAATTTGGTCATAACAGATACTACAAAAAATTATCATAATGCTATTAATCAAATTCAAACCTAAGTTAGTGACTTAAAAAATCCAAATCTAACATTAGTAAGTAAAAGGGAAAAAAATTTAGTTGAATAGTAAGTCTCTAAAAATACAATAAATTGGGTGACAAAAATATCTATTTTTCCTATAAGATATGGTATGATTTTCAAGATTTTGTATAATATTTATAATATATATTCAATTTTAATCATAAGACCTAATTTTCTACTTTGAGTCTTTGACTATGCATATATATTAGAAGAATAATTATATTCGTGGAAATTGGAGAACCGATCTATGTTCACCTTTTATCACATTAATCTCTACCGTGATCAATAAAAATTTGAGTGGCGTTTTAACTTTTTTATATACTTTTATTTATTATTTATATTTAATTAATAAGCATGGGTCTTAAGTCAATTATATATTAATTCATTACAAGAAACTCGTCTTTCTGCGACCGCATATAAACGACCGCACTCCGTCGCTAAAGATTATCAGTCACCGTATTCCGTCACGAAAGTAGTTGCACAAAAGTTGGTCGCTGATGTACACTGTTGCGTGTTGCGACCACTATCGGCAACTGAATTATTCGTGATCGCCTTCAGCACAGACCTGGTCGCTAATCTGAGCATTATTTTTTTACCAATCAACGTGTCTAATGTGTATATTTATATTTGTATATTATTATAATATTCAATATAGATTTGCAACTATTTGAAAAATAATTAATATAAAACTTATATTTATCCAATGTGTATATTTATATTTGTATATTACTCCCTCCATCTTAATTTAAATGAGCTTTTTGCTCATTTCACATATATTAAGGAGTAATAATTGATTCTTCTTTTTTTCATCTCTACCCATATTTATTGCATTGACTTTCAATTGTATTAGCTATATGTTATATTGGAAACGATAAATAAGAAAAGGTAAGTATGGAAAATTGTTGATAAATGGGCAATTTCCTTTTTTGGATGTCCAATCATTTCTGTACATTCTCAAAATAGCAATTTTTTATAATATAAAACACTACCATACCCACTACATTCTCTCACTATCTTCTATCTATAATAATAAAAACACTGTTACACCCACTACTTTCCTCCACTATCTCAAATCTATTATTAAAAAAGGTTTTTCTAGTGTGTGCCCATGAGAACATGCTAAGTGCGGAATTTGATAGGTTTGGAGGTTTTTGATTAGTGTGGTTGGTGTATTTGGAGGGATCCACCATTATTAAGATATGAGCATGGGCACACACTAGAAAAACCGTATTAAAAAATATATGGGTCCCACTATTTTACCCACTCTCCATCTAACTTTACTCATTTTTTATCCATTTTCATGGTATCCGTGTCCAATCCCAATGCACAGTATATAATTCATTCGACTGAGGGAGTAATTAGTTTCAAGTGTGGTTATTCTTATGTGCCGTCATTGTCATTATTCACTTGTTAGGAAGAATTAATGAATTGCAACTTTCCACAGAGTTGACCAACGGGTTTAATATACTATCAGTGGGTAATTGAATAAACTACTTTTATACCATTTAATTAATACATCTAATATAAAATACCAAACTATGACCATGTCCATGTGTAATTATTCTATAAACTTAATTTTAAAAAAACAACTGACTTGTTCACACGAGTTAATTTTAATATTATATTTTGTTTTGTTTTCCAATTTTATATTTTTTTAATACAAATACGATTTTTTGATGTGTTAAAATTAAAATAGATAAATATATATCATTAAAGCAAATGATTATTATACGGAGAGATTATTAAAATAAATACATAGGACACAACATATCAAATCTTTAAGTAAAAAATTTGAGTGATTATCAATAAATTTGAGCATTCCAATAATTGAAGTTCCTACTAGCTGATTAAATATCAAAATTTTCCAAAAATATGTAATAAATTTTCACATATTTTATTGTTATAACAAAATAATATGTATTATTTATATTATTTTAAACTAATAATACATTATTATTATTATTATTATTATTATTATTATTATTATTATTATTATTATTATTATTATTAAGGTTGAAAATTTAACGAAGCAATCAATAAAATGTTACCCGTGTGTCCTCAAATATTACATATTGTGAAAAAACTAAATATAAGTGAAATATACAGTTGTACCAATGGATTTCATTAGTATTCCATTACTCCTCTATATAAATTATTCGGCTCCCTTATAACCAGTATGTTCAATCATTTTTTAAAAACAACCAGTTTTTTTTCGAGTTTTCAAAACTAACCAGTCTAATTCATTCGAAAAGGGGCGACCCAATGTTAGCGATTTTACAACTTATACGCAAGTGAACGTATCGTTACAAGTAGTATATTTATTCGTTCCCACAGAGACTAAAAATAAGTTGTTAAGTACCATACACCATTGTTCTCCTAATTCAAGTTAAAGTACACATTGGCTTAAAAAGTTAATATAATTAACACTAAAGAACTAACTAACACAACCTCAATGATAAGATTAACAAGATAGGCCTAAAACTTCATCTTTTGATATCAACAAGTATCTCATCATACATCAATTCTCATGGTCTAATCTAATTACTAATCTAAGGCTAACAAGTATTCACAAGGACCTTCCGAATCTCAAATGACCCTAATTCATGAATTAACCCCCATATCCCTATGTAGAATTTAAACTCATAAATAACATTAAACATCACCTTAATCGACTACCCAAGGTGTTTAGGTACATTCCTGTCCCAACCACAAATTAATATAAAGTTTTAATCTTAGGCTATGTTGATTGAGTCCAAACTTAAGATTTCTCTCCCAAGTCCTCTTAAGTTAGGCCAGAGCCTGTCGCTTAAGTGCGGTTTACCTTGGTTCACGTGGTTTGCAGGCTATTACGTAAGCTCGTGGGTTTACCCAGTGCGCACCCAAAGGGTAGCGGCTGCGGGTTCCTACGTTAAAAAAAAGAAAAAAAGTTACTAGTTCAATCTCAAAGGTGATCAATACTTGAGAAACAATACACACAAATCAACATAAGCAATCAATATGACCACAAGAATAGAGAAATGAAGAAACAACTTATATATAATCAAAAGAATCCATTAAAGGCCTATAAGAGAAATTAGTTCAACATCACACTACTAAGAACTAAACACAAGTATAAAGACATCAAATCCATGTTACAATTAAGAAAGGTAAAGAAGAGAAAAAAAACTCTATATTTGTCTCTTCCAATTGCATCCTTCCTCCTTGCTCTCTTGCGTGCAACTTCTTCCTGTATGTCTCTCCCTGTGTCTATTGTCTAATTTTTGTTTGTAACTTCTCTCCTGTAATGTTTTTGTGTCTTTTGGCCCATGTAACTCCCAAGCCCATTACAAAACAAAACAATAACTGATCTATTTTAAACCTATACTATATTTTGAATAAAATAAATACTACAAATAAGTTTCTCAAATAGAATAGGAGTTCAAAGTAGAAAATTCGGACTTTCTGCTTCTGGCTATATTCTGGACTGATTGGAATGTCAATAAATTCTGAAACCTTACTTGAATTAAAGGTCTTCTCGCAAGCTTTCCAACGGCTGTTTACGGGCCCAAAACAGACTTACAGAACTCCGGTTATGATCAAAACAATGAACACAACACAATTAATCCCAAAATCCGAATTTTGCTAGAAATCACTTCAAATAATGCACTTTTTGCTCCATTCCTTCTATTATGAGAATTCTTTATTTTCTACAAGAAAACATGAAAATATATATTATATAAAATCCAATTTCATGCAAAAGTAATTAAAATATGAGGAAAAAGTGTGATTATAAATATCACACATCAAACATCCCCACACTTAAACTTTTGCACGTCCTCGGGCAAAGAAAGAATGCAAATAAAAATTACTTCTAAACTTATTAACACCACTTTCGGAGGTGACACGATTGCATTGAGCATATGCAACAAGCCTTTAAACCCCTAGTCAGCCCTAGTGGGACGAGTTTTGTCTCGTGAGGGCCTATAGTGAATGTACCAACAAAATCCATCTAGCTTATATAATAATAATATAGATGACCATAAGAACACAAGAAATGCAACTACATGAATGCAACTAACAATGAAAATGCAATGGATCCCAATAGTAATAGTGTCTCCCAAGTCGGTGATAACCGTCAGAATGTGCAACAAGTTTCGATACATCAAGCTCACACCACAATATCACCACTTAGTGAACAAAAGTACAGAGTGTGCGTGTGTGCTGTTCTTAACAACATGCTCTTCTTTGAATTAAGAACAAAGAGATACGAACTTCAACATGACAAATCATGCGAGTTAATAGCTCCCAAGTTGAGTACTAGAATAGATCCTAAACACTTCGCTACTTAGAACTAGCTATCATTCAAGTTGACTAGGAGTTTCTACATGTTCTTTTTATTGCTATAATACTACTATTTTTTTTTCACATGCTCGGTCTAAGGTCAGGACGCTCCTCAGGGTAAGTGAGTTACGATCACCAAAAGACTTCACAAGCTCATTTTTATCTTTTTTTTTTAAATCAAGTCTTTCTCCAGTAATCAAGGGTAATGAGAAGTCACCAAGAAAATGCCTTTCCAGTACAATTGCACTATTACCAGCACAAGTACATGGGTCGTCCCTCTCATATGTGTCACCCGTTGATCTCAAAGGAGTACTTGATGCTTTATTTATCTTTTTTTTTTCTTTTCTCTTTTTTTTTTTCCGAACACATTTACACCCCAAAGTCATCTCAAACTTAAGCATTTATGTACTAAGGGAATAGACAAAATTCTAATCATCAACAAGTGGCTACCCCTCAAGAAGTAAGTATATCTAAATTTCAATTCGATATTCAAGAGCATAATAACTTGTGACAATAAATAAGCTATGCACTAGTGACACTATGCATGTAACATTGCTAATATGTGATCATAGCAAGAGTAAAATAAAAACATGCTACACATAGTATCATCATAGGTTACTAACTAGGGCTATTACATTATGGGATCATGTCATGTTATGCAATGAACTAACACAAAATACAATTATATGACTAAATGCAACCTATATGAACTAATTTATGCAATGCATAATTATCCTAGCATGATTAGATCATCTAACTATTTTATAAGGCTAGAGTTATTTTTAATTTTTCAATTTTTTACTTTTTTTTTAGTGAGAGTACCTCCCCACACTTAAAGGGAGACATTGCCCTCAATGACTCTGAAGGAAAAACACAATAAAAATAATAAACAACCACTTTGACTCGTACAACTACTACAAACAACTAAAAACATGTTACAAAGATAGAAAACTCCCCTAGGTGTCATGGTGTTGCATGTTGGAATTGTTGCTGCATTAGAGCTAACATCTCTGTCAATTGCTTCCCCATGCTCTCCTGATTTTTCAACAGTTGCGCTTGGCTTCTTTGGAGCTCTTCCTGACTTCTTTGTAGATTAGCCACCTGGTCCTCTAGTGTAGGCTTTTGTGAAATTTCCTCATTGACCTCTTCTGTTGCATTCAGTGCAGCACGTTTGTGCTTAACCAACACATAATAATCAGCATTCAACTCGGATGGCCAACCATCTGCTATCTTCAAGCTGGTCATATAGCGATCAAAAACCCAAGGCGCTCGGCAATTCTAGTTATAAAACCCCCGATTACAAGAGCTCCTGTTGTCCGCTTTGCTTGGTACAAAAATCTATTGATTAACAAGCTAGTCCAATCCACCCGAACTTCAGCATCAAAGTAGTATAACAATTCAAGCTCTCCCCTTTGAATTCTACCATTACTCTTTGAACGTCCATACATTGTATATGACATTAGCCGAGCAAAATAACGGTAAAGAGGACTCACAATTTATGAAGATTTGGCAAGCTGTGGAACATAGCTTTCAGAACTTGGCAATTTTGTAATTTTCAACCAAAATGGAGTAGCATAGTTCTCTGGAGGTGTCTGTTGCTCTATCAATTCCCAACCAAACATGATATCCAATTGAGCTTTTTTGACCTCATGTTGTACATTGGCTATTCTGAATGATAAGGTACCGTTGCTGCTAACTGTTAAGGAGCTCAAGAACTCATATGTTAATGTAGCATAAGAAGGCTCACTCATCTTCCCTAAATCAGTCCATCCAATTTTTGGAAGTTTGTCCTCAAATTGATCTTCACACCCGAGGAACATCAAAGCTGGAACATTAACATATTTATTTGGAAGTACCTCGAGCTTAGACAGGGATGAGTACAAATCCCGTTGAGTGTCACCAGCATGCTTGATTGTTGGGTATTTTTGTTTTACAGATGGCTCTGCTGATTTTTTTGATGGGGAGGAAACAGAGCAACCCACATGAGAACTGCTGATTTTTTTGCTTCTTTTTGGCCGGATGGTTGAGAGAAGAAGTGCGCCCATGGCATAAGAAGAAAAGAAAAACGGGCCTGGCTCTCCTGGCAAACTGCGACGAGTCCCTGCGTGCTAAAACCCTACTAGTACTGGTATTATGCTGGTGGAAGAACACAAAGAAGATATAATATTTATTCTAATATAAAACCTAATTATAATAGAATAAGAGAATAGAAATAGAATTATACTTGTAATATACAAATAACTTCTAGTCCCACGTAGTCACGTACAAGTCCACAATATATTACTCAAATTGTACATGTACTTGTGAATACTAGATATTAAAATAATAATAATATATATATAAGTTATTAAAAGAAAAAAAATAATGTTAAAATATTTTAAATATACACTTTTTTTCATTTTTTTAAAAACTAATTCAATATATACATATAAAATATACAAATCAAAATAAAAATAATCTATTGAATTTTACAAAAGAAAAAAAAAATATATATATATATAAAGGTATATACACAGCATTAAAAAAAGTAAAATATTAAAATTACAAAAGAAGAAAACAAATAAAATACATATATACACATATATATAATATTATTATTATAATAATAACACTTATACAAACAATGAAAATAATATATATATAATATAATAATAATAATAATAATAATAATAATAATAATAATAATAATAATAATAATAATAATAATAAGAAAAAAAGAGTAATATATAATACTAACAATAATCTACATAAAAAAAACAAATCTATACAATAACATATAATAGTAATATAATAATATAATATAATATTATTAACAAAATATAAGTAAGTTATATACTAAAATAGAAAAAATAAAATAAAATAAAAACTACTAACATCATACACCATATAATACCAGATACTAGGACTTACTTGTTATTCAAAGCAGATGAATTTGAATGGGCAACACAGTGCCTGCATGTCCATTTTTTCCTTACGCTATCTTTCTGCTACTAGACACAGTACAACCTGCACGGCAATATAAGCACTGCACGCCCAACAATATTTTGCACAATTTGAACAGACAGGTTAGCACGTTGATCACATAAAGCGCATGATCAACTTGTGTTTTCTTACTTTATTTTCAGAAAACCACCGTTTACTAGGCCAAGCAGCATGATATGCATGGGCATCACAAAACATTGTTGCACTGTGATGCAGAAGATCGTGCACCGCTCTCCCATTTATCTGTTCTGTTTTCTACTGCTAGACTGGCCATCCTGCACGGCCATGTGCATAAATGCATGGGCAGTTTTTTGTTGGTTTTTGTTATACCCAAAATTCGACATGAACTTTACTGGTGGGCTAGGCCCGTATAGACTGTGAAGATATGGACTGACACACTCAAGATTGGGCTCGGCAATATGTGGGCGCGCCCACATATCTGACCGCGCCCGGAGGAACCTCCATGAGGGCGCGCCCTAATTGGAGGGAGAAGACACATCTCAGCTTTATAAGGAAATGATTTATATGAAGACCGACTTCATGGGCCAGATCCACAAAAGAAGACCTGGTTGGGGCAGAAGAATCAAGATCAACCCGACTTGGAAATAACCCTGCAGAAAGATAGGGCGCGCCCTATATTTGGGCGCGCCATCTTGTCAAAGACAGTTCAATTAGCAATAGTTCAGAAGGACAGAAGGAGATGCTTTTGTTTAGGGGGACGCCCTTAAACATAAGTAAGTCCGACTGTTGAATTGTAGAAGACCCTACCTTGTAGTCTGAGGAGTTGTCCTCCTTGGGAGGTGGAGGTAGAATAGAAGACGCGCCCTGAAAGGCTCTATCTCTGTAGTCTGGCGGGTTGTCTGAAAGGCATATGTTCAGCCTATTTGTATTTAAAGAGGTACAACTCAACTCAGATAAGAAAGCTCAGTAAATAGCAAGTCATCAGAATCAGTACGAAGACGTCAAATGAATTATGGGAATTATATGTCAGATAAATTCCAGAATGCTGCTGCACACCACTGAAAGAAGTTCATTAATATGTTCAAGCCTCAGTGCACAAATAATCTTTTGTGGCACGTCCAGGAGTTCAGAAGATATAAAGTTTCTGTACTTTATTTTATCAGAAGATTCCATTTAATGAAGAAGTACTGACAAGACGAAGACTCGACGAACAAATCAAATTCTTAATGTTTATTTGACAAAGAATATTTGATTTAACTAGATACAGATGAACCAGACAGTACATCTGTTTATCTAGTTATTCAAATTAAATATTTGAAGTCAAGCAGATTTGGTGGTTCGTTCGTTCGACAGATCAAGAAGAAGTTATTAAAGTTTAAAGAAGACGGGATGCTGTACTACTGAAGATTGGGTGATTTAATATTTAATAGACCATTATTTCACTTCTCAAATAATTATATTAATTGTGTAATTTATTTATTAAATTAATTCACTCTCGAATTAATTTAATTTATGAATTTATATGATTAACTTAATTAAGTGGATAATTTTCTATTTTATATATATCTCAAAATTACATCATTTATCACCTAAATCACCTCAGCAAGACAATCTAAGATTGTCTTGCCGAGTGCATCATCCTCTGCCAAGACAACTCGGTTGTCTTACCGAATGCATGAGTATAGCAGCAAGACAATCTCAAAGAGATTGTCCTACCGAAGATTCTAGTGGCAGCAAGATAATTGTTGATTGTCTGACCGAATGAAGATCTGCCAAGACAATTAGATTGTCTGACCGACTGAATGCTTGCAAGACAATCTTAAATTGTCTGGCCGAATGCATTCTGCCAAGACAATCCAAGATTGTCTGGCCGAATGGTTTCTGCAAGACAATTGCAATTGTCCTACCGAAGGATAATTGTCTTGCCCTTCTTATGGATTGTCTTTCTGCTATGTAAATGGCTTTGTAAGACATTTAAATTGTCTTTCCTTTCTAGATTGTCTTGTCTTTACATTGTCTTACAAGTACAATGCTTTGCCTATAAATATGGCATTGCATTCTTCATTTTTAGTGATCATCACTTTGTAAATCAAAGCATTTGTAAAGCTTTCAAGTTGTTCGTAACTTGCTTGATCATTATATCCACAGTGGACATTAGTACGAACTTTAGTGGACATTAAAACTGAACCATTTTAATTATATAACGATTTCAAACATTGTTATATTAATTAATTATAAATCTGATTAACAAGTTATATTCAATCAGATTCACTTCCGTGATTATTTTGTATCGATTGTATTCAACCCCCCTTCTACAATCGTATCTGGACCTAACAATTGGCATCAGAGCGGTTGATACCATTTTCCGTATCAGATCCTATACACACTCTGTAACGTCCAAATATTTTTTATTCGAATTAATTTTATTCCAAAAATTAATTTTGATTTAAAATATTTTTCTTTCAAAAATCCAAATCTCTCCAAACACTATTCACTTTAAATTCTTAAATAATGAGTACGCAAAAGATCAGTAGCATTAAAATCCCACCGTTCAGCCAGGAACACTTTGGCCTATGGAAAAGGCACATGTTCCTATTCCTCCGAACAGCAAACAGAAAATACATTGGGATTTTGGACAAAGGTGTTACTACTCCGATGAATGTCATATTAGCACACGAAGAGAATGGTGTGTTAGTACCTCATCAGGTCATTCCAAAAGAACTTTCTGAGTACACAGATGAAGAGAGTGAACAGATGAACTTAGATGACGCTCTTCAACTAATCTTGGTTGAATCTCTAAATCCAGTGATGTACAATGCTGTTGTAAATTTTACGAACGCCAAGCAAATCTGGGATACATTAGAGATTATCAATGAAGGCTCAGAGGAAGTTAGGGAAAACAAGAAAGAGATACTGATGGCTCAGTATGAACAGTTTGGTTCCAATCCCGGAGAAGGGATTTCAGAAGTGTTTATCAGACTTAATAATTTGATAAATAATTTAAATCTGAATGGGAAATTCTATGACAAGAAAGAGGTCAACATGAAGTTTCTCTTAACACTTCCTGAACATCTGGAACACAGAATCACTGCCATCAGGGAAAGCAGAGATCTGAATGAGATTTCTCTGGAAAGACTCTACGGAGTTTTGAAAACTTATGAACTGGAGCAAGTTCAGAGTAAACAGAGATATGGCTGGGGTAAAACACAGAACCATTCGAGAGCTCTAGTTGTTGAGTCACCTGTACCGGAAGAAAAGAAGGATGTTGTTGTTCCTTCTAAGACTACTCAGGAATTTGTTGTACCTGAGATAGGTCAGACTGCTTCTTCCAGTGGTGACAAAGAGTTCTACACAATGGAAGAGCTTGAACTGTTAGAAGATCAATCTCTATCACTGTTTGCCAAGAAGTTTGGAAACATGAGATTCCGGAAGAACCCTTCCTATAAATACAAACCTACTGTTAGTAAGTTTCAGAAGGGAGGCTATTCATCTTCAACAAGCAAAGGAGGATACAAGACTGGGATGGTGGACAGAAGTAAATTTAAATGTTTCAACTGTGGTGAACCTGGACACTTTGCAACTGAGTGCAAGCAGCCCAAGGTTCAAGGAAAGAGAAAGGATTCGTATGATGAGCTGAAGCAGAAGTATGATGCCTTAGTAAGAAAGCATCATGGTACTTCTGGAAGTCAAAACTTCAAGAGCAAGTCTTATCTGGCAGAAGGCAAAAGCTGGGATGATACAGATAGTGATGAAGAGGAGCAGCTAGGGAATGTTGCTTTCATGGCTAATACTGGATCATCTTCACCTCCTCCTGCTGGAAGCTTTCAGGTAGATCCTACATGCCCTAAACTGTTTATGCAATTAGGACTTGAAAGAGATGATGCTATTAAAAAGATGAAAGCTGCTAATCTTAAAATTGATACTTTAGTCTTAGAAATTCATGCTTATAATATGAATGAGATGAAAGTATTAAAACCTAAAATAGAACAATTGACTATGGATTTAGGATTACAATGTGCTAAAGTCAAAGTTCTAGAGAAAGGTGAGATTGCTTTAAGACTTCAGCTAGACGAAGAGAAAGTGAAATGTAAAGCCTTTAAGGATGCCTCCATGATAGTCAAAGAACTTAATGATAAACAAGAGATCAAGAGAACTGTTGGAATAGGTTTTGACTATAACAAATCTGTAGGTAAGGCTAGTAACATTACTCCTTTTAAGAAGAGTGCTGAGGAGAGAGGGATTCCTTTTGTTTTGAAAGATTCCCCTAAACCTTTGTTTAAAACCTCAGAAGCTGAACCTCTGTTAGATACTCCTGTTGTCATTAAATATGAACTCAAACAGGAAGACCTTAAAATGAAAGAGAGTAATGAGAAGAGAGATGAGAGTCTGACAAACCTCAAACCAATCAAAGTGAAAGGCAATGTTAGGTTGCCTAAAGCTGGTTTAGGTGTCAACTCTGAGAGAACTAAATTCAACAAGCCTAATAATTTTGTGAATAGTAAGAACAAGAACAATAGATGTCATTCTACTGAAAACTTTAAATCTGATAACAAGGTTAGAGTAGAATCTATTGATGTTCCTACTACTATGACTGATACTCCTGTTGTTCCTGCTTTTGATGCATGTCATAAATCTTGTAGTGTTGATAATTGTATGACTTGTGCTTTCAATTTGATGTCTGCTTATTTTAAAAATTTGCATGCTAAAAATGAAAACACATCACCTAGACAACACACTAACAACAAGCATGCTAGATCAAAGACTGCTAGTCCTACTCGTGTTAGGAAGGAGACTTATGTTCCAAAGCATAAAACTAAGGTTTATAAGGCTGTCGTTAAGGAAGTAAGTTCAGTCAAGTCTGAACCAAGTATCAGTCCAAGAGGCTCTGTTGTTACACCTGATAGAAATCAGTTCTTTAAGTTTGCTGGACCCAATCAAGTGTGGGTCCCAAAGAATGTCTAATCAAGTTGTCTTTTGCAGGGTGCCAGTGGAATCGTTCGTGTTACCTGGGTGCTTGACAGTGGAGCGTCAATGCACATGACTGGCAATAGATCCCTGCTGGAAGACATAAGAGAAGGAGCTGGCCCAACAGTGAGCTTTGCTGATAATAGCAAAGGTCGTACTGTGGGATATGGCAAGTACAAAATTGGAAAGATCATCATAGAAGAAATTGCTATAGTGGAAGGACTTCAACATAATCTCCTGAGTGTTAGTCAGTTTTGTGACAAGGGATATTATGTTCATTTTGAAAAGGAGATATGTATCATTAAACATATCAAGGATAAACGTCCTTCACTATGTGGCATAAGGAAAGGCAATATATTCGTAGCTGACTTGTCTTCAGGACCTGGAAACGAAGTTCACTGTTTCTACGCCAAAGCGTCTGCTGAAGATAGTTGGTTATGGCATAAGAAACTCTCACACCTCAACTTCAAAACCATGAACTCTCTAGTCAAGAGAGATCTAGTGAGAGGTTTGCCTTCCCTGGAATTCTCATCTGATGATCTTTGTGAAGCTTGTCAGAAAGGAAAAGCAAAGAGAGCATCTCATAAAGGCAAGACCATCAATACCATTACAAGTCCACTTCACTTACTGCATATGGATTTGTTTGGTCCTGTGAATGTTGCATCAATTGATGGAGGAAGATATGCCTTAGTCATTGTGGATGACTTCTCGAAATTTACCTGGGTTTACTTCCTAGCTTCTAAGGATGAAACCCCGATGACAGTGATTGATCATATAAAGTCAGTTGAATTAGAAAAGGGTGTGCCAGTGAAAGCTGTAAGGTCAGATAATGGCACGGAATTCAAGAATCAAATTCTAATCAACTTTTACTCTGACAAGGGAATTAGAAGGCAGTATTCAGCACCAAGGACTCCTCAGCAGAATGGAGTCGTCGAAAGAAAGAATCGTACACTGATCGAAGCTGCAAGGACTATGATTGCTGAAGCAAAGCTTCCTCTGTACTTCTGGGCTGAAGCTGTTTCTACTGCCTGCTATACCCAGAATAGAACTTTGATCAACAAGGATCATATGAAAACTCCATTTCATTTGTATAAAGACAAGAAACCATATGTCAAACATCTTCATGTTTTTGGAGCCAAGTGTTTTGTTCTCAAGGATGGTGAAGAGAACTTGAACAAGTTTGAGCCAAAGGCATCTGAAGCAATTTTTGTTGGTTATACAATAAGTGCTTATAGAGTTTTTGTAATTGATACTCTGTCAATGAAAGTTAGTGTCAATGTTACATTTGATGACACTAAACTCCCAAGTTTATAATCTGCTGATCCATCTGAATCTCTGAAGTTTGACAACTATCCAGATTCTGATTCAGATGATGATATATCACCTGAGGTTAGAACAGGAGATGACAACAATGATGGTAATGATCCAGGAAATGGTGGAGGAAATGGTGGAAACACTGGAGATTCCACTAGTGCCAGTGGTGGATCATCAAGTCAACCTGGCAACAACTCAGGGGGAGCAGATGGATCAACTAGTCACACATTTCAGCTCAATGATAATACTGCTGAATCATCAAGGACACATCTTCCAAGGGAAAGGATTTGGAGCAGAGATCATCCCTTTGATTTAATTATTGGTGATCCTGATGTTGGTGTAAGGACTAGAAGTGCTACGACAAATGAATGTCTATTCTCTGGTTTTCTATCACAACTAGAACCAAAGAAAATAGATGAAGCACTTGCTGATCCTGATTGGGTTCTTGCCATGCAAGAAGAACTCAATCAATTTGAGAGACAAGAAGTCTGGGCCCTGGTTCCAAGACCAAAAGGAAAATCTACCATTGGAGCTAGATGGGTCTTCCGTAACAAGTTAGATGGTGATGGCATTGTTGTGAGAAACAAAGCCAGACTGGTTGCAAAAGGTTATTCACAAGAAGAAGGAATTGATTACGATGAAACCTATGCTCCAGTTGCTCGTCTTGAAGCCATCAGAATATTTCTTGCATTTGCTGCACACTCCAACTTCAAGGTTTATCAAATGGATGTGAAAAGTGCATTTCTGAATGGAAAGCTAGAAGAAGAAGTTTATCTGGAACAGCCCCCTGGCTTTGAAAATCCAGAGTTTGCTGATTTTGTATACTTCCTATTCAAAGCTGTCTATGGACTCAAGCAGTCACCAAGGACATGGTATGACACTCTCTCTGAGTTTTTAATTGAAAACAATTTTACTAGAGGTGTCATAGACAAAACTCTCTTTTACAAATTGCATGATAAGGATATGATATTTGTTCAAATATATGTTGATGATATTATATTTGGTTCTACTAACGATAACTTGTGCAAGAGATTTGCTAAGTTGATGCAGAGTAATTATGAGATGAGTATGATGGGTGAGCTGTCCTACTTCCTTGGTCTTCAAGTAAGCCAAAAGGAAGATGGAATATTCATTTGCCAATCCAAATATGTCAAAGATCTTCTTCGTAAGTAATCTAGAAGATTCTTCACCGGCAAAGACACCCATGGCCACTGCCACAAAGCTTGACCAGGATAAATCTGGTAAGAAAGTTGATATCACAAGCTATCGAGGTATGATTGGCTCTTTACTTTATCTTACTGCAAGTAGACCAGATATCATGTTTGCAACATGTTTGTGTGCTAGGTTCCAAGCTGATCCCAAAGAATCACATCTTATAGCCGTCAAAAGAATCTTTAGATATCTTAAGGGTACACCTGGATTAGGTATTTGGTACCCTAAGAATACTGGTTTTGACTTAACCGGCTATACAGATTCTGATTATGCAGGATGCAGGATTGATAGGAAGAGTACGTCTGGAAGCTGTCAATTTCTAGGACGTCGGTTGGTTTCCTGGTATAGCAAGAAGCAGCACTCCGTGTCTACTTCTACTGCTGAAGCTGAGTATATAGCTGCTGGAAGCTGCTGTGCTCAGATCTTGTGGATCAAGAACCAACTGAATGATTATGGTGTTGTAGTAAACAAAAGAGTAAATCACACTTTGCACCACTATCATTGGGTCGTTTTGCGATCTGGTCTCATTGTTTAAAACTTTGCAGGTTGCACTCATAAGTTTTTAATTTGTAACGCTTTGCACCAACTTAACGCTTTCCATCCAAACTACCGTTAAGTCTAACAGAAGGGAGGGGTAGTTTAGGAAAAATCTGCATGAGATTTAATTAAAAGTAGGTTTAACGGGAAAAAAAATCTGTTTTAACGAAAAATAAAATAAATATTAAAACATATTTTATAAAATAACAAATAAATATTATAAATCACTACAAAGGATTTTAAGAATTTTATAAAATCTATTTTAATATTTATTTTATTTTGAATATAGAGATATGTAAGAATAATATGTGATTTTGCCGTTAAAATAGACTTTGAACATTTAATATTTAAGTATATTTGATAATTTTTTGCTATTTTAATATTTAATATTTAAATATTTAATATTTAAAAATAACAAATCGGGCCAGTGTACGATTAAGTTATAATAAGTATCAGAATTCAGAAGATAGGCTCTAAGTTTGTAATAACAGTGATGTATTATCTTTTGGTTCTTACTTTTCTTCATATTAACTCAAACCGCATAGGTTGAATTTATAGATCACAGTTCCTTGGAAGCTCCTCCTTTTCTTTTTTCTACTTGTCAAAAACTGGGTTTTAGGCTACTGGTGTTATAATTTTGATTTAACATTTGTTGATATCTGGACACTTTGTAGCAAAAAATTATCAAATATATTTAAATAGTTAGCGAAAATTGTGCTTTAAAGTAAAGTTAAAGAAGAATTATCAAATATATTTAGATATTAAATGTTCAAAGTCTATTTTAACGAAAAAAACAAATATTATTCTTACATATCTCTATATTCAAAATAAAATAAATATTAAAATATATTTTATAAAATTCTTAAACTTCTTTGCCGTGATTTATATGTTTTAATTCTTAAACTTCTTTAAAATATTATTCTTAAATATGTTTTAATATTTATTTTATTTGTCGTTAAAACATATTTTTTTTCGTTAAACCTGCTTTTAATTAAACCCCATTTTTCCCAAACTACCCCTCCATTCTGTTAGACTTAACGGTGGATTGGATGGATAGTGTTAAGTTGATGCAAAGCGTTACAGATTAAAAATTTATAAGTGCAACCTGCAAAGTTTTGAACAATGAAACCAAATTGCAAAACGACCCAAAGATAGGGGTGCAAAGTGTGATTTACTCTAAACAAAATTCTTATATTTTGTGATAATACAAGTGCCATAGCCATTTCCAACAATCCGGTTCAACATTCAAGAACCAAGCACATTGATATCAGGTATCATTTCATACGAGAACATGTCATGAATGGTACAGTGGTGTTACATTTTGTACCCACGACTGAGCAAATTGCTGACATCTTCACTAAACCACTGGATGAATCCACTTTCTCTAAGCTGGTTTGTGAATTAGGGATGTTAAATATGACATAGTTCTCTTGTATATATTTGTCATATGCATTATATGTTTTTGTATATTTTTGTGAATTTTCTGTATAATTATTTCTATATTATTAGATTTTATATGATTTTCTGTATGTTATCTGATAATATTCTGAGTAATTATGCATGTTTGTATATTAGTCTGTAATTTTCTAAGTGCTCATACACTCCCCTGTAATATTAACTAAGCATTTAGATAATTATTTGTAATTATTTTGTATTTTTCAAAATTAATTAAGCATAAATATTTGATTTTAAGTTAATTCATCTTTTTGAATTAAAGTTAAAGTCATAAGTATTTATATTTAATTAAAGTTGAAATTTACAAAATATTTGTGTAATATATAGTATTGTTTTTATTATAGATTTTTGATTTTAATTGCAAAATGTTTTATCTTTTAAATTAATCAAAAATCATATTATTTTTATTGTTATTTGATTTTCTGCTAGACAATTACATTGTCTACTGATTGGCTCGGCAAGACAATCTCAAATTGTCTTGCTGAACCGGTTTTTCTGTAAAGTTTCAAATTACTCGGCAAGACAATTAGATTGTCTTACCGAGCATGCCGATTTATCGCCCGTTGTATCAGTAAGACAATTGAAATTGTCTTACTGACACGTTATTTGTCTGCTTCGTTAAATCTCGGCAAGACAATCTTGAATTGTCTTACTGAGACTAAACTTGTGTTTGTCTTGCTGGTTTGTATTTAAACACCTGTTAGGCAATCGAACAAGACAATTTATATTGTCTTGCCCGATACTTCATCTTCTACACTGAGCATATACACACACGATCACATACATATATACACGCATTCGAACTGGGTTTTCAAGTTTATACCTAAAACTTGCTGAGATTCGTGTTTTTCAAGCATTAAAGCTTGCTCTGTTACTTTTAATCGGTCGATTTTGAGTCGAATCTCTGCCGATTTTTTTTGAACTGAGTTGTTCTGAGTTTGAGCTTTTAGGGATCGTTCTTGGCTGATTCTTGACCGTGTTTTGTTGATTGTGTGCATCTGCTACTGAAACCGAAGAATCGAGTTCGTGATTGCATGGATTTTGAAGTTAGGGTTCTTGGTTTTTGAATTTGGGGATTTTCTAAGTTAAGGGCTTGTTTGGCTGTTTATTTAAGTGGTGATTATTTGAAGATTAAGGCTGTGTTTGCCTTACACGGATTTAATTGTTTAAGCAATTTAAATTAATTAACTTTTAATTCGATATTATTCTAATATTTCGAATTATTAATTAATTAATTAAGCTTTAATTAATAGTTGAAATTTGCGAGACATTTGAGAATTCACATTTAGTTTGAAAAATTCTCGCTTAATTCAATTTTTAATTATTAAAAATGGCCGGAGAATTCGTGGTTGCTGAGACTAACTACTGTGCCAGCCTCAACCCTGATGATTGCTCTGATAGATTCCGGACATGGGTCAGATTTCTTTCGAGACAGAGTTTAGTCAGTACGGCACTGACTGCAGATATTCAAGTCAAGCTGCAACCTCTTTTTGACTTCTACTCAAATGCTGTCAACTCTAAAACCCTGGAGAATTACAAGATTATAGGGGATCTACCTAACATGAAACGTATTGTAATCACTGTCGATGATGTGAACCGGATCTTAGGACTTCCAAGGGACAATTTTGAGCCAGATCCCTCAGAGGATGAACTGAGACAATTCTTTCAGGATATTCACTATCAAGGTCAGATTTTTCTCCCGAAGATGTCAAAGGGAAATCTGAAGGCTGAATGGGATGTGTTCTTTGACACCCTTGCGAAGGTGTTTGCTCCCACTAACAGAAAGAATTTTGGAAATATATCTTCGATGCTGCAAATCTTTGGATTCAGCATAGCTTATAACCGTCGAATCAACTTTGGGAAGATATTGCTGAGGGAGATTATCAGAAAGATGGGGTCTGTTACACAGAGATCAATTCAAAGGAATGAGAAAGTTGAATGCTTCTATCCAAGGTTTCTGATGTTATTTATGAATGATAAAATGGATGATGCTGATAGGCACATGTACATAGATTCTCCTGTTGTTCCTATTTAGAGGACTTGTGCCAAGATCCAGACCCGGCTGGTGAACAAGAAAAAGCATGACAATGTGCCACTGGTAGTGACTCCTTTCATGCTAGAGCAATTCAGTGTTCCATTTCAACCTGTTCAAGTTCCAGAACCACTACAACAGCAACAATATCAACCACAACAACAGCAACAAGCTCAACAACAAGCTCAACAAGAACAACCGCAACAACAATCACCTCCTCAAAACCCTCAACCACTTCAACTACTTCAAGACTATCAGTCATCCAGCCAATCCTCACATTACTCTCCCTACAACCCTCCTTACAATTCACCACATCAATCACCTCACCAAACATCATACAACTCTCCTCAACAATCTCAACACCAATCCCCTCCACATTATAACTTCTTCCCAGACCAACAAGCCTCCATCCTTCCCTCTCAATCTGAACCAACACCTTCACCTACACATACACATACCATTCCTCAACCACAATCAACCTCTCAGCCACTGCCTGCTGATTCTGCTATCAATCCAGGCCTACAGGACTTCAGGGCTGATTTACAGGTAGCTCAGGTACTTTCTAATCTCACTGATACCTTTAATATTGATATTGCAGATTTTGATTGTGATATTGGATTTGATTTCCAGACTCCCAGCATTGAACCTGAAAACACCCAGGTTCATATCCAAGCTGATGTTTCCGTTTCAACTACTGATTCTTCATCAAACACTTCAAACAACACTACTTCAACCCCTGTTGTTAGAAAGGTAGCCCGGAAACGGAGTGGGAGTGCACTTTTACGAGATCCCGCAGCTCTGTCTCATAAGAAGCAAAGGGTGGCAGAACCAGAGACAACTGCAGCTGCATCCATTTCCTCCCAAAAGGAGTTGGACACTGAAACGGTAAATATACAGTCTCTAGATTCATTCTCTCCACAGAATGCATTTATTGAAATTGGCCGTCCGACCGCGGTATCCTGTAAAGAGTCAAGCACACAACTAGCACTCACGCTAGTAAACACTGAACATGTCTCTTTTGATTCTTCACTTAGAGAGAGCACAGAATTTCAGAACATGTTATATGAAAAATTTTCTGATCACTCTTTCTTTTTGGATTAGGATCTACTTGGCAACCTTCAAGTACATCAGCCTTCACAGGCATCTGAAGGACAATTTGTTCCTTCACTTCCTACAGTTCCATCTCAGGGAACTATGGTTGTATATACAGGTTCTGGTAACGGTGTGAAAACTACGAGTGAAATCAGGCAAACACCGAGCGAAACACATGCACGAGAGGATAGTGAAAAATCTTTGAGTGTTCATGAGGTGAGTGCACACACCAACACAGATCTGCTACAGGAACAAATGGCTGCTCTGAAAGCTGAGATAGAAAGGTTGAATGCTGAGAATGCCAGATTCAGAAGTGGAGAGCTAGTGACTCTGCAAGAGAAAGTTGTTGATCCCTCCTTTACTTCTCTGAAAAAGGAATTGGATGATCATGTACGGGGCATTCACTCTAGGATGGACAAATTTGATAAGACTCAGGAGCTCTGTCTGACGAAGCTTGACAACTTGGAGCAAACTTTGGCTCAAGTTGTTCAACACTTAAAGATCAATCCGTCAACATCTCAGTCTACTCCAGAGGATCCCTCAACTAAGGGGGAGAAGGATAAGGATGACAAAGATAAGGATGACAGCAATGCTGATGCTGCTGATAGGAGTGATAAGGGTGGTGATAAGGGTGGAGAAGGAGCAAGTGAAAAGGATTCTTCTGCAGCTAGCAAATCTAAAGGCAAAATGCCTGAAACTGAGAACATCTTCACTAATCAGGATTATGACAACATTCCTGAAGATGTTGATGATGATGATGCATTTGATTCTGCTTATTTTGAAGCTGAGGAAGAAGGTCGTTTCGAGGAAGGCTTTCTTTTCAATGAAGATCAGTCTGTGGACCCTGAGCACATGGAAAAGGTCAAAATGTTTAAAGCTCAACATGAAGCTAGCAAAGCAAAGCTTCAGGAACTGCAGAAACTGGTGGATGAGAAGAGACAACTGATGAGTTGGTCAAGCTGGAGAAACAGAAACTGTGGGATGCTAAGTGCAAAGAAAAGAGAGAGGATATCTCCAAGAAAGTTGGTGAAAGCTGGGATATTGCTAGACAAATCCTCTCTGGACCTCAAAGGGAACCTTTCAATGATGGTAAATTCAAATCCTTCATTTATGACCTGAGAGAGGCTAACCCTAATGAAGATATGTTTATGCGTGCTCTTGCTCTCGAGTTAGAATATTTAACTATTGGTGTCAAGAATCTTTTCAATGAATGGGAGATCATTATTTCTACTCAGAGAAACGGAACATTCAGAGTTTCAATTGATTTATTCAAGTTTATATCTCTAACTGAAATCTGGGTGATTCGTAACAAGATCAGACGCAGCTCAAATCTGAATGAACTCCTACGTGACAGACTTATGGATTGTGCAATTCATAACAGTCCACAAGTTGTCAGAAATCCATACTGTGTCAAGTTCATTCACGAGGGAAAGTTTGGAACCTTCTACCTGGACCACCAACATCTTCTTAAGTATGATGTTAGTCAGATGGTTCTTGTATCAACAATTCTACGTACCAAGGGCTTCGCTACTAAGGCCAAAGCTGATGCTGATACTGAGATTGTGAACTACTGCACAAGGAGAAATATTCAACAATACTTCAGAAAGATGAAGTATATCAACCAATCTCAGCCAGCAGATTTCATCGAAGACCCCGTGGACATAGAAGTTCAATATCATCTTTCATTGGCTCGTGAAAGAAAGAAGCGTGGAGAATCCACTGCAGCTGAAGAGCCTACTCAGAATGAGCCTTCTACTCCAATTATTCACTATTCAGATGCTGAAGAAGGAGAAGTCACTCGTTCTGAGTGAATAGATTGATTAGGATATTTGTTAGATATGTTCAAGGAACATCCTTTTGTAATCTATTTATGATCATGGTTTAATGTTTAATGCAAGCCATAAACTTTTGCTATTTACATTCCTATGGTTAAATCTTTGACTTATCTGTTAGTTGAGTTATCCTCTAGGAAATTTGCATGTTATGTTAACAAACAAATAGGGGGAGATTGAAAGGCATATGTTCAGCCTATTTGTATTTAAAGAGGTACAACTCAACTCAGATAAGAAAGCTCAGTAAATAGCAAGTCATCGGAATCAGTACGAAGAACGTCAAATGATTTATGGGAATTATATGTCAGATAAATTCCAGAATGCTGCTGCACACCACTGAAAGAAGTTCATTAATATGTTCAAGCCTCAGTGCACAAATAATCTTTTGTGGCACGTCCAGGAGTTCAGAAGATATAAAGTTTCTATACTTTATTTTATCAGAAGATTCCATTTAATGAAGAAGTACTTACAAGACGAAGACTCAACGAACAAATCAAATTCTTAATGTTTATTTGACAAAGAATATTTGATTTAACTAGATACAGATGAACCAGACAGTACATCTCTGTATCTAGTTATTCAAATTAAATATTTGAAGTCAAGCAGATTTGGTGGTTCGTTCGTTCGACAGATCAAGAAGAAGTTATTAAAGTTTAAAGAAGACGGGATGCTGTACTACTGAAGATTGGGTGATTTAATATTTAATAGGCCATTATTTCACTTCTCAAATAATTATATTAATTGTGTAATTTATTTATTAAATTAATTCACTCTCGAATTAATTTAATTTATGAATTTATATGATTAACTTAATTAAGTGGATAATTTTCTATTTTATATATATCTCAAAATTACATCATTTATCACCTAAATCACCTCAGCAAGACAATCTAAGATTGTCTTGCCGAGTGCATCATCTTCTGCCAAGACAACTCGGTTGTCTTACCGAATGCATGAGTATAGCAGCAAGACAATCTCAAAGAGATTGTCCTACCGAAGATTCTAGTGGCAGCAAGACAATTGTTGATTGTCTGACCGAATGAAGATCTGCCAAGACAATTAGATTGTCTGACCGACTGAATGCTTGCAAGACAATCTTAAATTGTCTGGCCGAATGCATTCTGCCAAGACAATCCAAGATTGTCTGGCCGAATGGTTTCTGCAAGACAATTGCAATTGTCCTACCGAAGGATAATTGTCTTGCCCTTCTTATGGATTGTCTTTCTGCTATGTAAATGGCTTTGTAAGACATTTAAATTGTCTTTCCTTTCTAGATTGTCTTGTCTTTACATTGTCTTACAAGTACAATGCTTTGCCTATAAATATGGCATTGCATTCTTCATTTTTAGTGATCATCACTTTGTAAATCAAAGCATTTGTAAAGCTTTCAAGTTGTTCGTAACTTGCTTGATCATTATATCCACAGTTTTCTGTGCTTTGATAACCCGGTTGTTTTAATCACTAAATCTAGAATATACCCTGTCAAATTTATTCTACGAACTTTAGTGGACATTAAAACTGAACCATTTTAATTATATAACGATTTCAAACATTGTTATATTAATTAATTATAAATCTGATTAACAAGTTATATTCAATCAGATTCACTTCTGCGATTATTTTGTATCGATTGTATTCAACCCCCCCTTCTACAATCGTATCTGGACCTAACATTGTCCCTGTCGGGGAGTAGAGTAGTGTCAATGCATTTGGGGTAAGTCTTGGGTGCTCGAGAGTCTACAAGGTCCAAGACTAGGCCTCATCGTATTGGGCCCCTTTTCGGGAGGAAGATTCTAGAAGGGGAGGCCCAGCCCACATGGGTCTCTTAGGAGAAAGAACTACGTGCCGGCTTGATCCCCTATAAATAGGGGTACGTAGGCAGATTGTAGGCATCGATCATTCTTGAGAGCTATTCCAGTTAGCGATCTCGAACCCTTTGCTTACAATTGCAGCCGCCTCCATAACAAACAACCAACCACTTCCTACATTCTCGCTAACAAGAATCTTGATCCACGCCGCGAACCTCATCTTTGTTAACCTACTAGTTTTCTCCGGTAACAGTTTTGCTTATTTTTCAGTAAACCAGCGTCGATCGCATGAACATCACAGAAAATGAATGGCCAGCCTTGTCTTCTTTTCTTTTTTTTTTCTTTTCCTCTGTTTTCTTTTCTGTAACAGCATAAACTGCATGAGGAGCGCACATCTGGCATGAGCAACTTCGGTGCAGAACTACAAAGAAGAGAGAACTCCCCTGGGTCTTAGAATATTGCTGCAGAAAGTGCTGTTTGAACACAAGTTGATTCAAACATCTGCGAATACTAAGTGATATTAATCCTCTGTTTTCTCTTTGCAGAGCAGGGCATGGAACCACCAGATTTCTGCCGGAGGAAAGGTCCTGTAGAAAGTCTGCACAATGATGCTAAAACCCCGTTTCTGCTTAACATGATGAGACGCCGCATCTCATTGAATCATCCTGAGTTCTAGCTAGCAGCATGTGTACCCTGAAATACTCAACACCAACTCATACCTTGAGGGAGAAAATTAAGATATATGTATATAATAGAATAAAATCAAACAAAGAAAGAAGAATAAGAAAAAGAAAAAAAAACTATATATATATATATATATATATATATATATATATATATATATATATATACTAACTAACCACACAATAAACTTTGGTTGCCTCCCAAGAAGCGCCATATTTATTGTCACGGCTTTGACTAATTACCTCCATTAAACCTCAAGAAGAGTGATGGATGAAACGTTACGGATAATGTTGCCACCCACATATGGTTTCAATCTTTGCCCATTGACCTTGAAAGTTCTCCCGGTGCTTATATCTTCCACTTCAACAGCACCATATGGTTCAACATGAATTACTCTAAAAGGCCCTGACCAACGTGATTTGAGCTTGCCCGGAAAGATTTTGAGCCTTGTATTAAATAATAGCACCATTTGACCTGCTTCAATTACCTTGGGTACAATTTTCTGGTCATGCCACTTTTTCATCTTTTCTTTGTAAATTCTGGAGCTTTCAAAAGCTTTCAGTCGGAATTCCTCAAGCTCATTCAATTCTAGGAGACGCCTCTCTCCAGCTGCAATGAAATTGAAATTAAGCTTCTTAATTGCCCAAAAAGCTTTGTGTTCCAATTCCACTGGCAAGTGACAAGATTTTCCATAAACCAACTGATAAGGAGATAGCCCAAGTGGCGTTTTGTAAGCGGTTCTGTAAGCCCAAAGACTGTCATCCAACTTCTTTGACTAATCTTTTCTTGTTGCATTCACCGTCTTCTCCAAAATTTGCTTGATTTCCCTATTATACACTTCAGCTTGCCCATTGGTTTGAGGATGATAAGCACATGCTACTTTATGGCGAACACCATACTTTAACAACAAAGTTGCAAACTGCTTATTACAGAAGTGTGTTCCCTCATCACTGATGATAGCTCTTGGAGTTTCAAATCGATTGAATATATTCTTCTTGAGAAATTCAAGTACCACAGATGCATCATTAGTAGGGGTTGCTATGGCCTCAACCCATTTGGAGACATAATCAACTGCCAATAGGATATATTGGTTCCGGAATGACATCACAAATGGTCCAATAAAATCAATACCCCAAACATCAAATAATTCAACCTCCAAAATATAATTTAAAGGCATTTCATTCCTCTTAGAAATATTTCCCGTACGTTGGCACCTATCACATCTTTTCACAAATTCATGAGCATCTTTAAAAAGAGAAGGCCAGTAAAAACCTGATTGTAAGACCTTTGCTGCAGTTCTGTCGCCTTGAAAATGACCACCATATGGAGAATTGTGGCAATGATTCAAGATGCTTTATATCTCATCATCGGGAGTACATCTTCTTAATACATTATCTGGCCCGAGCTTGACAAGATAAGGCTCATCCCATCTGAAGGATTTAACCTGGTGCAAAAACTTTTTCTTTTGTTGATAATTAAGCTCAGCCGGAATAACATTGCTCACCAAATAGTTAACAAAATCTGCAAACCAAGGTAGACCCTTACTGGTGATAGCCATAAGTTTTTCATCAGGAAAGGAATCATTGATGCTTTGAGAATTATCAGAATCCTCATTATTTTCCAACCTAGACAAGTGATCAGCAACTTGATTTTCAGAACCTTTTCGATCTTTGATCTCCAAGTCAAATTCTTGCAAGAGTAAAACCCACCGAATCAAACGAGGCTTTGCATCCTTCTTCTCAATTAGATATTTGATGGCGGAATGGTCTGTATATACAATCACCTTAGTACCCACAAGATATGATCTGAACTTCTCAAAAGCATACACTACCGCAAGTAATTCTTTCTCTGTTGTTGTGTAGTTAAGTTGAGCACCAGAAAGAGTCTTGCTAGCATAGTATATGTAATGAAAGATTTTGTTGCTCCGTTGCCCCAAAACTGCTCCAAGTGCATAATCACTAGCATCACACATCAACTCGAACGGCAGACTCCAATCCGGAGCAATGATAATTGGTGCGGAAACTAATTTCTTTTTCAATTCTTCATAAGCTGCAACACAAGCATCGTCAAAGAGAAATTTCGTGTCTTTCTCCAAAAGATTACACAATGGCTTTGAAATTTTTGAAAAGTCTTTGATGAATCGCCTATAAAAACCTGCATGGCCAAGAAAACTTCTAACACCTTTAACAGAACTTGGTGGAGGAAGCTTCCTAATCGTTTCCAACTTTGCTTTATCAACCTCTAAACCTTTGCTTGACACTTTATGACCAAGAACAATGCCTTCTTGAACCATAAAATGACATTTCTCCCAATTGAGTACCAAGTTAGTTTCTTCACAACGTTGCAATACTCACGCCAAATTCATTAAACATGCATCAAAAGAATCCCCAAGTACAGAAAAGTCATCCATAAAGACTTCCACTCCTTGCTCTATCATATCCGAAAATATAGCCATCATACACCTCTGAAAAGTAGATGGAGCATTACACAAGTCAAATGATACCTTTCTAAAAGCAAAAGTGCCAAATGGGCATGTAAAAGTTGTCTTCTCTTGATCCTCTGGTGCAATAGCAATTTGATGATACCCAGAATACCCATCCAAGAAACAATAAAATTCCTTGCCTGCTAATCTATCAAGCATTTGATCAATGAAAGGCAAGGGAAAATGATCTTTTCTTGTTGCTTTGTTCAACTTTCTGTAGTCCATACACACCCTCCATCCTCTGACTGTTCTTGTTGGAATAAGTTCATTCTTTTCATTAGCCACAACTGTGATTCCACCCCTTTTTTGGCACACATTGTATAGGAATCACCCAAGAACTATCAGAAATAGGGTATATGATTCCTGCATCTAGCCACTTGATGATCTCTTTTTTTACTACCTCCTTCATAACAGGATTCAGCCTCCTTTGATGCTCAATGCTAGGCTTGTGGTCATCCTCCATTGAAATTTTATGCATACAAAATGAAGGGCTTATACCTCTAATGTCAGCAATTTTCCATCCAATGGCTCTTTTGTAGTCCTTCAAGACTCGAAGTAATTTTTCTTCGTGTTCAGCTGACAAAGCAGAAGATATAATCACTGGTAGAGTTGACTTCTCTCCTAGAAATGCATATTTGAGATATGTTGGTAGTTGCTTGAGCTCCAATTCAGGAGGTTCTTCAATGGAAGGTTTAGAAGCTTTAGACTTTTCCGGCATCTCAAAAGACTCAAATTGTTGAAAAGGCCTTCGATATGTAGGCAATGCATTTAGTTCCTTCACACATTCAGCAATTTCTTCATTGCTTTCATCACCCGCTTCTTGCAAAGACAATTCTAAAGGATCGATGGAATGTTGCTCCAACATTAAGGGTAAATCATCACCACCTGTGAAAGTACTCACAGAAAAACAACTCTCCTCATCATTAGGAAATTTCATTGCTGAGAAAACATTGAATGTTACCTATTCATCCTGCACTCTCATAGTCAACTCCCCCTTCTGAACATCAATAAGAGTTCTCCCTGTAGCTAAAAATGGCCTACCAAGAAGTAAGGGAATGTCAGCATCTTCTTCCATATCAAGAACAATGAAATCCGCGGGAAAAATGAATTTATCAACTTTGACAAGAACATCTTCAACTACACCCCTTGGATATGCCAAAGATCTATCTGCCAACTGTAACCGCACTGATGTAGGCTTTACTTCACCAACACCCAACTTCACAAAAATTGACAAAGGCATCAAATTCACACTTGCCCCCAAATCACACAAAGCTTTTCCAAAATATTGATTTCTAATAGTGCATGGAATAGTAAAGCTTCCAGGATCTTTGAGTTTTGGTGGTAGCTTTTTCTGCAAAATAGTGCTCCACTCCTCAGTTAAGGCCACAGTTTCAAATTCTTCCAATCTCCTTTTCCGTGACAGAATATCTTTCATGAACTTGACATAGCTTGGCATTTGCTCCAAAGCTTCAGCAAAAGGAATGTTGATTGATAATTTCTTGAAGACATCCATAAATTTTTGAAATTGCTTATCTTGCTTCTGCTTCTGCAAACGTTGAGGAAATGGAGGTGGAGGATATGCATGCTTCTTTGGCGTTGATGCATCAGCCTTAGGATTTGAGAGCACACTAGATTCTTCATTCAAAACTTTTTCAGGATCTCCACCATCATCAACTTTCTTTGTGTTTCCTTCAATTTTTTCCCACTCCTCAAAGTAATTGCCTTGCAATGCTCTCTTTTGTCATTTTTGGGATTTGGCTCCGTGTTGCTAGGCAAAGAACCCGAATGTCGGTTGTTGATAGCACTAGCCACATCATGATAGATCAATGGACATTGTTGAGTCGGATGGCCTTCCCCACACATATCACAAAAGACATGAATATTCAGAACTTGATGAGCCGACTGAACTGGCTGTTGTCTATCCACTGATAAAGACTCAAGTTTTTTGTTCAAAGCTTCAAATTGAGACACCACTTGTGCTGAAAAAGATGTCAATGGATCAACTTCATGTACACCTGCTACCTTCTTTGAACTTGAACGGTCATAGGCTCTACAATTATTTAAAGTAATATCCTCCAATATCTCAAAAGCATCCTCGGGATATTGGTTTGTCAAGGAACCTCTAGCTGCTCCATCAACTTGAGTAGCACATTGTATTGTCAACCCATTATAGAATGTACGGATCTTCTGTTGATCAGATAACCCATGATGTGGGCACTTTTGCAAAAGGTCCTTGAATCTTTCATAAGCTTCATACAAAGACTCCATATCAAACTGCTGAAAATTCTGAATTTCCTTTATCAAGCGCTCGGTCTTTGCAGGAAAAGTACTTGTTTAAGAATTTCTCAACAAGCTGATTCCAAGTAGTAATAGAATTATTTGGCAAAGAATCTAGCCATTCTCTAGCCCTTCCATCAAGTGAGCGACTAAACAATCTCAATCTAATAGTCTCCTCGGGAACACCATTAACCTTGAAATTATCAACAATCTCAAGAAAATTCCTCAAATGAGCATTAGGATCTTCAGCAGAAAGGCCATTAAATTTGTTGTCTCTAATAGCTTGCATTGTTGCTGAATCAACATGAAAATTATTTGCTGCAATAGCTGGCCTTGCAATACTAGAATGAATGCCATCGAAAGAAGGCATAATATAATCCTTCACCCGCAAACGCCTGGGAGGAACATTTGCATTATCACCCGTCGTGGATGATCGATCCCTAGATTCTTTAGCTTTTCTTCTGTTTGCTTTTGCAGTTTTCTCAATCTCCAAGTCAAGTGGAATAAGTGAAGATGAGCGCAGTCTACGCATACACTGTAGAACTCCTACAAAATTTCAACAAAAGAACAATAAATAACTTGATCTTAAAATACTTAACAATGTAATGATATTAACAAATAAATACTTAAAATCAGTCCCCGGCAGCGGCGCCAAAAACTTGTTAGCGATTTTACAACTTATACGCAAGTGCACGTATCGTTACAAGTAGTATATTTATTCGTTCCCACAGAGACTAAAAATAAGTTGTTAAGTACCATACACCATTGTTCTCCTAATTCAAGTTAAAGTACACATTGGCTTAAAAAGTTAAAATAATTAACACTAGAGAACTAACTAACACAACTTCAATGACAAGATTAACAAGATAGACCTAAAACTTCATCTTTTGATATCAACAAGTATCTCATCATACATCAATTCTCATGGTCTAATCTAATTACTAATCTAAGGCTAACAAGTATTCACAAGGACCTTCCGAATCTCAAATGACCCTAATTCATGAATTAACCCCCATATCCCTATGTAGAATTTAAACTCATAAATAGCATTAAACATCACCTTAATCGACTACCCAAGGTTTTTAGGTACATTCCTGTCCCAACCACAAATTAATATAAAGTTTTAATCTTAGGCTATGTTGATTGAGTCCAAACTTAAGATTTCTCTGCCAAGTCCTCTTAAGTTACTAGTTCAATCTCAAAGGTGATCAATCCTTGAGAAGCAATACACACAAATCAACATAAGCAATCAATATGACCACAAGAATAGAGAAATGAAGAAACAACTTATATATAATCAAAAGAATCCATTAAAGGCCTATAAGAGAAATTAGTTCAACATCACACTACTAAGAACTAAACACAAGTATAAAGACATCAAATCCATGTTACCATTAAGAAAGGTAAAGAAGAGAAGAAAAACTCTATATTTGTCTCTTCCAATTGCTTCCTTCCTCCTTGCTCTCTTGAGTGCAACTTCTTCCTGTATGTCTCTCCCTGTGTCTATTGTCTAATTTTTGTAACTTCTCTCCTGTAATGTTTTTGTGTCTCTTGGCCCATGTAACTCCCAAGCCCATTACAAAACAAAACAACAACTGGTCTATTTTAAACCTATACTATATTTTGAATAAAATAAATACTACAAATAAGTTTCTCAAATAGAATAGGAGTTCAAAGTAGAAAATTCGGACTTTCTGCTTCTGGCCATATTCTGGGCTGATTGGAATGTCAATAAATTCTGAAACCTTACTTGAATTAAAGGTCTTCTCGCAAGCTTTCCAACGGCTGTTTACGGGCCCAAAACAGACTTACAGAACTCCGGTTATGATCAAAACAATGAACACAACACAATTAATCCCAAAATCCGAATTTTGCTAGAAATCACTTCAAATAATGCACTTTTTGCTCCATTCCTTCTATAATGAGAATTCTTTATTTTCTACAAGAAAACATGAAAATATATATTAAATAAAATCCAATTTCATGCAAAAGTAATTAAAATATGAGGAAAAAGTGTGATTATAAATATCACACATCACCCAAACCAAAACAACATCCCAGTACGGGACGCCCTTCCAAAGGGCGACCCATGCTTGCATGCATGGCCATATGGGTCGCCCTATACACGGGCGACCCTGGCCTATTTTTTTTTTAAAAAAATCATTAATCGGATAATTCTTATACATTATTTGTGATATTATATTTTATATTATTATATTATGTAATGATATAATATAATATTATAGATTGTAATATTTAAATATTTAAGCTCATATTGAAGTATAACTTAAAAGGGTAATTAATATTTAATTATATATATATTTCAATGACCAAACGGCGATAATCACCCCCAACTACCGTTAAAGTTACGAGCTGGATACACCGCTAAAGATTTCATTAAAATGAGAATTCTAAGTCCTTAGTGTTCTCAATCCTTGGTGATGTCCACAATATAGTCGGAACCATATTCTTCATCATCATCTTCATTGTCCTCAGCATCAACGTCTCCCCAAATTGCCCAATAATCAGCTTCATCACGTGCATCAAGTTTAGCCTGTAATGCATCGCATTCTTGCTTAATTCCAACCATGTATCGATTGTAGCGAGCATTAGAAAATGGGATACCCAACCGACGAAGTCTGTCATTAAAAAGTTTATCAACTTCAGGATAACGTCTCCCCTCGTCCTCAACCTCCTGCTCTGTCGGCACCCAATCTTTGCCATTTCGGGCTCTCCTAGTAGAGAACTTGCGTTGCAAATAGTACGCATGATCCCACTTGATCTTCAATGTCTGTGTTGGTTTGCTTTTAGGAGCTACTACAGGTCGTTGGTTGTTTTGGTTGCTGCGCAACCCTCCCAACAATAGCTCCGGTTGTTGTCTTCTCTGTTGTTGCTGTTCCAGGCATTTTTCGTAGCCGGGGGACATTGGCCTTTTACCCTTTTCCATCTTGGTGCAGTTGAAGTGATGAATGAAATATTGTTTTCGATGTATTTTCGTAGTTCAAATGTGGAAACTGAGTTCAATGTATGTGTAGTAGGCAGACTGGAGGACCTATTTATAAGACAGCTCGCCAAGGAATTATTGTTAGGCAAAAATTCAAATCCGACTGTATTCTGAAGTATCTTTTCATTAAATGCATGCTTTGATTTCTTTAAATGCATGCTTTCTATTTGCATGCGTATTTTGATGGAAGACATGGTTCACATGTGTACAGTAATAAGCCTGACATATTTCGCATGATAGCCTAACTCCAACCTCTACCATGTTCGAATTTGTATTGTAATGCATTTTATTTATTAGCTACTACAAAATTTGAAGTGTTGTGTTGTACTGTATCTTTAAAAGTTTGAAATGACAACTCTCTGCTGCAGTGTTGTTTTCTTTGCAGTCTTCTTTTTGCAGTGTTGTCTCTATTTTGTTTAAAGTGGTGAGAAGACAACTCATATTTACAGTTTTGAAATGGCAAGGGAAATTGTATACAGGCCTTTACTGCTAAAATGACTAGATCATGCACTGAAGCACGATAGATAAATGTACAACAATTAAATCCGTGACATTAACTTGAAAATATGTCATTACAAGTGCTTGAAACCAAATTGCGACAAATTTAACAACACAACATTTAAATCACGAGAAAAGCCACAAACAATGCGATCATTAAACAAACTAATCCTACTACAGAAGTCAATGCCTTATGCATCTTCCTGCTTCTCTCCAGGATAATTGCATTCTCGAGTTCTTGCACCCTTGTCTCATAAGCGTGAAAAGTGTCCTGCAGATGTAGACGCTCATTATTCAATCGAGTAATTATAGCATCGTCCTTGTTAGGCCGAATAAACTCACTATATAGGATAATATAGTGAACACAGTCAAAGACAAAACACAAGTATAAGAGAATAAATCAACTAATCTCTTATTCACAATTCACAGTAGCTTACAAATAATCTCTTAGTGATTTATATTTTATCACTAAGAGCTGCTAGGTTACACGAATGATATTCAATTGTTAACTCCTCTAGAGTAAACCCTAAGCTGTGTTTATATACACAGTTACATGATATCTACTGATTGATTTATAATTATCTGCTTCCTAAAATAATCTAATCAGTAGCTATCCTTCTGCTGTCCTGATCTGCACAATCTCTCTTGATCTTTATCTTCCTTACTTAGTCAGATATGCTCCTAAAAATCAGCCGCCTGCAAACTCTGATCACTGCTTAAACTCTGATCCAGCTGGCAGTCGTTAAACTCTGATTTCCAGCTAAACTCTGATATTTGCTTCTGCACACTAAACAAGTTAGATACCTGTGACATCATCAAATATGTAACAATCTCCCCCAACTTGTGCATTAGACAGAATGAACAAGTTCTATATATTTACTGATGATGTCAAAAACAATCAAGGACAAATGCATAACATAAATAATTCACAGACTATTTACAACTTATAGAACCAGCAGAACTATCTATCAAATCAACCTATATCCATAGCTTTCTCTGATAAACTGGTTGATCAGATTTTCTTCCTTCAGCTTCAAAGTCTGGATCATCTGGGCTTTGACATTTCTGAGTTCTTCAGTTTCATCCCCAGTCTGATAGATAGCTGCTCTCAAAGCATTCACTTTGCTTCTCTTCATTGCTTCTCCAAGCTGAATAACTCTAGGCCTGTCTGCTTCATTGTTATAACCCAAGATTCTGGTGTTTGCAATAGTCTCCATCACAGAGCTATTCTTTTCTATGCTAATTTCAGAACCATCATCTTGAGCTATTTGTGGAATATATTCCTCATCAGACTTTACTCCATAGAATCTTCTCTTTTCACTGATTGTTCTCTTCATCAGATCTGACCACCTCTGAGTAGCTTCATTTTTGATCTCCAACATGTAGTGAAAATGTTCCAGCTCTCTTAGAGATTTCAGCAATAAATCACTTTCTGATATTCTATACACTCTGCCAGATTCCAGAAATATAGCAATCTTTTCTTTATCTTCTGGCCCATCATGAGTGTCCATCAAAATCTGTACTGACTCAACTTTGTCAAGATCCTTCTGTGTAACAGCTTCTCCTACTTTTTCAGTCAGAGGATAAGGATCTCTGAAAGTAGTTGCTGAGCCTGTTTGAATCTTTTCTTTTCTGTGACCAAGACCAGTTGAGTCATAAGCTTCCTTCCCTCTGGTTCCATGAGTTCTTACTCTGGTGAGCATTGGGCCTTCCTTGTATAAACTTGTACCAAGACTCCCATATAAACTCTTCTTCTTCTGATGATCTTAAGTCTTCTCAGAATTTAATTTCAACCAGGAAACTTTGGTGTCTTCAATCCTTTCTTCAGTTACTGGAGCTTTAACTTGAGCAATGTCAGCGGTTAAAGTTTTCTCAGGAATTGACTTAAATTCACATTTTCTTCTTCTGACCAATCCAGCTTCCTTTTCTTCTGCTTGATCAGAGACATTAGCAATTATGTGTACATTCTTGCTCAGCTTGATCATCCTCTTAGTAGGATTTTCTGGTGCTAATGTAATTATTGACTTCTTTGGCATAAAAGGAACTGGAGGAACTACATCAACTGGTTTCTTTCCTTTGTCTTTTGAGTCAGACTCAGGCAGAGTTTGAGATCTGGTTCTTGGTCTGTTGATATCAGTGTAGTTCACCTCACTGATTACTATTCCCTTTGCTTTGGAATCTTCTGTTTCTGTGAGGGATCAGTAATCTGTCTTTGCTCATCAGATTTTGTTTTGCTGATCTTCTTCTTCTCAGCAGCCAATCTTTCTTCTTCAAGTCTGATGGCCTCAATATCTACTCCTGGATTTTCTTTTTCAAATATTTTCCTTGCCATGGCTTCATCAATTGCTTGCAAGGAAGGAGATTTATAGAAAAGAGTGGTTTCTCTGCCTCTGAACTTCAGAGTTTGACAAACTTTCTGAGACTCAGGGTCTCCAGCTTCAATCAACTTGTCAGCTTCAGCAATCAATTTCTCTTTCTTCTTTTCCACCTCAGAGTTCACAAGATTTATCTCTTTAGATATAGCATTTGAATCTCTGACTGCTTTACTTATACTCTGAGCTTGAGTCATGACAGTCAATTCCACAGATTTCTGTTTTTGAGATTCTCTGGGTGGTCTCTCAGAGCTTGCTGCTTCTTTACTATTCCTCTTTGTTTCTTTGATCTGCAGCAGCTTTTGCTGTTTGTTCATCTCCCCTTTTTCTTCCTCATCATCATCTGGCTTTTTCCTTTTCATTTGCTGATCAGGTTTGCATTTGTCTTTGGATGTTTTCTCCCCCTTTTTGACATTAGCAGAGGTGAGAACCTGAACCAGCTGTGCCACAGAAGCATTCAAATCCGCTAGAGTATACTGCATTGAAGTTTGAGTGGCCTCAATAGAAGTAAGTCTGTCCTCAACAGCAGGAGATGTAGTTCTGCACATCCTGTGATTATAAGATAAGTGGCAGATTCTTCTTCTGGCAGGCTCAGAGGATGGAAGTGGGGAACCTGGAACTGCAGGAGCTATAAAAGGAGAGGATTCCCTGACTGGTGACAGTGCCTTAATTGGGGAATCAACCCTTTCTGGTGTAGTTTCTCTGACTGGCTCAGAGATTATAGAATGTAGACCAGGAGCTTGAATGGGAGTTGATGTAACTTCTGTTACTTCATCATCATCAATGTCATCAAGAAAAACACTCAGAGTATGTGACTCCAGAGTTTCAGTAGCTGCATCAGAGTTTTCAGCCATGTGAATCTCCTGAGCAGGAGCTGCAACAATATCTTCAGGTTGAACCAGAGAATCCTGAATTAGCTGGAGGACCATTTCTATCTGTGCATCCTCTGATTTGCTTGGAGCATCAGAGGGTCTTTCTGATATATCAGTATTAGCTGCAATTCTTTCTTCAACAGACTTGGTTCCCTCTGTCTGATCATTGTGATCATAGGTTGACTCTGACATTTGTTTGTCAGCTGCAGTTGTGTCAAGTGGCATTGCAGAAAGAGGTTCAATCAATATTGGCTCTGCAGATTTATCAGAGAATGGAATCAAGGCTTGTTCAGGATCCTCTGACTGAGGTGGCTCCACAGTCAGATCAGTAACAGTGGTTGGCTTGATTTTCTTTCCTAGTTTCTTTGCTGGTGGAGGAGGAGGAATTTCTTCATCTGATTCAGAGTCTGAAATTTTCTGTAGAAATCTTCTTTTTCTGGGAGGAGGTGAGGGTTTGGTTGGGAATTTGGTGGATCTGAGTATCCTTTTTGGTGAAGATTTTTCAACTGGTCCTTGTTGGGAAGAACCAGAGGTTGGTTTGGGGTCAGATTTTGCAACTGGTTCATGAGCAGGAGATGGAGGCTGTGGGATATTCTCATCAGAGAATAAAGCTTCATACTTGTCAGGTAAAGCTACTTTCAGTTTATCCTGTACAGTCACAGGAATAGCAAATACAGGTACATTGGTCTTCTTACTATCTTTCTTAATCAGATCAGTAAAAGCTCTTTTGGTGATCTTAAATGGGAGTTCATTTCCATTTTCAGGAATAGGCACATCAGGGAAGCAGTAAGAAAATATAAGCTGACAAAATCTTGCATAATAGACAATATTCATATTTTCATTTCTCCTATCACCAATAAATCTCAAGATAGATGTGGCAATATCAAATTTGAGATTGTGGCTCAGAGAATACCCGATCTGCTGACCGAAGATGGGAATGGCATCAAAATTGCTGCACTTGTTACCAAAAGCCCTGGTTATGCAGTCATAGAAAAAGCTCCACTCCTTGCAGAGGTGTGGACGCTTAAGTTCCCCCATCTTGTCTGTGCTAGCAGAATACCCAAGAAAAATCATCATGTCTCGCAAAGTCTGAGTGGGTACTGAAGCATCATACTTCTTCTCTTCAGGAAGATGAAGAGCCTTCCTAACAGTCGCTGGTGAAACAACATACTCTTGGCCCTCATAATCGCAGGTGAGAGATGGAGAACCATTTTCACCTCCATCATCATAATTTGCTGTCCTCCAGAAGGTGAGAACCTGAGAAGGAGAGATTAGCTCTGGCTGGGTCAGAGCATACATCAGCTCACTGTGAACCAAGAAATCTTGAATAAGATGAAACTCTTTGGGGGCTTCATCGTTATCCAGAATGGCTGAGTAGTTGTTGGTGACAAACTTTGCTCCATCGAACTCGAAAGCAGTTGTCGACATGATTTCTGAAAAGAAAATGAGAGTTTGAGGTAATGCAGGTACGTTGTTTGACAAAATGTTGGAGAGAAAATGAGAAGAGGGTTTGAGAGAGAGAGAGAGAGTAAAAATCGTGGGTGAAAAGTGAAGAGTTAAAAATTCAAAATCGATATATATATGAGTGTATACACGAAATTCTGATCTCTGCGTTAGTGGGGCACGTGGCAGATGCATAGTGGTCAGAGTAAGCAGTAGTGGAGTGTAATCATGACAAGCGTGATAGTGGAGTGTAAGCATGTATTACTGTGCCCCAATTTCCGAGAAAAACACAATTATGCACCGTGTTTTTCTCCACTCAGGAATTCAAATGGATTTTATACCGTTTGATAATAAAGACTAATATTTTCTTGACCAAAGAATTATTTATTTTAACTCTGACATTGATCAGAAGCTGACCATTAACCAGAGTTTAAATAAATGACATATAATATGACAATCCAAAGAGTGATCATAGAATCTTGTAATAATGAGAGATAGATATTCAAGGTCTAAACGACACTTGCTCCTCAGAGTTTGCAAATATTTATTTAACTTCAGTCAAAAATTACTCGAAGTCAAAAATTGTTAATCACAGAAGTGGAGTGAGGTGTGTGTTAACATGAATATTCTACTGTCACAGAGATTGTCAAATTTCTTAAATAATATTAGAAAGAATCAGATAACCAGAAAATGTTTTAATCATCTCATAAGCCGAGTTTCTCATAATATGGATCAGAGTATACTATTTCTTCTCTTTTGAATGACACCTGTCTTTTGAAAGGAAACTCCTCATGGTAAGTGAGTCATAACCTTTATCAGACTTTTGTTTTCTCAGAGTATTTCTCCAGTGATCAGAGAATGTGAAAAGTCCCCAAAAAATTATTTTAATTTTTGATGCATTTGCTTAATACCAGCAGTGCACTTGGATCTTTCCTTTCACAAATTTTCTAAGATCTCAAAGGAGTACCTGAGATTATTTTCTTTTGTTTTCTTTTCTTTTCTTTTGTTTTTCCTTTTCTGAGAAGAAATATCTTGAGGATCCATAACTGAAACTAATTAACTCTTAGCTCATAAGGGGAGTAAAACAAGTTCTTTACTGAGTACATGTCTAATATTTAAGAAGTAAGACAGTCTAGGTAACAAATTAAATCATGTGTTGTGTGTCAAAGGTTTCCACAGCTGTAATATCACAAAAATCAGACTTTAGAGATGTTTATGACTTAATTCAGGTATTTGCAACATATTCTACACAGGAGTATCTTTCATCATGAAAAATTCAAGTCATCAGAGTTTGTCGGGTCAGAGTTTAAATATCAGAGTTTATCAAATCAGAGTATAATCATCAGAGTCTAGATCATAGAATAACATATGCAGTTGTAGATCAGGTTTATAACAACAAATACTAACAGATATAATATCATGCAATGTATCAGAGTTTAAAGAGGACCAGAGATCATCCCTAATTCGTTTACAAGCCTTGTAAATGTTGCTTCAGCCAGAGGTTTGGTGAAGATATCTGCCAACTGCTGATCTGTTGGAACAAAGTGAAGCTTTACTGTTCCTTCCATCACATGTTCTCTGATAAAATGATACCTTATGCTGATATGCTTGGTCATGGAGTGCTGTACTGGATTTCCTGTCATAGCAATAGCACTTTGGTTATCACAATAAATAGGAATTTGAGTCAGAGTTAACCCATAGTCCAGTAGTTGATTCTTCATCCATAAAATCTGAGCACAGCAGCTTCCTGCAGCAATATACTCTGCTTCTGCAGTGGATGTGGAGATAGATTTTTGTTTCTTACTGAACCAAGAAACTAATCTTCCTCCTAGAAATTGACAGCTCCCACTTGTACTTTTTTTGTCTATTTTGCATCCTGCAAAATCTGCATCAGAGTAACCAATCAGTGTAAAGTCTGATTCTCTGGGATACCAGAGTCCCATCTCAACTGTTCCTTTGAGATATTTGAAAATCCTTTTGACTGCTACAAGATGTGGTTCTCTTGGATCTGCTTGAAATCTTGCACAGAGACAGGTAGCAAACATGATATCAGGTCTACTAGCAGTCAGATATAACAGTGAGCCTATCATACCTCTGTAGTTAGTAATTTCTACTGGTGATCCAGTATTTTTATCTAACTTAGTGGCTGTTGCCATTGGAGTGGTAGCAGCTGAGCTATCCTGCATGCCAAATTTCTTTAGCAGGTTCCTTGTATATTTAGACTGATTAATGAAAATACCCTCATCAGTCTGTTTGACTTGAAGTCCCAAAAAATAGCTCATTTCTCCCATCATGCTCATCTGATATCTAGACTGCATAAGCTTTGTGAATCTCTCACAGAGTTTAGGATTAGTAGACCCAAAAATGATATCATCTACATAGACTTGAACTAATAGCAGATCATTACCATGGTTGAGATAAAATAAAGTTTATCAATTGTACCTCTGTTGAAACCACTGTCCAAAAGAAATTGAGCCAGAGTTTCATACCATGCTCTTGGTGCTTGCTTTAGTCCATACAGTGCTTTATCCAATCTGTAGACATGATCTGGAAATTTTGTATCCACAAATCCTGGAGGTTGTTCAACATATACTTCTTCCTCCAGCTCCCCATTGAGAAAAGCACTCCTTACATCCATCTGAAAAACTTTGAATTTCTTGTGTGCTGCATAAGCCAAGAAGATTCTGATTGCTTCCAGTCTGGCAACTGGGGCAAAGGTCTCATCATAGTCAATTCCTTCTTGTTGAGAATATCCCTTAGCTACCAGTCTGGCTTTATTTCTTGTGATTACACCATCACCGTCTGTTTTGTTTCTGAAAACCCACTTAGTACCAACTATTGATCTGTTCTTTGGTCTTGGTACAAGTGTCCAGACTTTATTTCTCTCAAATTCATTTAACTCCTCCTGCATTGCTGTTACCCAGTCTGCATCCTTTAAAGCTTCTTCCACTTTCTTTGGTTCTGTCTGAGATAGGAAGGAATGGAATAAACACTCATTTGCTGTTGCAGTTCTGGTCTGTATCCCAGCATCTGGATCTCCAATAATCAGATCTGGTGTATGAGACTTTGTCCATTTCCTTTCATGTGGCAGTTGATTTCTGGAACTAGATCCTCCCCCATGATCCATGCCAGTATCATTTTGATTCTCTGATGCCTCTCTCCCATTATTCATGCTATCTCCATGAGCATTCTGAGTTTCTGATGCTCCCCCTGAAGATGTGTTCTCATGATTCTCTGATGCAGAATGATCAGAGTTTGAGGAGTCAGAATCAGAGTTTGAGTTTTCTGCCGAGTCTGCAACATATTCATCCAGATTTTCATTTTGAAAGTGCTCCCCCTCAACATGTGCTTGAGGTTGATGAGTTGAAGTGACATGTTCTGATGTTGTCTCAGAGTCAGAGTTTATGGAATCAGAGAATGCATCTTCATCTTCAAATCTCAGTTGCTCATGATCTTCAAAATCTTCCATTCCAGTAATTTTCTTATCATCAAAGGACACATGAATGGATTCCATGATTACCCTTGTTCTCAGATTGTAAACTTTGAAGGCTTTTGTTGATAAAGGATAACCAACAAAAATTCCTTCATCAGCTTTTAAATCAAATTTGGTTAGCTGTTCAGGATGATTTTTCAGAACAAAACATTTACATCCAATAATATGGAAGTATTTGAGATTTGGTTTTCTGCCTTTGACCATTTCAAATGGAGTTTTTCCATGCTTGTTAATCAGAGTTGCATTCTGTGTGAAACAAGCAGATTGCACAGCTTCAGCCCAGAAGTAGGTTGGTAACTTTGCTTCCTCCAACATGGTTCTAGCAGCTTCAATCACAGTTCTGTTCTTCCTTTCTACAACACCATTTTGTTGAGGTGTTCCAGGTGCTGAAAATTCCTGTTTAATGCCATTTTCTTTACAGAACTCCTCCATTTTAAAATTCTTGAACTCAGTGCCATTATCAGTTCTGATGGTCTTTACTGCATCTTTAGAGATTTTCTTCAGCTGTCTGACATGCTCAATCAATAAAGATGGTGTCTCATCCTTGCTGTGTAGAAAATATACCCATGTATATCTGGTAAATTCATCAACAATGACCAGAGTATATCTCTTCTTTGCAATGGACATTATATTTTCTGGTCCAAAAAGATCAACATGAAGAAGATGATATGGCTCAAGAATTGAGGACTCAGTTTTACTTTTAAATGAAGACTTCCTCTGTTTTGCTTTCTGACAGGAATCACAGAGTCCATCTGGAGTAAAAACTGATTTTGGAAGTCCTTTCACAAGATCTTTCTTCACAAGCTCATTTATATTATTGAAGTTCAGGTGAGATAATTTCTTGTGCCAGTTCCAGCTTTCTTCAATACTGGCTCTGCCAAGTAGACAGATTGCAGAGCTTTCAGAGTTTAAAGATAGCTTGGCTTCATAGATGTTCCCATGTCTATATCCTTTTAGAACAACTTTTCCAGTGGTTTTACTGATAACCTCACAGTGTTCCTCCAGGAAATCAACATGATATCCTCTGTCACAGATTTGACTTATGCTCAGCAGATTGTGCTTAAGTCCTGAGACCAGAGCTACAGATTGAATGATGACATTTCCAAGATTGATATTGCCATATCCCAAAGTTTTCCCTATGTTGCCATCTCCATAAGAAACATTTGGGCCAGCCTTCTCCACAAAGTCTGATAGCAGGGCTTTATTTCCTGTCATATGTCCTGAGCATCCACTGTCCAGAACTAGGATGTTCTTCCTGTTGCCCTACAATCACATACACAACTAATGGTTAGTTTTAAGGACCCAGACTTGCTTGGATCCTTTGTTCTTGTTAAGTTTGTTAACACTAGCAGCGGAAGATTTATCAGAGTTTAAATCAGAGTTTGTGCTAACAGACCTTTTAACAGATGCTGAACTAGGAGAATCAATCTTTTTCTTCAAAGAAGGTTTCAATTCATAATAATCATAATATAAACTATGGTATTCCTTACAAGTGTAAATGGAATGCCATAAACTACCACAATGAAAACAAGGATTCTCTGGTCTAAATCTAGTATTCCTAGTCTTAACTTCTGATTTTGGAGACATAGCATTTATGTCCTTATTTTTCCTGCAAAAAGAAGCAAGATGATTAGGATTACCACAATTATGACAAGTTTTCCTAGGAGCATTTGGAATAGGCATGTAACTGTTGCTTTTGTTTATTCCAACCTTTCCATTCCTATTTTTCCTAGGTTCCTTAATCCTGTTTTCCTTCTTAACCTCCTTGAGCTTATGCTTAAGCTGTTTCTGAGTCATCAAACCAATGTTGACCTGTTTAGGTATATCAGTCTTTGATTCTGCAACAAATCTTACTGGAACTATCCTAGGTTTTTCAATTTTAATGGTTTCTTATTTATATGACTCAGCTTCATTTTTATCAGAGTAACCTAACCCTTTTTTCCAGTTTCCACTTTCTAAGATATTCTGAGTAGTCTTCCCTGAGTTAGTCCAAGTTCTGATTATCTCTTTTTCCTTAATAAGTTCTGATTCAAGAGAAGCATTTTTCTTTAAGAGTTCATTTTTAACAAAGATAGAATCATCTCTTTCCTTCTGAACTTCTAGCATCTGAACTAGCTCCTTTTCAAGATAATCATTCCTTTTCTTGACATCTAAGATCTCAGATTTTAGTCTGTCATTTTCTAAAGTCTGATCTCTATAACTAACATGCAGAGTTTTAAGAAACAATCTTAACTCAGTTATATCCTCAGTATCAAAAGCAAGAGTGGAATGAGGTACCTTAGTTTCAACAGTCTCAGTGCTGTTGTCCATGTTTGCCATCAAGGCATAGTTGACTTCTTCCTCTGATTCTGATGAGTCTGCCCAGCTTCCTTTCTTTGTGATAAAGGCCTGTTCCTTTTCTTTCTTAGCTTTCTTGCACTCAGTTGCAAAATGGCCTTTCTCTCCACAATTGAAGCAGGTGTATTTAGACTTATCAGATTTTCCAGATTTTTCTTCTTTGCCTTCATTCCTTTTGAAGACCTTCCTATCAGAGTTTCTGTCTTTCCTTGAGAACTTCTTCCCTTTGTTGAAGTTCTTGTAAGCCATCTTCTTGAAGCTTTTTACCATCAGTGCTGCCAGCTGCATCATCTCAGTATCACTGTCATCAGAGTTTGAAGATATATCAGAGTCTGAGTCATCATCAGAGTTTGATGACTCAGTATCAGACTTTTTGACATGAGCTTTTCCCTTGCTTTTCACAACCGTTTCTTCTTGAACTTTTAGAGCAACTGGTTTGGGTTTGCCACCATGTCGTTTACTTCTTTGCTCCATTTCAAGTTCATGAGTTTTCAACCTTCCAAAGATGTCATCCAGAGACATCTCTTCAAGGTCATGGTTGTCTCTTATAGTGGTTACCTTCAAATCCTACTTTTCAGGAAGAGCAAGTAGAAATTTGAGATTTGAATCTTCCATATCATATTCTTTATCCACAATGAGACAAGTCATTCAGCAGCTTGACAAACCTGTCATAAAGATCAGTCAGTGATTCACCAGATTTTGAATCAAAGTGTTCATACTCTTGAGTAAGTATGGTTCTTCTGTTCTTTTTGATGGCTTTGGTTCCTTGACATCTGACTTCCAAAGCATCCCATATCTCCTTTGCAGTTTTGCATCCAATTACCCTGTTAGACATGACATTGTCCAGAGCACTATGCAACAGATGCTTTACCTTTGCATCCTTACTAATTGATGAGATGTCCTCTGGAGTATAGTCCTTCTTTTCTTTAGGGACCATCTTCTGGGGTTCATCTTTCACTGCAACAGAAAGCTTTGTTGGCATGTGTGGACCATCATAAATCCTATCTAGATATTCTGGATCTGTTGATTCCAGAAACATGATCATTCTTACTCTCCAGACAGAATATTCAGATGCCCTGAGGACCGGAACCCTAAGTGACTCATATCTACTGTTTTGTGATTTCTCAGACATGACTGTGTGATTAAGATCTCACTGTAGGTATATCAACAGAGCTGGCTCTGATACCACTTGTTAGGCCGAATAAACTCACTATATTATCCTATATAGTGAGTTTATTCGGCCTAACAGTCCTCCAATGGCTCATCATCAAGCCATTTGAAATAATGACAGCTATTTGCCTGCAGTGAAATATTGGACAGTTTTAAGCACAAAGAATGTGAACATATGATGTATATTCCAAAACTTTACTTACATTTCGAGAACCGCAGCAGTAAAATCTCTGAGCCATCATCTCATCATTCCAACAAGTTCGTATTTCAGCCCTCAAACCACAATTACAGAGGTGGTTGCTTGATGCAACGAGAGAACTTGAAGACAATGATATCATCGAAATTGTAACAAAACAAAACAAACAAAAATTTTCAACCTCCACTGATTAGACTCTACAAAGTTTCTCACTTTATAGAATAGGTTCACATGATTAACAATAAAGATTAGACCCACGTTTTCATACTGCCACTCTATAGATTAGACTACACACTGCCAAACCATAGCATGCATTGAAAGAATTTCCGAGTTAGGGACGCCCTACCATATGGCGACCCATGCTCTGATGCATGTCCATATGGGTCGCCCTATACACGGGCGACCCTGGCTTATTTTTTAAAAAAAAAATTCAATAATCGGATAATTCTTATACATTATTTGTGATATTATATTTTATATTATTATATTATGTAATGATATAATATAATATTATAGATTGTAATATTTAAATATTTAAGCTCATATTGAAGTATAATTTAAAAGTTAATTATATATATATATATATATATATATATATATATATATATATATTTAATTCAAGTTTTAGTAAGTATCTAATTAATAATGTTGTAATTACATACCTAGTAATAAAATTGTGAATTTTTGTAACCTATATGTTTCTATAAAATACCATTAGGTTTTTTAGCCATTGTCACACATACACACATATTCCAGATCGACTCGTATAAACAAAGCTCTGAATGGAGAACCATAAACGATCGAGAAAGGAAGACCAGGGGATGGAAGAATGGGCTTGTGAAGAAACGAAAGGCGAGCTTTCAATTGCTGCGGAAAGGGCATCGAGGAAGATGAAGTTTGTTGCGGAGATGCGGTTGTTGCAGTATCGAGAAGAAAGAAAGGGCAGACATTGGGTGCCGACCAAGGATGATACCCACACTGAGGGTTATGTATGGAGTAGGTAGGGCCTTGCGAGAATATCACTTCAAAAAAGATAGAGATACAAATAATTCTTTCTTGAGAGGACAGATCACGGAGGAGCAAAGGGTAGCATTGTTGGAAGACAGCTGGGCAGAATACGATGCAAAAGTGATAGATATTGTGAAATCGAATTTTGACGAGTATGCAAAGCATCCGTGATAAATTTTGTCATATGTTAGACGTGAGTCATTTTGAAGTAGTTGTAATGTTGTGTTTATGCTCTTACTAAGTGCAATTTCATTGAAATAAATATAATGCAAGTACAAATAACTAGATTTATCGAAATAAAAGCAAGAACAAAATATATTATTCGGAATCATCAGAGTCAGTTGCATCTTCGTCGGACATCGGCTCATCGGACAAGTAATTTGGATTTTGAAGAAGTTGACATTCTTCTTCAAAAGTCATTTCCCTGCCGCTAGCAGTTGCCGAATCTTTTACCAACTTAAGCATGTAGAAACGACAACGACGCAACAACATTCTGTTGTTCTCTTCCCTTATTAGTCCCACAGCTTCAATGACCAAACGTCGATAATCACCCAACCTACCGTTAAAGTTACAAGCCGGATACACGCCTAAAGAATCACGGACGGGGAGCTTTGCACCGAGACCAATCAGATTATTTCTCAACTGATCTGATTCTTCAAGACGGAATGCCCACTCGCGCCGCACTCTAGCGAAATACTCTTTGGGATCGGTGTATCTCAAACTATAGTAGTCGTCATCCATTTGTCGTAGCAACCAAATTCTAGAGGATGAGAACATTTCGTGATGAGAAGATTTATGTTTGAAGTTGTAAGTGTAGACACCTTCAATAAACATGAGTACATATAGACTAATAATCCACTGTAGGCATGTGAACTAGTTGAGTTAGAAGGCTAGGGTTGCACAGGTTTCATGGACTGTTGTTAGGTCCAAAGTATCGTAGAAGGGGGGGTTGAATACGATACTCACTACAATTTAAAATTCTTTCGAATCTTGCGGATAAATAAATTGCAGTCCTGTAATGGGTTTCGTGTTCCGGATATTTATTGGGTCGGTTTCTGAGGATATGAAAATATTAAACCAATACACAATATTTTCCAAGGTATATCTGTATATTGATAAATACCTCGAAGGGTGCTATAAATCCAAACCCGAAGGTTGGCTACAATGGCTACTACTACGTACACTCACAAACCCTAGCTTCTAAATATATATATATATATATATATATATATATATATATATATATATATATATATATATTACAAAACTAAGCTATGATTTATTTGTGTGTAGTAGTGTGCAAGGCACAAAGCCATTCCACCATAAAGGTGGTGGAGAGTGTTACAAATGAGAACAAAATCCATGGGTATTTATAGACTTGTCATTAACTAACCCTGGTTAAGTCTTGAAATGGCGCCACTTGAATTTGCGCCAACTTTATCCACTGAACTTGTGCCTACAGTGGTGAAGTTGCGCCAGTTGCTTCATGCATGCCAAGGAAAGAGATTTCTTACTTAGATTATATACATATAAATCAAGTTGGCGCCTCAAGAGAGAGAGGATGGCGCAACTTGATTATACATATATATAACCTAGGGTTTGTATCACTAGTTGGCGCTTGGGAGGGAGTTTGTTCACTCATACAAGGGACTTAGAATTTCTAAGTTGTTTTAAACTTGCGCCAAGTGTGTCTCAGTCAAAACCTGCGCCTTGACTTGTGGTCAATTGTTGCGCCATATTGGGCATCAGGTTGTACTGATAGTTTTACTTAGAATAAAACTATCTTAACCAAACTTGCGCCCCAACATTGGTGACTCCCCACTGTTATCACTCCTTGGACTTCTTCTAGATCAAACCTTGCGTTTCCAAAGCTTCTCTGTATGTGTACTGGAGTTGTTGTACATCTGCCTTAGCGGATTTTGATCACAGTCGATACACATATATATACAAAGCCATGCAAACCCTAGAGTGCCCTAGACACCTGACATCATCACATGCATGCATAATATATATAATATAATATATTATGTTGTTATTATATTAATAAATAAAAGTATATATAAATATATACACACATATATATATTTTATTTATATGAACATATAATAATATATGTACATATATTTAAATATATTCTCATATATTTAAATATATATAATATATAAATATATGTAAATACAAATGTAAATATATATATAAATATATATAGAGATATATATAGTTATTTATAAATATAAATATAAACATACATATATATAAAGAAAAGTATATATAAATATATACATATATATAATATTTATACAAACATATAGTAACATATATATACACATATATTTAAATATATTCTCATATATTTAAATATATATAATATACATATAACTATGTGTAAATATAAATATAAATATATATATATATATATATATATATATATAAAGATATATATAACTCTCTTTAAATATACAAATATTTATGCACATAATATAATATATATACACTTAATTATATAATTGCTTATGTAAAATATAAATACATATATTACACACATATATATTTATTTAAATATATATACATATATAATATATATTATATTTAATTAAATATACATATATACATATATATAAATATATTTGTACATATAAAAATATATAAGTGCACACATATAACAGATGTCACTTCCTGATATGGCTTTCTGTGGAAGCTTACATATGGCATTTGAGTAGTAAGTTTTGGCATAGCTGATGGAGACTAGGCATTTGACTTGGCTTTGCTTTGGAACAAATGGCTTGATAACTTGATCAATTTCTTCGATTGATAAATACTTTGCAAAGCTCCGTACGTGCTGACGCTTAGTGCACTGGTCTGGTTCACAAGCGGCTAACACTGAAGTCACACATTGTACCTTCTTTGTCAGCAAACATTGATCAGTCGGTTCCGGGTTAGTTTATGGTTCAGTTTGTTGATTATAAATAACCAACCAAGATATATAAAAATATCTTGCTTCAGGGGTTGCACTGAAATCTTTCGAGTACTTGGACAACATCTTCATTGCTTCCACAATCTTGAATACTTCAATCTTTATTCTTCACTGAGGCATGAACATATTAATGAACTTCTTCCAGTGAACTTATTCCTTCAAGACTGTAGATGGCTTCTTCAACCTTTGTCTTCGTATCTTCCGATTCCGGTGCAGGCGTAGTGTTATTTACTTGTCATGTTCTATTGTTGAGTTATCATCCCTATGTAACAGATAGGGTTGTCTTTATATTTAGACTTACAATCTCCCCCTATTTGTTTGTTAATCACAACAAGCAAATCCTCTGGAGGATAACTCAACTAACACTAGAAAAAGTAAAGTCCTGGACTAGTAAATAACGCTACAAAGTTTCTGGATCATATAATACATTTCCAGATTTCATGAATAGAAATAACAAATGTGCATATCACTTTTATTTCTCTGGTTCTTGCTTTCCTGCCAGATAATCCTCATAGTCTGTCTTGAAGAGAATTCAAAACATTCCATTATGCAAAGAACAATCAGCAGCTTCATTGAATTCTTCAGTGGTAATGAATAAGTTCCCGTCTACCACTTACTGAAGAATAGATGTATCACCTTATACTTCTCCTCCCGTTACCTTGATCAGGTTCCCCTAGTGATAAGTAGTTGTCTCCCCTTAGATGAAAGATCAATCCTCCTCCTTAGTCTCAAGAAGAATCTCCCTTTCAGTAGTACATAGCTAAAGAGTAGTTTAATCCCCTTTAGTTGTAGACAGCTAAAGAAAGCTAACTTACTTTTTCTTCCCCCTTTCATATATTCTCCCCCTAAATATATTCTCCCCCTTAGTTGTGGAATCCTCTGAGGATATGTGGTATCAAATATGGTCAAGGAACGTGTCCAATACATCCTGTACCAAAAGATAATATCCCTGTAGAGAACTAAACAACGCTAAAGCTGGGGTCGAAGAAAGAGTTCAGAAGAAGGGTTTACTTTGATTGGGTTGGTCCCTATGCTGAAAGAATAGGTTCCAAACGGAAAAGTAATGAATAAAAATAACATTCCAGTAACAACATCCACTTTGTCTTTAGGTATAAATTTGGTAAGTAGTAGGTGTCTCACTAAAATGTTCTGCAGGTGTATCACTCAACACTCAATTTTCTCTCGGTTTTTTTGGGTAAAGGTGTCACTCACGAGTTCTGTAAGTGTATCCCTCCACACAAATACTGAGCTTCCAAAATGCTGAGTACCTGCAAGAAAATCACCATAGCCACCCTTAAAGGGGGTCACCGGTGGTGCAATGGGAGTTCGTAATTCCCAGTCCCTATAGACTCATCAGATAAATCTGAATCATGGTCCACAAGTTGCCAACCACTAAGTGGCTTATCCAATTAAGGATCTAGAGTTGTTTGCTCTGGGAGGTTAGACAAAGGCTTAATTATGGCAAAGGGCTAAGTCCTCCTCAATGTCTGTGAACACACTTGATTCAAGAAAATCATCAACCATAAGTTCACACCGTGAAATGGAATGAACCGTAGTTGCTTCCGTCAATTCTTTCAACAACTTGTGAGCTTTCAATACCAATAATTATTATATGTACCTCACAAGTGTTTCACTCTTCTCAAAATCCTATGTGTTTGCACTCACTCATGCTCACATATTTCTCATTCTATCATCTCACTGGTTCTTCTCAGAATCTCACCAAGTGTTTAACTCTCAGTGTTTTGCTCACAGTGTTTCTCTCAGCACTCAAAGTATGATCTTCTGTACCTGCATGAGAAATCACCATAGCCCCTTCAAGAGAGGTCATTGGCGGTGCAATGGGGTTTCGTAAATCCCTGATCCTCAACTGACTCATCAATAAATTGACTCATAGTCAGAGAGTTGCCGATCTCCTATAAATAGGAAATCCATTCCGATTGGATCCAGATCTCTTCTTATCTGGGGAGGGAGACGAGAATCCTGAAGATTTGGCAATTGAGATCCTCGTTTCCTCCTTACACCTGTAAAGGCATCAACCATCTTATCTACCGTAAAATGGTAAATGAAGAAGTTGCTTCTGGAACAAAACCTTTAACCTTAATGTGCACTCTCTTGTATTGTGTCCATAAGATTTTCTGTTTAGGCTCTTCATCAGAGTGATTACTGATGATGTGCTTGACTCAATACAAGATGCTCTGGCTGACGAGCGAATTTCAATGGACTCATCCTGTTGAGAGAATGATTCCAGAGACTGTTTTATTGCCTTTTCAGCTCTATATTCTTTTGAGAAAATACAGATGAGCAACAGTTACCTCAAGTTCAAAAACACCTTTTCTTTTTGAGAGGTAGAGCTGTGGGTACACTATCCCTCACATCCTTATTTGCTGCAACAAGTACAGTTTCTCCCTCATTGACCTCTAGTCTAATAAGTTCCTTATTACTCCATGGGGAAAGTTGGGATGTGTTCTGAATTTGGTTTTATAGTCTGGGATAAAGATTGTTGGTTTTCAACCTTATGACTATCTAGGAAAGCCAAGAGGCTGATTAAGTTCCGAAGAACAGAATGAGATATAAATGCATTTTTGAAAATCTATGATTTTGAATGAAAGCAATTGCATTTAATCTTTTGAGAAAAAGAAAGAAAAAAAAAATGAATCAGTTGTGATTGTAAAAATGATTTTGTTAGGTCCAAAGTATCGTAGAAGGGGGGGTTGAATACGATACTCACTACAATTTAAAATTCTTTCGAATCTTGCGGATAAACAAATTGCAGTTCTGTAATGGGTTTGGTGTTCCGGATATTTATTGGGTCGGTTTCTGAGGATATGAAAATATTAAACCAACACACAATATTTTCCAAGGTATATCTGTATATTGATAAATACCTCGAAGGTGCTACAAATCCAAACCCGAAGGTTGGCTACAATGACCACTCCTCTAAATATTACAAGCCCTATCCACTACAAATATTTATGGTACAAAACTAGGCTAGGGTGTGTGTATATTTAAGAGAGTTTGTGCAAAGCACTTGGCCATCCATCCCGAAGGATGATGATAATTGTGAGAACCACAATCACATATTTATAGGCTTTCATAAACTAACCATGGTTAACGAGTTCGTCCTGGACGGATTGAGTTCGTCCTGGACGGATTCAGATATCCAAAATAAATCTAACTCCAAAACAAAGTTGCGCCACAGCTGTTGATTAGAGGAGCAACATTTGACCAGGTCAAATGTTGTTCCAATATAGTGCTTCCCTTGTAGAGTTTGTGACTTAGAAATTATTCTAAGTTACAAGGAGTTTGTGCCAAGAGTTGTTGGTTAGAGGAGCAACATTTGACCGGTCAAATGTTGTTCCAATATAGTGCTTCCCTTGTAGAGTTTGTGACTTAGAAATTATTCTAAGTTACAAGGAGTTTGTGCCAAGAGTTGTTGGTAGAGGAGCAACATTTGACCGGTCAAATGTTGCGCCCGGGTCAAAGGTTGCGCCCGGGTCAAACCTTGCGCCTTGGTCAAATGTTGCGCCCGGGTCAAATGTTGCGCCCGGGTCAAACCTTGCGCCTTGGTCAAATGTTGCGCCACAGAGTGTACAAGAGGTACTTGGTGACTTAGAGAAATTCTAAGACAAATATGAACTTGCTCCACCATTGTAATGCTTCCCTTGTTATCACTCCTTTGACTGAGATTGACTTGAGTTTGCTCCTCTCCCTACTTAGCCAAATTAGCTCAAATCTTGAGTTGGCACAAATCATATATTATATATATTATATTATATTCATAATATTATATAAATGTATGTATAAATAAAGATATACATATAAATATATATAAATAATATTTATATAAACATATAGTAATATATATATACATATATTTAAATATATTCTCATATATTTAAATATATATAATATACATATAATTATATGTAAATATAAATATAAATATATATATATAGATATATATATAATTACCTATAGATATAAATATACATATATTTATGCACATAATATAATATATATATACACTTAAATATATCAATGTTTATGTAAAATATAAATATATATACTATATACATATATATTTATTTAAATATATATACATATAAATATACATATACATATGTTTAAAAACATATATACATATATATTATATATATTATATTTAATTAAATATACATATATACATATATAATTATATTTGTACATATACAAATATATAAGTGCACACATATATAAAATGTCACTTCCTGATATGGCTTTCTGTGGAAACTTTGACATATGGCATTTGAGCAGTAAGCTTTGGCATAGCTGGCATTTGGCTTGGCTTGACTTTGGAACAAATGACTTGATATGACTGGATCAATTCTTCGATCGATAAATACTTTGCAAAGCTTCGTATGTGCTGACGCTTAGTGCACTGGTCTGGTTCACAAGCGACTAACACTGAAGTCACACATTGTACCTTCTTTGTCAGCAAACATTGATCAGTCGGTTCCGGGTTAGTTTATGCTTCAGTTTGTTGATTATAAATAATCAACCAAGATATCCTGAAATATCTTGCTTCAGGGGTTGCTTTGAAATCTTTCGAGTACTTGGACAACATCTTCATTGCTTCCACAATCTTGAATACTTCAATCTTTATTCTTCACTGAGGCATGAACATATTAATGAACTTCTTCCAGTGAACTTATTCCTTCAAGACTGTAGATGACTTCTTCAACCTTTGTCTTCGTATCTTCCGATTCCGGTGCAGGCGCAGTGTTATTTACTTGTCCTGTTCTATTGTTGAGTTATCATCCCTATGTAACAGATAGGGTTGTCTTTACATTTAGACTTACAATCTCCCCCTATTTGTTTGTTAATCATAACAAGCAAATCCTCTGGAGGATAACTCAACTAACACTAGAAAAAGTAAAGTCCTAGACTAGTAAATAATGCTACAAAGTTTCTGGATCATATAATACATTTCCAGATTTCATGAATAGAAATAACAAATGTGCATATCACTTTTATTTCTCTGGTTCTTGCTTACCTGCCAGATAATCCTCATAGTCTGTCTTGAAGAGAATTCAAAACACTCCATTATGCAAAGAACAATCAGCAGCTTCATTGAATTCTTCAGTGGTAATGAATGAGTTCATGTCTACCACTTACTGAAGAATAAATGTATCACCTTATACTTCTCCTCCCGTTACCTTGATCAGGTTCCCCTTAGTGATAAGTAGTTGTCTCCCCTTAGATGAAAGATCAATCCTCCTCCTTAGTTGAAAGAAGAATCTCCGCCTAAGTAGTACACAGCTAAAGAGTAGTTTAATCCCCCTTAGTTGTAGACAGCTAAAGAAAGCTAACTTACTTTTTCTTCCCCCTTTTATAAATTCTCCCCCTAAATTTATTATCCCCCTTAGTTGTGGAATCCTCCAAGGATATGTGGTATCAAATAGGTCAAGGAATGTGTACAATACTTCCTGTACCAAAAGATAATCTCCCCATAGAGAACTAAACAACGCTAAATCTGGGGTCGAAGAATGAGTTCAGAAGAAGGGTTTACTTTGATTGGGTTGGTCCCTATGCTGAAAGAATATGTTCCAAACGGAAAAGTAATGAGTAAAACTGACATTCCAGTAACAACATCCACTTTGTCTTTAGGTATAAATTTGGTAATTAGTAGGTGTCTCACTAAAATGTTCTGCAGGTGTATCACTCAACACTCAATTTTCTCTCGGTATTTGGGTAAGGGTGTCACTCACGAGTTCTGTAAGTGTATCTCTCCACACAAATACCGAGCTTCCAAAATGCTGAGTACCTGCAAGAAAATCACCTTAGCCACCCTTAAAGGGGGTCACCGGTGGTGCAATGGGAGTTCGTAATTCCCAGTCCCTGTAGACTCATCAGATAAATCCGAATCATGGTCCACAAGTTGCCAACCACTAAGTGGCTTATCCAATTAAGGATCCAGAGTTGTTTGCTCTGGGAGGTTAGACAAAGGCTTAATTATGGCAAAGGCCTAAGTCCTCCTCAATGCCTGTGAAGACACTTGATTCAAGAGAATCATCAACCATAAGTTCACACGGTGAAATGGAATGAACTATAGTTGCTTCCGTCAATTCTTTCAACAACTTGTGAGCTTTCAATACCAATTATTATTATATGTACCTCACAAGTGTGTCACTCTTCTCAAAATCCTATGTGTTTGCACTCGCTCATGCTCACATATTCTCATTCTGATATCTCACTGGTTCTTCTCAGAATCTCACCAATTGTTTAACTCTCAGTGTTTGGCTCACAGTGTTTCTCTCAGCACTCAAAGTATGGATTTCTGTACCTGCATGAGAAAATCACCATAGCCCCTTCAAGAGAGGTCACTGGCGGTGCAATGGGGTTTCGTAAATCCCCGATCCTCAACCGACTCATCAATAAATTGACTCATAGTCAGAGAGTTGCCGATCTCCTATAAATAGGAAATCCATTCCGATTGGATCCAGATCTGTTCTTATCTGGGGAGGGAGACGAGAATCCTGAAGATTTGGCTATTGAGATCCTCGTTTCCTCCTTACACCTGTAAAGGCATCAACCATCTTATCTACCATAAAATGGTAAATGAAGAAGTTGCTTCTGGAACAAAACCTTTAACCTCACTGTGCACTCTCTTGTATCGTGTCTATAAGATTTCTGTTTAGGCTCTTCATCAGAGTGATTACTGATAATGTGCTTGACTCAATACAAGATGCTCTGGCTGACGAGCGAATTTCAATGGACTCATCCTTTTGAGAGAATGATTCCAGAGACTGTTTAATTGCCTTTTCAGCTCTATATTCTTTTGGGAGAATACAGATGAGCAACAGTTACCTCAAGTTTGAAAACACCTTTTCTCCTTGAGAGGTAGAGCTGTGGGTACACTATCCCTCACATCCTTATTTGCTGAAACGAGTACAGTTTCTCCCTCATTGACCTCTAGTCTAATAAGTTCCTTATTACTCCAGGAGGAAAGTTGGGATGTGTTCTGAATTTGGTTTTATAGTCTGGGATAAAGATTGTTGGTTTTCAACCTTATGACTATCTAGGAAAGCCAAGAGGCTGATTAAGTTCCGAAGAACAGAATGAGATATAAATGCACTTTAGAAAATCTATGATTTTGAATGAAAGCAATTGCATTTAATCTTTTGAGAAAAATGAATCAGTTGTGACTGTAAAATGATTTTCATAAAGAATGACAATCACAACCGATGAAAGAATCAAAGTTTTCCATTAAAAATTGGTTTGAATACGAGAGTCTGAATCTATGCATAAAAGGTTTAAATGAACTTGTCTTTGAAAAAGACACAGACTCCTGTTTCTCACTACAATTTTAAAAAGGGAACAAGAAAATTTATGTGCTACAGTGTATAAAGCGCTCGCCACAATAATTAGTGAAAAGGCATCATACTAGCACATCGTCAAAACAGACGTTGCAAGTGACAAAGATCACCAAGTACACAAATACAAGATAATCAATGCCTCGTCCTATGACGCTACATGTATAGATGCAAAATATTCTAAGAAATATTTATGAAATAGAGTAGTGGATACCAACTGCTGAAATCAAATGAAAAGAAAATTTCTTTAAAGAAACTCACCACTCCGGAACATAAATATGAGACGGAATAAAGATTTTGGTCGTCTCCCTTGTACTCAGAATATTAAACACCTAAAATATATTAGCACCAGTGGTTTTAAGAAATATGCAACAATATTTCACCAGTGTCAATACATCACAATCAATTCACAAATAAAACATCAATAAAGCATCAAAAATAGATACCAATTAAATATTTCAAAAATGAATTAATCATGCTTCTATTATTCTATCAAAGTCAATCATGAAACAAATAAGCATATAATTGTCATGGATCACAATTTAACTACGATGAAATAAAAATTACTTACGAAATATTATATAATTATCAGATAAGCAAATAACAACTAAAATCATGACAATCATACAAAGATATTCGCAAGCCCGAGGGAAAGTTGAAGAAAAGTTCACAAGTCCTATACATGTAAGTATTGAGTACAAGTAAACTCACACAACTCCTCGCAGAAATTATTAACAATTAATATTAGTGATCTACATATAAGCATGCAAAAATGTCACTAACACTAAAAGTATCACAACTATATGTAGTTAGACATGAAATTAAATATCAATTAATAAATCATCAAATATCTAACACAAATAGTTATGCTTCAAATATATACACTAATATAAATGGATTCAGCCTAGAGAGAATCTAAGAAACTCCACAAATACTAGTATATCATGACTAAATTCTAACTAGATTCAAACTAGATACCAATTACTGATACAAGTCACAAGTTTAGAAAGAAACAAGTCATGATTCAGTTTTTATACCTATAAGAATGAATTCAACCTAGAAAATAATCCTAAGTATGTTCACAAATACAGATATATCACGACTAAATACCAATTGTTGAAGAGGTATAGATCAAGAAAAATAACATAATTAAGTCATGCTTCATGTCATCTCTAATCATTTAAATCATGAACAAGTAAGTCACTTAATTGTCATGCACCATAATTTAAATAATTTGAAATAACAAACACTCATGCTAAAACATATAATCATCTAAGCATGCAAAACAATAAGCATGGCAATCACATATAATAACAAAAAGCACGAGGTACTGGATTTTAAATAAATTCACAAGTCCTATGTATAGACAATTTAATACTCATGAATTCATTCAAGAAATACGATAGACATGCTCATGAATGAAGTAATACCTTATGTAAAATATAGTATGTGATCTACTTGCAGTTATGTAAAGTGATAAGTTGAATACCTCTGAGACTTGACATTTCAGTTGATGTATCTTTCTTGTACTGATCAAGTCCAGTGGTTGTTGGCATAAGTCTTGGCAGGTCTAGAATCTTCCAAAATGCGCATATTCAAAAGATCCTTCACTTCCTTTTATTGCCATCATTCTTTAGGCTAACTAGTAGACCATGAAGAATTGCAACTTTCCAACAAACTCATCATATCACTAATCTGCATTCACTTAGCAATTATCTTGCACAAGTGACATTAGTCCACATATAATATAATCATGGTATCACAGCACAGATAGTTGTATTGTGTGTGCCTTGTATCATGAGAGGTAATAATTTGGATACCAAATATGACTCTAGCAAACAGATATTAAAATAATATGCTAGTCAGAAGTCATACCATGTCCGTGACGATCATCAGGTGTTGGATAGAAACTCATAGGGAGCTGGTGAAGAAAGAAAGTACAAATTCCGTTGGATCTGCAACTACAAAGTCCTTGAAATGTTGTATGAAGCTTTATCTTCTAGCTCACTTTAATATCGTGAACCCGAGTCTCGTCAATGGCGCTTTAGTTCAATTTTAAAGGTCGTTGAGTCCCCTAAGATGTAGAGTCCTGAACTTGAAGATTCTGTTTCCATCATCTTCATAACCTTCTCCTTTGTAGTAACTCTTAGCAACCAAATTGGCTTGTCCCTCGTAACAGAGCCAAAAACATCCAGTTAAAATCTAAATACCCGACAAGTACTAAGTAATGAATTGTCATTAGGTCAGGGTATCAGACTCCGCACAATCTGCTTTCCAACTTGATTGAGATCATATTGCTGTGCAATGACTCAATCTGGATCCATTTAAGAGCTTCTGAATCTTCCTCAAGTTTCACTTCAGATTGAAACTCAAAGAAATAACATCCTTTCACAATAGCTCTCCCAGTCTTCACTTCACCGCTAGTAACATTTAAGAACTAGAACCCGGGAATGATATTGACTCCAAACCCTTTGTCTAAGCAGATACGTTCTTGATATGTCCTGTTTATCTTGTGTGGTGTTGAGTTTGACTAGTGGATCGATCTACCAAATGCTCCCCCTATGCTGTTGCTGAGATTTCTTTAATAATCCTTATCCATGCAAAGAGATTCCGCTTGGATCTGAATCATCATTATACCAATAATATCACCTTTAACAGCTTGGAGCAAAGTGTTGTTCAACGTCCCATCCAGACTTACAATCACCTTCTGTAGATCAATCATAATCACCCTGTAGACTATAGACTCCATTGAGTAGCTGAGAAAAATATTCTTTGATTTTCAAATGCAAGACTTTCAAAGAGGCATTTTCCTCCAAACACATACCAAGAGTTAGTGTTTGCTTCTGATTGGCCACTGGAAAGAATGGTGTCTTTCTGGATTTATCAATGATCAGGGTTCATCTTGATCAACCCTCATTTGTGACGTCTTGTCCTTCGAACACATACGAACAACACGAAAGAATCTAGAGTAGTCAATGATCATCGCAAAAAGATATCTGGCTTTGTTTGCAGACATGACATTAGCTGATCCGTAGAAATCCATACGTATCATCTGAAGCGGCTCAGTAATGTTGATCATATCTTTGCTTCTGTGCGATGCTCCTTCGACTTCCCTATTTTGACATAACTCATATTCTTCATCCAATAATGAATTCCAGATGAGGTAGTCCTCTCACCAATTCTCTTCTTACGAATAGAAAGAGCTTCTTGTTTTGACATACAAGTGCGAGAGCTTCAGGTGCCATAGCTAATACTCATCCGATGAAGCTTCACTATCGAAACAGCTCACTCCATCTTCAGTTGAAGTTCCATATTAGCTACGAGCAAAATTCACATCTTTCCTGATTTGAGATAAAGCACTATTCCATGAACTGACATAATGTCCTTTGTCAGAGAACAGTCTGATACTCAGAATTTGTGTGCTTTGACTCTTTGTAAGAAAGATATGCTTCCATGATGACATTCCATAAAAGGAGCATGTTCCATAAGAGAATCTTTGTTGTCATCTTCCAAAGATTATTGACGGAACTGCTCACATGATCACATTTGCTAACAGGGTACTTTTTGCGATTCATATGATTTCAGCTACTCAGCAAACAGAGTGCACCAAAAATCATATGGAATATATGTAACCTGCAATCACAAATGGAAAGAGTTCTATTGTCCCCAATCATAACTGGGTCCGAATGGATTAGAGATTTTTCTTTAACAATGGTAACAACAGAAGCAACCTTAACATGCTAATTCTTATCTAGACATTGCCCTAATGTGATTCTCAAACATGCTTTTCTAAGATCAATGCAAGTACAAAGACATGCATTCATGACATGAAAATAAGCAGACATGATGTTGAATACACATGGCAAACAATCAAAGATAAGACAATAGCAAGACAGGCAGTTATGCAATTCAGAAGATTCAGTACTCTCTACTTAAACCAATTAACACAAGTGTAACAGGTAGAAAGCAGAATTACAGATATTCAATAAATCCCCTAAAAGCATAATGATCATAGACAAATTAATAATCACATTATCAATTCATACTAATCCCACTCTATTGTTATATGGCATTATACTATCTCTATTACCTAAGTCAGTTTTAGATCTAACATGAAGTTCTAAAGTTCTGCTGACACAAGGTAGACATTCCATCATAGAACAAACAAATTCCTTAACAAACAATTCAGATAAATAAGAAAATCTAGTTGTACTAGGGAATCTGAAAGTAAGTGTTTTAACCAAGTTATACATGCTAGGATCATAACCCCTAAAACTAAGAGTCGTGTTCCAAAGGAAAGCTTCTAATCTCACCATTGCAAATAATCAGATCCTAAATATTCATACACATGTTAAGAATCTGCTAAAGACACGTGCACAAGATTATCATCATACCTAGTTACTAGAGAAGTGATCTAGCATACTAGTTCAACATTATTTATTGTGATGCTATCATGCTTGTGCTTGTGTATTAAACAATTCTACTCAGAGATTTATAACATGCTTTGAATATAATGAAATAAGTATTGCAGAGTTAGAAAGAATTCATACCTGAGATGTGCAAAGTGAATCATCTTCAGAGAATGCTAGGACAGCCAGATAACCATAATCATCCTTCTTATCAGCAATTGATCCATCTCACACCTTTCCTAAAATAGCATAAGAACTCGTTGTGATGCTTCTTTCAAAACATCCACTTGAATTTCAGACAAGCCCTATCATCCTTGTTTGTCGAGGCTTCAAATATATATAGCAACCCTTCTTTGCTAAAGATACCAATCAATATTGTGTGTACTAACCAACTCAGTTTTCAAACAACCTGTCGAACTGAACCCCGAAGAGTCTCCACTTGAAACCAATGGATTCCATATGAATCTGACATGACTAAACCTCTCAGACAGTGTTATGCTAATCCGTGAAGTTCTGTCCTCACATTCTTCAAAAGTGTTAACTTTCGTCGACTTGAGCTTCCTCAAATTCAGCAGTTACAAACTCTTATGTTCAATCCTAAGGTTCTGACATAAATGCACGAAACTGATTTGGTGCGGTAGTAACTCGATAATTATATCCATAAACCTCCACAGTTCTATGTCTTTGATCTCAGCTGATTCCAGATAGATTTAGCATTGGTACAATTCACTGAGTAATTGTATATCCCTGAATCACTGAGTTAGATTGAAATCCCTTAAAGATTTTTCTGCAAAAACTTCTCTTTTCCTACTACTAGTGGTGCCATTCAAAGTTGATATTCCGAGCCCTGGAAAGATGCTTCATTGCAGATGTAGCAAATTCCCATCCTGATCTGGTGATCTGATAATCAAGTCGGAGTAATTACTCAGATCAAGGCCTGAAGTACCTTCTTCAAAATCCACTGTTAGTAGTACCAAATTAGTCTTCAATAGAATCTTCTTCGAATCACAATCAGCTTTGTTGAACATAGAAAACTGCTTCTAATAATTCTTTGAGAAATCAATTGGATTGGGTCATCAATGTACTTCCATTACCGGTTCTGAGAATCTGGTGTTTGAAAGTCCGGTGTTTGTCTTGTAATCTGTCAGCCTGATCTGTCTCAACTAAATGTCAATCTGATTTGTCTTGGAGTAGAATAATTAAAAAGGTCACGGGACACTTGATTATTTAAACTAAGTTTAAATTATAAAGAAAATAAATTTAAAAATAAGTTTTAAAAGATGAAAGAAAATAAAGTATTAAATAAACTTAGTTAAATCTATAAAGTAAATTTAATCATATTTAAAAAATAAATTCAAATAAATTCATAATAAACTGAATAAGTTTAGAACAAATTTATTTCAAATTCATTTAGTAAATATATTAAAATTTATTAGATAAATTTAATTTTTTAAAATATTCAAGTGTCTTGTCTCCAATGAAATCATAGCTTCCAAAACAAACTAAATTGAACCCTTGAAATTGAACTTATATCCATAATCAGTTAAATCCTCTTAAATTTATATTTTATATTTTAACTTAAATTTAAATTATAAACTATAAAAATTTAAATAATAAATTTATAAAATTTATGATAAACTTAATAAAGTCTAAGAGTAAACTTTACAAGTCTAAAATAAATTTAAACAAATTTATTAAATGAATTTAGTAAAGTTTATAAAGTAAATTTAATTAAGTTTATAAGATAAATTTAATTAATTCATAATAAACTCAATTAATAAGTTTAAAATAAATTAAGTCAAATTTATAAAATAAACTCATTAAAATTTAAAGTATAAATTTATAAGTCCCAGTCCAAAGTTCAGTATCCGACGGATAATCCTTGTTAGGCCTCAGACAAATTCAGCAACACAAACCGGAAGAACATTTCCCCTAATCAAATATCAAAAGCTAGGTTCTTGATTTTCCGTACGATAAGGATCCTGATTTGTATATCAATCAGCCTGCTCTGATACCAATTGTTAGGTCCAAAGTATCGTAGAAGGGGGGGTTGAATACGATACTCACTACAATTTAAAATTCTTTCGAATCTTGCGGATAAACAAATTGCAGTTCTGTAATGGGTTTGGTGTTCCGGATATTTATTGGGTCGGTTTCTGAGGATATGAAAATATTAAACCAACACACAATATTTTCCAAGGTATATCTGTATATTGATAAATACCTCGAAGGTGCTACAAATCCAAACCCGAAGGTTGGCTACAATGACCACTCCTCTAAATATTACAAGCCCTATCCACTACAAATATTTATGGTACAAAACTAGGCTAGGGTGTGTGTATATTTGAGAGAGTTTGTGCAAAGCACTTAGCCATCCATCCCGAAGGATGATGATAATTGTGAGAACCACAATCACATATTTATAGGCTTTCATAAACTAACCATGGTTAACGAGTTCGTCCTGGACGGATTCAGATATCCAAAATAAATCTAACTCCAAAACAAAGTTGCGCCACAGGTGTTGATTAGAGGAGCAACATTTGACCAGGTCAAATGTTGTTCCAATATAGTGCTTCCCTTGTAGAGTTTGTGACTTAGAAATTATTCTAAGTTACAAGGAGTTTGTGCCAAGAGTTGTTGGTTAGAGGAGCAACATTTGACCGGTCAAATGTTGTTCCAATATAGTGCTTCCCTTGTAGAGTTTGTGACTTAGAAATTATTCTAAGTTACAAGGAGTTTGTGCCAAGAGTTGTTGGTAGAGGAGCAACATTTGACCGGTCAAATGTTGCGCCCGGGTCAAAGGTTGCGCCCGGGTCAAACCTTGCGCCTTGGTCAAATGTTGCGCCCGGGTCAAATGTTGCGCCCGGGTCAAACCTTGCGCCTTGGTCAAATGTTGCGCCACAGAGTGTACAAGAGGTACTTGGTGACTTAGAGAAATTCTAAGGCAAATATGAACTTGCTCCACCATTGTAATGCTTCCCTTGTTATCACTCCTTTGACTGAGATTGACTTGAGTTTGCTCCTCTCCCTACTTAGCCAAATTAGCTCAAATCTTGAGTTGGCACAAATCATATATTATATATATTATATTATATTCATAATATTATATAAATGTATGTATAAATAAAGATATACATATAAATATATATAAATAATATTTATATAAACATATAGTAATATATATATACATATATTTAAATATATTCTCATATATTTAAATATATATAATATACATATAATTATATGTAAATATAAATATAAATATATATATAGAGATATATATATAATTACCTATAGATATAAATATACATATATTTATGCACATAATATAATATATATATACACTTAAATATATCAATGTTTATGTAAAATATAAATATATATACTATATACATATATATTTATTTAAATATATATACATATAAATATACATATACATATGTTTAAAAACATATACATATATATTATATATATTATATTTAATTAAATATACATATATACATATATAATTATATTTGTACATATACAAATATATAAGTGCACACATATATAAAATGTCACTTCCTGATATGGCTTTCTGTGGAAACTTTGACATATGGCATTTGAGCAGTAAGCTTTGGCATAGCTGGCATTTGGCTTGGCTTGACTTTGGAACAAATGACTTGATATGACTGGATCAATTCTTCGATCGATAAATACTTTGCAAAGCTTCGTATGTGCTGACGCTTAGTGCACTGGTCTGGTTCACAAGCGACTAACACTGAAGTCACACATTGTACCTTCTTTGTCAGCAAACATTGATCAGTCGGTTCCGGGTTAGTTTATGCTTCAGTTTGTTGATTATAAATAATCAACCAAGATATCCTGAAATATCTTGCTTCAGGGGTTGCTTTGAAATCTTTCGAGTACTTGGACAACATCTTCATTGCTTCCACAATCTTGAATACTTCAATCTTTATTCTTCACTGAGGCATGAACATATTAATGAACTTCTTCCAGTGAACTTATTCCTTCAAGACTGTAGATGACTTCTTCAACCTTTGTCTTCGTATCTTCCGATTCCGGTGCAGGCGTAGTGTTATTTACTTGTCCTGTTCTATTGTTGAGTTATCATCCCTATGTAACAGATAGGGTTGTCTTTACATTTAGACTTACAATCTCCCCCTATTTGTTTGTTAATCATAACAAGCAAATCCTCTGGAGGATAACTCAACTAACACTAGAAAAAGTAAAGTCCTAGACTAGTAAATAATGCTACAAAGTTTCTGGATCATATAATACATTTCCAGATTTCATGAATAGAAATAACAAATGTGCATATCACTTTTATTTCTCTGGTTCTTGCTTACCTGCCAGATAATCCTCATAGTCTGTCTTGAAGAGAATTCAAAACATTCCATTATGCAAAGAACAATCAGCAGCTTCATTGAATTCTTCAGTGGTAATGAATGAGTTCATGTCTACCACTTACTGAAGAATAAATGTATCACCTTACTCCCGTTACCTTGATCAGGTTCCCCTTAGTGATAAGTAGTTGTCTCCCCTTAGATGAAAGATCAATCCTCCTCCTTAGTTGAAAGAAGAATCTCCCCCTAAGTAGTACACAGCTAAAGAGTAGTTTAATCCCCCTTAGTTGTAGACAGCTAAAGAAAGCTAACTTACTTTTTCTTCCCCCTTTCATAAATTCTCCCCCTAAATATATTTTCCCCCTTAGTTGTGGAATCCTCCAAGGATATGTGGTATCAAATAGGTCAAGGAATGTGTACAATACTTCCTGTACCAAAAGATAATCTCCCCATAGAGAACTAAACAACGCTAAATCTGGGGTCGAAGAATGAGTTCAGAAGAAGGGTTTACTTTGATTGGGTTGGTCCCTATGCTGAAAGAATAGGTTCCAAACGGAAAAGTAATGAGTAAAACTGACATTCCAGTAACAACATCCACTTTGTCTTTAGGTATAAATTTGGTAATTAGTAGGTGTCTCACTAAAATGTTCTGCAGGTGTATCACTCAACACTCAATTTTCTCTCGGTATTTGGGTAAGGGTGTCACTCACGAGTTCTGTAAGTGTATCTCTCCACACAAATACTGAGCTTCCAAAATGCTGAGTACCTGCAAGAAAATCACCTTAGCCACCCTTAAAGGGGGTCACCGGTGGTGCAATGGGAGTTCGTAATTCCCAGTCCCTGTAGACTCATCAGATAAATCCGAATCATGGTCCACAAGTTGCCAACCACTAAGTGGCTTATCCAATTAAGGATCCAGAGTTGTTTGCTCTGGGAGGTTAGACAAAGGCTTAATTATGGCAAAGGCCTAAGCCCTCCTCAATGCCTGTGAAGACACTTGATTCAAGAGAATCATCAACCATAAGTTCACACGGTGAAATGGAATGAACTATAGTTGCTTCCGTCAATTCTTTCAACAACTTGTGAGCTTTCAATACCAATTATTATTATATGTACCTCACAAGTGTGTCACTCTTCTCAAAATCCTATGTGTTTGCACTCGCTCATGCTCACATATTCTCATTCTGATATCTCACTGGTTCTTCTCAGAATCTCACCAATTGTTTAACTCTCAGTGTTTGGCTCACAGTGTTTCTCTCAGCACTCAAAGTATGGATTTCTGTACCTGCATGAGAAAATCACCATAGCCCCTTCAAGAGAGGTCACTGGCGGTGCAATGGGGTTTCGTAAATCCCCGATCCTCAACCGACTCATCAATAAATTGACTCATAGTCAGAGAGTTGCCGATCTCCTATAAATAGGAAATCCATTCCGATTGGATCCAGATCTGTTCTTATCTGGGGAGGGAGACGAGAATCCTGAAGATTTGGCTATTGAGATCCTCGTTTCCTCCTTACACCTGTAAAGGCATCAACCATCTTATCTACCATAAAATGGTAAATGAAGAAGTTGCTTCTGGAACAAAACCTTTAACCTCACTGTGCACTCTCTTGTATCGTGTCTATAAGATTTCTGTTTAGGCTCTTCATCAGAGTGATTACTGATAATGTGCTTGACTCAATACAAGATGCTCTGGCTGACGAGCGAATTTCAATGGACTCATCCTTTTGAGAGAATGATTCCAGAGACTGTTTAATTGCCTTTTCAGCTCTATATTCTTTTGGGAGAATACAGATGAGCAACAGTTACCTCAAGTTTGAAAACACCTTTTCTCCTTGAGAGGTAGAGCTGTGGGTACACTATCCCTCACATCCTTATTTGCTGAAACGAGTACAGTTTCTCCCTCATTGACCTCTAGTCTAATAAGTTCCTTATTACTCCAGGAGGAAAGTTGGGATGTGTTCTGAATTTGGTTTTATAGTCTGGGATAAAGATTGTTGGTTTTCAACCTTATGACTATCTAGGAAAGCCAAGAGGCTGATTAAGTTCCGAAGAACAGAATGAGATATAAATGCACTTTAGAAAATCTATGATTTTGAATGAAAGCAATTGCATTTAATCTTTTGAGAAAAATGAATCAGTTGTGACTGTAAAATGATTTTCATAAAGAATGACAATCACAACCGATGAATGAATCAAAGTTTTCCATTAAAAATTGGTTTGAATACGAGAGTCTGAATCTATGCATAAAAGGTTTAAATGAACTTGTCTTTGAAAAAGACACAGACTCCTGTTTCTCACTACAATTTTAAAAAGGGAACAAGAAAATTTATGTGCTACAGTGTATAAAGCGCTCGCCACAATAATTAGTGAAAAGGCATCATGCTAGCACATCGTCAAAACAGACGTTGCAAGTGACAAAGATCACCAAGTACACAAATACAAGATAATCAATGCCTCGTCCTATGACGCTACATGTATAGATGCAAAATATTCTAAGAAATATTTATGAAATAGAGTAGTGGATACCAACTGCTGAAATCAAATGAAAAGAAAATTTCTTTAAAGAAACTCACCACTCCGGAACATAAATATGAGACGGAATAAAGATTTTGGTCGTCTCCCTTGTACTCAGAATATTAAACACCTAAAATATATTAGCACCAGTGGTTTTAAGAAATATGCAACAATATTTCACCAGTGTCAATACATCACAATCAATTCACAAATAAAACATCAATAAAGCATCAAAAATAGATACCAATTAAATATTTCAAAAATGAATTAATCATGCTTCTATTATTCTATCAAAGTCAATCATGAAACAAATAAGCATATAATTGTCATGGATCACAATTTAACTATGATGAAATAAAAATTACTTACGAAATATTATATAATTATCAGATAAGCAAATAACAACTAAAATCATGACAATCATACAAAGATATTCGCAAGCCCGAGGGAAAGTTGAAGAAAAGTTCACAAGTCCTATACATGTAAGTATTGAGTACAAGTAAACTCACACAACTCCTCGCAGAAAATATTAACAATTAATATTAGTGATCTACATATAAGCATGCAAAAATATCACTAACACTAAAAGTATCACAACTATATGCAGTTAGACATGAAATAAAATATCAATTAATAAATCATCAAATATCCAACACAAATAGTTATGCTTCAAATATATACACTAATATAAATGGATTCAGCCTAGAGAGAATCTAAGGAACTCCACAAATATTAGTATATCATGACTAAATTCTAAATAGATTCAAACTAGATACCAATTACTGATACAAGTCATAAGTCTAGAAACAAATAAGTCATGCAACCGATTATATATCAATATAAGTGAATTCAACCTAGAAAATCATCCTAAGTATGTTCACATATACAGATATATCACAACTAGATTATGATAAATTTCTCTACTAGATACCAATTGTTGAAGAGGTATAGATCAAGAAAAAATAACATAATTAAGTCATGCTTCATGTCATCCCTAAGCATTTAAATCATGAACAAATAAGTCACTTAATTGTCATGCAACACAATTTAAATAATTGAGATAACAAACACTCATGCTAAAACATATAATCACCATCTAAGCATGCAAAGCAATAAACATGGCAATCACATAGAATAGCAAAAAGCACGAGGTATTGAATTTTAAATAAATTCACAAGTCCTATGTATAGACAATTTAATACTCATGAATTCATTCAAGAAATACGATAGACATGCTCATGAATGAAATAATACCTTATGTAAAATATAGTACGTGATCTACTTGCAGTTAAGTAAAGTGATAAGTTGAATACCTCTGAGACTTGACATTTCAGTTGATGTATCTTTCTTGTACTGATCAAGTCCAGTGGTTGTTGGCATAAGTCTTGGCAGGTCTAGAATCTTCCAAAATGCGCATATTCAAAAGATCCTTGACTTCCTTTTATTGCCATCATTCTTTAGGCTAACTAGTAGGCCATAAGGAATTGCAACTTTCCAACAAACTCATCATATCACTAATCTGCATTTACTTAGCATTTATCTTGCACAAGTGACGTTACTCCACATATAATATAATCATGGTATCACAGCACAGATAGTTGTATTGTGTGTGCCTTGTATCATGAGAGGTAATAATTTGGATACCAAATATGACTCTAGCAAACAAATATTAGAATAATATGCTAGTCAGAAGTCATACCATGTCCGTGACTATCATCAGGTCTTGGATAACAACTCATAGAGAGCTGGTGAAGAAAGAGAATACAAATTCCGTTGGATCTGCAACTGCAAAGTCCTTGAAATTTTGTATGAATCTTCATCTTCTAGCTCACTGTAATATCCTGAACCCGAGTCTCGTCAATGGTGCTTTAGTTAAATCATGAAGGTCGTTGAGTCCCCTATGATGTAGAGTCCTGAACTTGAAGATTCTGTTTCCATCATCTTCATAACCTTCTCTTTTGAAGTAACTCTAAGCAACCAAATTGGCTTGTCCCTCGTAACATAGCCAAAAACATTCAGTTGGAATCTAAATACCCGACAAGTACTAAGTACTGATTTGTCTTTAGGTCAGGGTATCAGAATCCGCACAATCTTCTTTCAAACTGATTGAGATCATCTTGTTGTGCAATCACTCAATCTGGATCCTTTTAAGAGCTTCTGAATCTTCCTCTAGTTTCACTTCAGATTGAAACCCAAAGAAATAACATCCTTTTACAATAGCTCTCCTAGTCTTCACTTCACCATTCGGAACATTTAAGAACTAGAACCCGAGAATGATATTGATTCCAAACCCTTTGTCTAAGCAGATACGTTCTTGATATATCCAGTTCATCTTCAATGTGGTGTTGAGTTTGACTAGTGGATCCACCAAATGCTCCCCCTAAGCTGTTGCTGGGATTTCGTTAATAATCCTTATCCTTGCAAAGAGATTCTGCTGGGATTTGAATCATCATAATTAATACTACTGATATCACCTTTAACAGCTTGGAGCAAAGTGTCGTTCAATGTCCTGTCCAGACTTACAATCACCTTCTGTTGATTAATCACAATAACCCTGTAGACTGTAGACTCCATTGAGTAGCCGAGGAAAATATTCTTTGAGCTTCAAATGCAAGACTTGCAAAGAGGCATTTTCCTCCAAACACATACCAAGAGTTAGTGTTTGCTTTTGATTGGCCACTAGCAAGAATGGTGTCTTTCTGGATTTATCAATGATCAGGGTTCATCTTGATCAACCTTCATTTGTGACGTCTTGTCCTTCGAACACATACGAACAACACGAAAGAATCTAGAGTAGTCAACGATCATCGCAAAAAGATATCTGGCTTTGTTTGCAGACATGACATTAGCTAATCCATAGAAATCCATACGTATCATCTGAAGCGGCTCAGTAATGTTGATCATATCTTTGCTTCTGTGCGATGCTCCTTCGACTTCCCTATTGACATACCTCATAAGTTTCATCCATATTGAATTCCAGATGAGGTAGTCCTCTCACCAATTCTCTTCATATGAAAAAAGAACTCCTTGTTTTGACATACAAGTGCGAGAGCTTCAGACGCCATAGCTAACACTTATCTGATGAAGTTTTACTATAGAAACAGCTCACTCCATCTTCAGTTAAAGTTACATATTAGCTACGAGCAAATTCTACATTCTTCCTGATTTGAGATAAAGCACTATTCCATGAAATGACATGATGTCCTTTGTCAGAGAACAGTCTGATACTAGGAATTTGTGTGCTTTGACTCTTCCAAGAAAGATATGCTTCCATGATGACATTCCACGAAAACAGGCATGTCCCGCAAGAGAATCTTTGATGTCGTCTTTCAAAGATTATTGACGGAACTGCTCACACGATCACATTTGCTAACAGGGTACTTTCGGTGAAGCGTATGATTTCAGTTACTCAGCAAACAGAGTGCACCAAAAAATCATATGGAACATATGTAACCTGCAATCACAAATGGAAAGAGTTCTAGGGTCCCCAATCATAACTGGGTCCGGATGGATTAGAGATTTTTCTTTAACAATGGTAACAACAGAAGCAACCTTAACATGCTAATTCTTATCTAGACATTGCCCTAATGTGATTCTCAAATATGCTTTTCTAAAATCAATGCAAGTACAATGACATGCATTCATGACATGAAAATAAGCAGACATGATGTTGAATACACATGGCAACCAATCAAGGATAAGACAAGAGCAAGACAGGCAGTTATGCAATTCAGAAGATTCAGTACTCTCCACTTAAACCAATTAACACAAGTGTAACAGGTAGAAAGCAGAATTACAGATATTCAATAATCTCCTAAAAGCATAATGATCATAGACAAATTAATAATCACATTATCAATTCATATTAATCCCACTCTATTGTTATATGGCATTATACTATCTCTATTACCTAAGTCAGTTTTAGATCTAACATGAAGTTCTAATAGTTCTACTGACCCAAGGTAGACATTCCATCATAGAACAAAATAAAATCCTTACAAACAATTCAGATTAGATAAGCAAATCTAATTGTACTAGGGAATCTGAAAGTAAGTGTTTTAACAAAGTTATACATGCTAGGATCATAACCCCTAAAACTAAGAGTTGTTTTCCAAAGGAAAGCTTCTACTCTCACTATTGCAAATAATCAAATCCTAAATATTCATACACATGTTAAGAATCTGCTAAAGACACATACACAAGATTATCATCAATCCTAGTTACTAGAACAGTCATCTAGCATACTAGTTTAACATTATCTATTGTGATGCTATCATGCTTGTGCTTGTGTGTTGAACAATTCTACTCAGAAATTTATAACATGCTTTGAATATAAAGAAATATGTATTGCATAATTAGAAAGAATTTGTACCTGAGATGTGCGAGTTGAGTCATCGTCAGAGAATGCTAGGATAGCCAGATAACCATAATCATTCTTCTCATCAGCCACTGATCCATCTCACACCTTTCCTTATGTAGCATTAGAACTTGTTATGATGCTTCTTTCAAAACATCCACTTGAATTCCAGACAAACCCTATCGTCCTTGTTTGTCGAGGCTTCAATATATATAGCAACCCTTCTTCGCTAAGATACCAATCAATATTGTGTGTACTGACCAACTCAGTTTTGAAAAACAACCTGTCGAACTAAACCCCGAAGAGTCTCCACTTGGAACCAATGGATTCCATCTGAATCTGACATGACTAAACCTCTCAGACAGTGTTATGCTAATCCTTGAAGTTCTGTCCTCACATTTTTCAAAAGTGTTAACTTTCATCGACTTGAGCTTCCTCAAATTCAGCAGTTACAAACTCTTCTGTTCAATCCTATGGTTCTGACATAAATGCACGAAACTGATTTGGTGCGGTAGTAACTCGATAATTATATCCTTAAACCTCCACAGTTCTCTGTCTTTGGTTCAGTTGACTCTGGATGGATTTAACATTGATACAATTCACTGTGTAATTGTATATCCCTGAATCACTGAGTTAGATTGAAATCCCTTGAATATTCTTCTGCAAAAACTTCTCTTTTCCTACTACTAGTGGTGCCATTCAAAGTTGACATTCCGAGCCCTGGAAAGATGCTTCATTGCAGATGTAGGTAATTTCCATCCTGATCTGGTGATCTGATAATCAAGTCAGAGTAATTACTCAGATCAAGGCCTGAAGTACCTTCTTCAAAATTCACTGTCAGTAGTGTCCAATCAGTCTTCAATAGAATCTTTTTCGAATCACAATCAGCTTTGTTGAAGATTGAAAAACTGCTTCTAATAATCCTTTGAGAAATTAATTGGATTGGGTCATCAATGTACTTCCATTACCGGTTCTGAGAATCAGGTATTTGAAAGCCCGGTGTTTGTCTTGTAATCTGTCATCCTGATCTGTCTCAACTAAATATCAATCTGATTTGTCTTGGAGTCGAATAATCAAAAAGGTTACGGGACACTTGATTATTTAAACTAAGGGGTCATTTGTTAACCATTGAACGAGACTGTATTAACTGAACGAGGAATCATCCGGCATTCAACTCGTTTGTTTAAAATTTATGATTCCTGGACGACACCTGAAGTCACTGGAAATTTAGCTGGACGACCCAACCTCCAGATTGTGTCTGGATGGTTCAAAAAGTGTGCATAGTTTTTAATACCTTTTTAAATTATGACACATATATTTATATTGAATTATATTATATAATTTTGAATTAAATTTTATTATATATAAATTTATGTGCAGTATATAATTAGCATAAAAAATATAAAAATGAATCTAAAGTTTATATTATATATGAAGATTAATTAATAATAAATTTGTGAAACATCTGTGCTAATTTTTATTAATTTTAAAATTTTTAATTTATAGTTTTACTTATATAAATATTGTTTATAGTCCATATTTTACATACTTAAAAAATATTTTTATTATATCAATTCTATGCAGAAAAATTTTAGTCGTTCAGAATTTCTATTTGTATAGAAATTTACCGTTCATAAATTTTATTCGTCCAGAAATTTTACTCGTTCAGAAATTTTACTCATCCAGATATTTGATCCAGATTTAACAAATGAGGCCTAAGTTTAAATTATAAAGAAAATAAATTTAAAAATAAGTTTTAAAAGATGAAAGAAAATAAAGTATAAAATAAACTAAGTTAAATCTATAAAGTAAATTTAATTATATTTAAAAAATAAATTCAAATAAAGTCATAATAAACTGAATAAGTTTAGAATAAATTTATTTCAAATTCATTTAGTAAATATATTAAAATTTATTGTATAAATTTAATTTTTGGAAAATATTCAAGTGTCTCGTCTCCAATTAAATCATAGCTTTCAAAAAAAACTAAATTGAACCCTTGAACTTGAACTTATATTCATAATCAGTTAAATCCTCTTAAATTTATATTCTAGATTTTAACTTAAATTTAAATCATAAACTATACAAATTTAAATAATAAATTTATAAAAATTTATGATAAACTTGATAAAGTCTAAGAGTAAACTTTACAAGTCTAAAATAAATTTAAACAAATTTTATAAATGAATTTGATAAAGTTTATAAAATAAATTTAATTAAGTTCATAAAATAAATTAAATTAATTCATAATAAACTCAATTATTAAGTTTAAAATAAATTAAATCAAATTTATAAAATAAACATATTAAAATTTAAAATATAAATTTATAAGTCCTGGTCCAAAGTTCAGTATCCGACAAATAATCCTTGCTTAGGCCTACGGACAAATTCAGCAACACAAACCGGAAGAACATTTCCCCTAATCAAATATCAAAAGTTAGGTTCTTGATTTTCCGTACGATAAGGATCCTGATTTGTATATCAATTAGCCTGGCTCTGATGCCAATTGTTAGGTCCAAAGTATCGTAGAAGGGGGGGTTGAATACGATACTCACTACAATTTAAAATTCTTTCGAATCTTGCGGATAAATAAATTGCAGTCCTGTAATGGGTTTCGTGTTCCGGATATTTATTGGGTCGGTTTCTGAGGATATGAAAATATTAAACCAATACACAATATTTTCCAAGGTATATCTGTATATTGATAAATACCTCGAAGGGTGCTATAAATCCAAACCCGAAGGTTGGCTACAATGGCTACTACTATGTACACTCACAAACCCTAGCTTCTAAATATATATATTTATTACAAAACTAAGCTATGATTTATTTGTGTGTAGTAGTGTGCAAGGCACAAAGCCATTCCACCATAAAGGTGGTGGAGAGTGTTACAAATGAGAACAAAATCCATGGGTATTTATAGACTTGTCATTAACTAAACCTGGTTAAGTCTTGAAATGACGCCACTTGAATTTGCGCCAACTTTATCCACTGAACTTGCGCCTACAGTGGTGAAGTTGCGCCAGTTGCTTCATGCATGCCAAGGAAAGAGATTTCTTACTTAGATTATACATATAAATCAAGTTGGCGCCTCAAGAGAGAGAGGATGGCGCAACTTGATTATACATATATATAACCTAGGGTTTGTATCACTAGTTGGCGCTTGGGAGGGAGTTTGCGCCTCCTGTACACTCATACAAGGGACTTAGAATTTCTAAGTTGTTTTAAACTTGCGCCAAGTGTGTCTCAGTCAAAACCTGCGCCTTGACTTGCGGTCAATTGTTGCGCCATATTGGGCATCAGGTTGTACTGATAGTTTTACTTAGAATAAAACTATCTTAACCAAACTTGCGCCCCAACAGTGGTGACTCCCCACTGTTATCACTCCTTGGACTTCTTCTAGGTCAAACCTTGCGCTTCCAAAGCTTCTCTGTATGTGTACTGGAGTTGTTGTACATCTGCCTTAGCGGATTTTGATCACAGTCGATACACATATATATACAAAGCCATGCAAACCCTAGAGTGCCCTAGACACCTGACATCACCACATGCATGCATAATATATATAATATAATATATTATGTTGTTATTATATTAATAAATAAAAGTATATATAAATATATACACACATATATATTTTATTTATATGAACATATAATAATATATGTACATATATTTAAATATATTCTCATATATTTAAATATATATAATATATAAATATATGTAAATACAAATGTAAATATATATATAAATATATACAGAGATATATATAGTTATTTATAAATATAAATATAAACATACATATATATAAAGAAAAGTATATATAAATATATACATATATATAATATTTATACAAACATATAGTAGCACATATATTTAAATATATTCTCATATATTTAAATATATATAATATACATATAACTATGTGTAAATATAAATATAAATATATATATATATATAAAGATATATATAACTCTCTCTAAATATACATATATTTATGCACATAATATAATATATATATATACACTTAATTATATAATTGCTTATGTAAAACATAAATACATATATTACATACATATATATTTATTTAAATATATATACATATAAATATACATATACATATGTTTAAAAACATATATACATATATATTATATATATATTATATTTAATTAAATATACTGTTAGATATAATTGATGATTACTAATGTTCTTAAAGTTTGTCTTAGAACAGGAGTGATCAGAGTTTAAGCTGGAAGCTGATCAGAGTTTAATAAAGTCTGACCAGAGTTTGATAAAGTCTGATCAGAGTTTACATAGTCAAACTCGTCAGAGTTTACACGTGGAAAGAGCTCAGAAGCGGATATACTTCAAGGAAGGATAGAAGCGGAGGAGTGATTTACTGACTATGGAAACCAAACAAAAAACAGTAGCAATCTTTGATTGATAGAATACATAGCTGATTTATAGGATATCAAATCAGAGATTGATTTTGTAACTGTGTCTATATAAACACAGATTAGGGTTACTCTAGAGGAGTTGAGTTATCGAGTATATTTTACAGAACCCTAGCAGCTCTTACTGATAATATATAAATCACTGAGAGAGTTTTTGTAACCATTCAAGCTTTGTGAATAAGAGTTTACTGCTTTCAATCTCTTATATTGTCATACTGTGTTATTGATTGTGTTCACTATATCAACTTATATAGTGAGTTTATAGGACCTAACAAGTGGTATCAGAGCCAGCTCTGTTAAGATAACTACAGTGAGATCTTAATCACAATCATGTCTGAAAAATCACAAGCTTCGTCTTTTAGAGTTCCAGTCCTTAAGGCATCTGAATATCCAGTCTGGAAAGAGAGAATGATTATATTTCTAGACTCTGTCGATCCAGAATACCTTGACAGGATCTATGATGGACCACACATGCCCACCAAGCTCTCTGTTGGGATTGCAGATGAGCCTCAGAAGATGGTTCCAAAAGACAAGAAAGATTATACCCCTGAGGATATCTTGTCAATTGGTAAAGACTTAAAGGTGAAACACCTTCTGCACAGTGCCCTTGATAATGCAATGTCTAATAGGGTAATTGGGTGCAAAACTGCTAAACAAATCTGGGATGCTCTGGAAACCAGATGTCAAGGAACTCAAGCCATCAAGAAGAACAGAAAAACCATCCTTACACAGGAGTATGAGCACTTTGACTCAAAATCTGGTGAGTCCTTGACAGATCTGTATGACAGATTTGTCAAACTCTTGAATGACTTATCTCTGGTGAACAAGGAATATGATCTTGAAGACTCAAACCTCAAATTCCTTCTGACTCTTCCTGAAAAATGGGATTTGAAAGTCACTACAATAAGAGACAATCTTGATCTTGGAGAAATGTCTCTTGATGATGTTTTTGGAAGACTGAAGACTCATGAACTTGAGATGGAGCAGAGAAGCAAACGTCATGGAGGCAAATCAAAGTTTCTTGCTCTAAAAGTTCAAGAGGAAGCTGCTAAAAGCAAAGGAAAAGCTCATGTCACAAAGTCTGACATTGAGTCATCAAACTCTGATGACTCAAACTCTGATGTTCCCTCAGACTCTGAAAACAGTGATGATGAGATGATGCAGTTAGCAGCATTGATGGTGAAAAGCTTCAAGAAGTTGGCTTACAAAAAGTTCAACAAAGGCAAAAGTTTTTCAAGGAAAGACAGAAACTCTGACAGAGTTTATGATAAGAAGAACTTCAGGAAGAATGAGGGCAAGGAAGGAAAAGCTGGAAAAGCTGACAAGTATACCTGTTTCAACTGTGGTGAAAAGGGTCACTTTGCATCTGAATGGAAGAAAGCCAAGAAAGAAAAGGAAAAAGCCTTTATCACCAAGAAAGGAAACTGGACAGATACATCTGACTCAGAGGAAGAAGTCAATTATGCTCTGATGGCAAACACTGACAACAACTCTGAATCTACTGCTAAGGTACCTCATTCTACTCTTGCCTTTGATACTGAAGATATAACTGAGTTAAGATTGTTTCTTAAAACTTTGCATATCAGCTTTAGAGATCAGACTTTAGAGAATGAAAGATTAAAATCTGAAACTCTAAGTGTAAAGAAAAGGAATGATTATCTAGAAAAAGAATTAGTTCAGATGTTAGAAGTTCAGAAAGAAAGAGATGATGCTGTCATTGTCAAAGATGAACTATTAAAGAGGTATGCATCTCTTCAATCAGAACTTGCTAAGGAAAGGGATATTATTAAGACATGGACTAATTCAGGCAAAACTACTCAGGATATCTTAGGTAGTGGAAACTGGAAGAAGGGACTAGGTTACACTGAAAACTCAGAAGCTGAGTCATCAAAAACAGAGTTTGTTAAAACTCAAAAACCTAAGGTTAAACCTGTTAAATTTGTTGCTAAATCCTCTAAGTCTAAATAGAGTAGACCAGAATCAGAGATTAACAACAATTTAAAATTTGATAAGCCCAAACAGGTTAACATAGGACTGATGACTCAGAAACAGCTTAAGCATAAGCTTAAAGAGGTAAAGTCTGATAACAAAGACAAGGAGCCTAGGAAAAATAGAAATGGCAAGGTTGGAATAGACAAGAGTAATAACTACATGCCTATTCCAAATGCACCTAGGAAGACATGCCATAACTGTGGAAATACTAATCATCTTGCTAATTTTTGCAGGAAGAACAAGGACATTAACTCCTTACCTACAAAGTCTGGAGTTAGAAAAAGTAGTATTAGATATAAACCACAAGATCCATGTTTTCATTGTGGTAGTTTATGGCATTCTATTTATACTTGCAAAGAATATCACAGTTTGTATTATGATTATTATCAATTGAAACCTTCTTTGAAAAAGGTTAATAAAAACTCTGCAAGTACAAAATCTGTTTCTAGTACAAACTCTGTTCCAAAGTCTGTTAGCTCAAACTCTGATAATGATAATTCCGCTGCAAAAGCTAACAAACTTAATAAGGCCAAGGGATCCAAGCAAGTCTGGGTCCTTAAAACTAACAATTAGTGGTCTTTGTGATTGCAGGGCAACAGGAAGAATATCCTAGTCTTGGACAGTGGATGTTCAGGACACATGACTGGAAATAAGGCCCTGCTGTCAAAGTTTGTGGAGAAATCTGGCCCAAGTGTTTCTTATGGAGATGGCAACATAGGAAGGACTCTGGGATATGGCAACATCAATCTTGGAAATGTCATTATATCAAATGTAGCTCTTGTTCAAGGGCTAAAACACAATTTACTCTCTGTCAGTCAGATCTGTGACAGAGGATATCATGTTGATTTCTATGAAGAACACAGTGAGATAGTAAGCAAGTCAACAGGCAAGGTGGCAGTGATTGCTCACAGACATGGAAATATTTATGAAATCAACTTGCCTACAAACTCTGAAGGAAAAGCAATTTGCTTATCTACAAGAATCTCTGCAGAAGAAAGTTGGAAGTGGCATAAGAAGCTCTCACATCTCAATTTCAACTCCATAAATGAGCTTATAAAGAAAAAGCTTGTGAGAGGACTCCCTGAATCACTACTCACTTCAGATGGTCTATGTGATTCATGTCAAAAGGCCAAGCAGAGAAAGACATCCTTCAAGAGTAAGACTGAATTCTCAATAAAGAAGCCATATCATCTTCTACATGTTGATCTATTTGGACCAGTTAATGTACCATCCATTGCAAGAAAGAAATATGCTCTTGTCATTGTTGATGAGTATACTAGATACACTTGGGTATATTTTCTTCAATCTAAAGATGTAACAGCTTTGCATCTGATGGATCATGTGAAGCAACTGGACCATGGATCTGAAGACAAAGTAAAGATCATTAGAAGTGATAATGGAACTGAGTTCAGAAATTCAACAATGGAGGAGTTCTGCAAAGAAATAGGTGTAGTGCAACAATTTTCTGCACCTGGAACACCACAGCAAAATGGTGTAGTTGAAAGGAAAAACAGGACTCTAATAGAAGCTGCCAGAACTATGCTTGATGAGGCTAAGTTACCTACTTATTTCTGGGCAGAAGCTGTTCAAACAGCTTGTTTCACTCAAAATGCAACACTGATTAATAAGCATGGCAAGACCCCATATGAGATGGTGAAGAAAAAGAAGCCAAATCTGAAGTACTTTCATATATTTGGGTGCAAATGCTTTGTATTGAAGACTCATCCAGAACAGCTTACCAAGTTTGATTTAAAAGCTGATGAAGGCATTTTTGTAGGTTATCCTCTGACAACAAAGGCCTTCAGAGTCTATAATCTAAGAACCAAAGTGATCATGGAATCCATACATGTGTCATTTGATGACAAGAGAATTATGGGTTTAGCAGACATGGATGATCATGAAGAACTGCATTTGAAAATGAAGAAATATTCTCTGATTCGACAAACTCTGATGAACAGTCAAACTCTGACTGTGAGCAAAATACAGCAAACTCTGGTGAAAATTTACAAGTTCATGATGATGAAGCAAATGTTGAGGGGGAGCATCAAAATGTTTCAGACTCTACCCAAGACTCAAACTCATCAGAGAATGCTGACTCAAACTCATCAGAGAATACTAATTCAAACTCTGATAGCACAAATTTAGGGGGAGCTACAGAGAATGATCAACAGAATCAAGAGAGCATGGATCAAGGGGGAGGATCCAATGATGAAAATGGCCAACTTCCACATGCTAGGAAGTGGACAAAATCTCATACACCTGATTTGATAATTGGAAATCCAGAAGCAGGTGTGCAAACAAGGACAGCTACAGCAAATGAGTGTTTACATCACTGCTTTCTGTCACAAACAGAACCTAAAAAGGTGGAGGAAGCTCTTCAAGATGCTGACTGGATTCAAGCAATGCAAGAAGAGCTAAATGAGTTTGAGAGAAATAAAGTCTGGACCCTAGTACCAAGACCTAAAGATAGATCCATAGTTGGTACAAAATGGGTTTTCAGAAACAAAACTGATAGTGAAGGTGTCATTACAAGGAATAAAGCAAGACTTGTGGCAAAAGGGTATTCACAACAGGAAGGTATTGATTATGATAAGACATTTGCTCCAGTTGCAAGATTGGAGGCAATTAGAATCTTTTTGGCCTATGCTGCTCACAAGAAGTTCAAAGTATTCCAGATGGATGTCAAAAGTGCTTTTCTTAATGGGAAACTGGATAAAGAGGTATATGTTGAACAACCTCCAGGCTTTGTGGATCCAAAGCATCCAGACTATGTTTATAGATTGGATAAAGCACTTTATGGACTAAAGCAGGCTCCAAGGGCATGGTATGAAACTCTGGCTCAATTTCTTCTTGAAAGTGGATTTACTAGAGGTACCATAGATAAAACCCTGTTTTATTTGAATCATGGTAATGATCTGCTTTTAGTTCAAATCTATGTTGATGATATCATTTTTGGCTCCACTAATGCTAAACTCTGTCAAAGATTTGCCAAGCTCATGCAGTCTAGGTACCAAATGAGCATGATGGGGGAACTCAGTTATTTTCTGGGTTTACAAGTTAAACAGACTGAAGATGGGATTTTTATCAATCAAGCCAAGTATACCAGAAATCTATTGAAGAAATTTGGTAGGCAAGACAGTTCAGCTGCAACAACTCCTATGGCAACAGCAACCAAGCTAGACAAAGATACTGGTGCATCAGTGGATATCACAAACTATAGAGGAATGATTGGATCATTGCTTTATCTGACTGCAAGTAGACCAGACATAATGTATGCCACATGTCTATCTGCAAGATTTCAGGCAGATCCAAGAGAGCCTCATCTGATTGCAGTAAAGAGGATATTCAGATATCTCAAGGGAACCACATCTTTGGGATTATGGTATCCTAGAGAATCAGATTTTAGTCTAATTGGATACTCTGATGCAGATTTTGCAGGTTGCAAAATTGACAGGAAAAGCACAAGTGGGAGCTGTCAATTTCTGGGTGGAAGACTTGTTTCTTGGTACAGCAAGAAGCAAAAGTCAATATCAACATCAACAGCAGAGTCAGAGTATATAGCTGCAGGCAGCTGCTGTGCTCAAATTCTTTGGATGAAGAATCAATTGTTGGACTATGGGTTATCCTTTTCTAAAATTCCTATTTATTGTGATAACCAAAGTGCTATTGCTATGACAGGAAACCCAGTTCAACATTCTCTGACAAAGCACATCAGTATCAGATATCATTTTATAAGGGAGCATGTGCTGGAAGGAACCATTGAACTTCACTTTGTTCCCACTGAACAGCAGCTAGCAGACATATTCACCAAACCACTAAGTGAAGCAACCTTTACTAGGCTAGTGAATGAGCTAGGAATGATATCAGGAACTGAGTAAACATAATGTTCAGATCTTTCAAGTTTAAATTGTCAAATTACCATATGTATTGCTCACAAATTTGCCATGATATACTCTGATTGTTAAACTCTGATGACATTCTCTGATGATATACTCTGTTTGTTATACTCTGATTGTCATTCTCTGACGACATTCTCTGATGTTTTTAACCTCTGAATCTTGCTAAATGATCTCATTTTATTTCTCTGAGACAAATAACCTGTGAAGATACTATGAAGCATGATCTGAATTAGTAATCGTAAATCTCAGTTAAGTTCTTCAATCTTGATCTCAATTTTGTGCAACTGTATTACACAAGAAGCATGTTATTATCATTGAGACTCTTTTACTTCACATATCTTAATTATAAGTGAGACTGATTAATTTGAATTTTCTCTCAATAAATTAGACAGTGATTATAAACTCTGATGCTATACACACCCCTGAAAATAAGCATGGTACTCCTTTGAGATCTTAGATGTCTATATGACAGTGACTGGGAAGAACCAAACATTTGCTGGTATTAAGCAATTGCTAAGATTTTATAATCTATGGTGACCAGTCACAATCTCTTATTACTGGAGAAATACTGTTGCAAAATTATATTTAAAGGTCGTGATTCACTTACACTGAAAAGCGTCCTGTGTGATTAAAAAAAAAAAGGGTTAGTTTACTTTATATATTTCTTCATCAGAGTATGTCCCTTGTCTATGTCTTGAGAGTTTAAATAAATTATTTTTGTCTACCTTATAATTACGAAATTGTGAAATTCTTTAGTCTCTGATTTAATATGTCCACACACACATTATTTCACAAGCACATTATTGAGCTATGGATTTTATGACAAAATCTGATTTTTTTTGATGAATTTTTTAAACATCATGTCTTATTCTGAGGTACTTAGAAATTTATTTTCTTTGTTTTAAATCTCAGAGTTTAAAATTCGAGGGATTTGATATTGATTTTTACAATCTTGTACATTTCAGGAGTTTAAATATTCAGAGAATGTGAAGAGAGTGTACCAAACGGCTGTATTGTTAGTGGGCTTACATGTAAAACATTTTAATAGGAGAACGTGTAATCAGCATTAATAACTGCACCTGTTTTACTGCGCTCATGATTACTGTTTTCTTTTCTCCATGCCACTAACATTCATCTACCAGTTAAAATCTGACAGGTGTCCAGCTGAACAAAAGCCCAAGCGTGTACAGCTAAACAAAATCTGAAGAGTTTATCACATCAGATTTTATTGCTTATTATTCACTTATACACTTCATCTTTCCACACACTCTCTCAACAAACTCTTAAGCTTTTCTCTCTGCAATTCAAATCTTCTCTTACACACTTTCTCAAACACCTTCATTCCTTTACAAACTCTGCTCTAATGGCCACTTCAGCGTTTACCTATGCAGGTGTGGAGTTTGTACCAAACAACCACGCAGCCATTCTTGACACCACTGATGTACCAAGGGATTATCATGTAATCCAGGAGTTTCTGGCACAAAGTGCCTTGGCTCAAGCTCTTACTGCACCGGCTAGATTATCTGGGAGTCAGATAATAACCTTTTGGCAAACAGGGCATTATGACAATGGCGGTGCAGCTGGATCACCATCCATTGTATTTGAGTATGACGGAGCGGAATATGCTGTCACTCCAGCCACCGTCCGAGCAGCATTCAACCTGCCAGAGAGTGCTGCTTACATTACTAATGGAGATGCCAATCTCAGAACCATGATGACTGATTTGGGCTACTACGAATCTCTTGATAAATTGGGTCAATTAAAGCGTCCAGGACTCAGGAAGGAGTGGAGTTTTTTCTTCGACTGCATTACCAGGGCCTTCCAGAAGAAATGCACAAACTGGGATGCCATACCCATGGATATGCTTCAAATTGGGTATTCTCTGATCTATTCTACTAATTTCGATTTTGGTAGATTAGTTATTAGAAATATTGGTGAAAGAATGCATGAAAATCGTCAGATTATATATTTTTCACGCTTTTGCCAATTGCTGTTTAATGCCACCGTTGGAGAAGTGGCTTTTGATGCTGCAGATGAGATCAAACCTTTTAAGCTTCATAAAAGGGTTTTCAAAGATCTCATATCTAAAGATGAGAAGAGGCCAGTTCTCAGGCCATTACAAATTCCAGCTCCATTAAGAGCTAGGCTGAATCTGCCTCCAGCACCACAGTAACAGCCTCAAAACCAACCACAACATCCAGTCTCTCCTACAGACAACCCAAATCATCAACACCAAAAACATCAAGGGCTACAAAGTCTGATGCAGCCCCTTCTACTGTGAAGACCAGAACCTCTGTTACTACACAAGTTCTGAAGACAAAGTCTGATAGGCCAACAAACTCTGATACAGTTCCTATTGTAAACTCTGAGACAGTCTCTAAGACTTTAAACACTGAAGCTGCTTCTCCACCAAAGCAGAAAAGAAGGAGACTTGTTGCAGCATATGAATATGATGATCTGGAACCCTCTCCTGCAACAAACTCTGAACCTACTCAGGCTAGCCCTAAGTCAAAAACAGTTAGATTTAAAGCAAGGGCAAACAAGCCTAAGAGGGCAAAGGTACCCATCACTGAGATAACTGATTTCACACTTGAGGAAGAGCAAGCACCATCCACTACACTTCCTGATTTATCTCAAGCTCTGATGGTGCATCCTCTTCAAGCTGTTCCACTCTCAACTGCTACAGCATCTTCTACTTCATCTGAAGTAGATGAGGAAATAATTTGCAAGGAAAAAGCTACAGCTGAAGCTGAGACAACAGTGTCTGATTCTCACATTCCAATATCTGATCATGGACCCTCCACTCCAATTCCTCACTCTCCATTGAAGTTTCCTGAGGGTGCCATAATTCATGATACAGCTCCAGAAAATTACAAGTCAGATGATGTAATTGAAGAATCTGACAAGGTAGCATTGGAAGCATTGCAGTCCCTTGCTAAGGCTGGTGAAGAGCCTAGCAAATCAAAATCTGAAGATCAAGAAAAATCTGTTCCAGATCCTGTTAAAAATGCTGTTGATCCTGCATCTGATGATGATGAGGATGATGAAAGTTCAGATGATGAAAATGAGGATGAAGTTCCCATGTCTCTTCAACAACAGAAGTGGGAGTCTACCAGCCAATACAATGCCAGACTGCAAACTCTGAAGCCAAACTCTGAGCCTCTTCCCAGGGATCTTCAGGTTGATCCACCAAATGAAGTATGGGATAAACTCTGGCTGAGTCACCAGCATTCTCTGGAGCCAGCAAAGGCTGAAGAATTCTTATCCATGGCAGAGAATAAGATTACAAACTCTGATGTTATGTCAAGCCTCAAAGCCACAGTTCTCTATCTGAAGACATTTCATACTGCTCATGCTCAGACATCTAAGTCAGTAGATGGTCTTAGAACAGAGGTAGCTAGCTTTAAGGAAACTCAGAATATGGACAAGAAAAGGCATCTACTACCTCTGAAGGAAGACATGAAGAAGCTGGTGTCTGCAAATCAATCTCTGGAACAGAGGATGTCAAACATTGAGTCTACTCAAGAGTCAATGTCCAAACAGCTTGAAGCCATCCAATCTTCACTTTCTCTGATAACTTCTGTACTGATTCCTGATGAGGATGATGTCAAAAAGGGGGAGAGAGTAGCTAATGTCAAATGCAAGACTACTTCTCAAACTCTGAAGAGAAAGAAAAATGATGATGATGATGATGTGGATGACTTCACAAAGAACAAAAGATTTCAAGCTGCAACTGGTGGAAGAGTTTCAAACTCTGACAGTCAAAAACAGTCTAAGCAAAGCTCAAAGTCTGCTCCAGCTCCAACACACAATGTCACATCTGGATCAAAGCAAAGACCAGTGGCTGGATCAGATAATCCAATGACTGATGAAGAGTATGCTAGATTGTTATTTGAACAAGAGAATCCAGAAGCCAAATTGGATTTGGAGTTGATTGCTGTAGAGGAAGCAGAGCTGAAGAAAGAATATGAGCAAGCTATAACCTCAGGCAAAATCCAAAAACCTGCAAAATCAACTGCCAGACCAAAGGAAAAAGGGATACTGATAAAGGAAACTACTATTGCTAATCAGAGTTTACCAATCAAAAAGGTATACTCTGAAGATGAATATACAAGCAAAGGCAAAAGCATAGTAGATGATAGCCTTGAGAAAGGCTGGGTTCAGAAGAAGCCTACAACCTCTGACAAAGATCAAGTTGTAAAGGGAAAGAAATCAGAAGCTGCAATCTCTGACAAAGCTCATATTGCAGAATCACAAGAAGAAAAATTAACCTCTGACACAGCTCAAGTTAATAAGGAAGCAAAGAAAGACACAACCTCTGACAAGGCTCAAGCTGTGTTTAAACCAACAACAACTCCATTGCCAGGATTTGCAAAGCCAAGTCTAATGACTGAGATAAATTTCGACAAGGGCTCAATTCAACTAATCTCTCATCGAAAAGCAGGAAGAGATAAAGGAGGACTAGGATCTAAATATGAAAAATTTGATCAGAGTATAGGATCAATGTCAACAGACCCCTCATCTCTCTGTGCACCCAAGACTGGAGCATTGCAAGAAAGAATGGACAAACTTGATTCAGTCCAACTGGTGAAGAATGACAGAGGTGATAACATTCTTATCTACTTCATGTCTGATGGAACAGTGTTTAGAGTTATTGAAGCTGATCTCTATGCTAAACACTGGGAGGAATTGAGATATGTCTCACACATATTTCAAGTGAAGAACAAGTCATGTCAACACATCTCAAATCTGCTCAAAGATCAAATCAGAAGAAAGATGGGGATAACAGGAAACAAGAATGCTGGACCATTTATTCCTAAATACTTCAATCATCAAGGACAGCTAGTTGAGATGAAGAAGAATTCAGCAAAAATAGAAACAATAGCTGGAATCAGTACTCTGCGTTTCAATGAAGAGTCTGACAAAGGTTATTACATCAGGCTGGATAAAGACATGAGAAGAAACAAGATCTATGATCTCAGAGCTGCAATCTATCAAACTGGAGTTTCAGATCCAGAGCTAAGAGAAATCAAGAGACAGATGATCACAGCACTTACAGAAGCTGAAAGAGAACTCCTCAGAGAATACTTAAAGACAGCCAATGGTGTCTATGAAGCTAAGGAGTAAAGTATCTGTAAGTTTTAAAAGTTTTCTGTTGTGTAGCTAAACTCTGTTGCATTTGACCTATTTGTTTTGACATCATCAATTATCTGTTAACTTGCACATAACATATTTATGCACAAGTTGGGGGAGATTGTTAGATATAATTGATGATTACTAATGTTCTTAAAGTTTGTCTTAGAACAGGAGTGATCAGAGTTTAAGCTGGAAGCTGATCAGAGTTTAATAAAGTCTGACCAGAGTTTGATAAAGTCTGGTCAGAGTTTACATAGTCAAGACTCGTCAGAGTTTACACGTGGAAAGAGCTCAGATTCGGATATACTTCAAGGAAGGATAGAAGCGGAGGAGTGATTTACTGACTATGGAAACCAAACAAAAAACAGTAGCAATCTTTGATTGATAGAATACATAGCTGATTTATAGGATATCAAATCAGAGATTGATTTTGTAACTGTGTCTATATAAACACAGATTAGGGTTACTCTAGAGGAGTTGAGTTATCGAGTATATTTTACAGAACCCTAGCAGCTCTTAGTGATAATATATAAATCACTGAGAGAGTTTTTGTAACCATTCAAGCTTTGTGAATAAGAGTTTACTGCTTTCAATCTCTTATATTGTCATACTGTGTTATTGATTGTGTTCACTATATCAACTTATATAGTGAGTTTATAGGACCTAACATATACATATATACATATATATAAATATATTTGTACATATAAAAATATACAAGTGCATACATATAACAGATGTCACTTCCTGATATGGCTTTTTGTGGAACCTTACATATGGCATTTGAGTAGTAAGCTTTGGCATAGCTGATGGAGACTAGGCATTTGACTTGGCTTGGCTTTAGAACAAATGACTTGATAACTTGATCAATTTCTTCGATTGATAAATACTTTGCAAAGCTCTGTACGTGCTGACGCTTAGTGCACTGGTCTGGTTCACAAGCGGCTAACACTGAAGTCACACATTGTACCTTCTTTGTCAGCAAACATTGATCAGTCGGTTCCGGGTTAGTTTATGCTTCAGTTTGTTGATTATAAATAACCAACCAAGATATATAAAAATATCTTGCTTCTGGGGTTGCACTGAAATCTTTCGAGTACTTGGACAACATCTTCATTGCTTCCACAATCTTGAATACTTCAATCTTTATTCTTCACTGAGGCATGAACATATTAATGAACTTCTTCCAGTGAACTTATTCCTTCAAGACTGTAGATGGCTTCTTCAACCTTTGTCTTCGTATCTTCCGATTCCGGTGCAGGTGTAGTGTTATTTACTTGTCCTGTTCTATTGTTGAGTTATCATCCCTATGTAACAGATAGGGTTGTCTTTATATTTAGACTTACAACTGTAGCCATGTGAAGCTACTTGAGTATAGTGGTGAAGTTGTGTGAATCGGTCCATGTGAAACTGCATAGATTCTTTTACTGTAACCATGATAAAAGTAGCAGACATAGTCTTTTTGGCAGAGATTCGGAGACTGTACCCATGTGAACCCTATAATGCACCCATGTGAATTATTTTTTGCAGAAATTCGGAGACTGTAGCCATGTGCAGCCATGTAATGCTTCGGGGCATGTGAAACTGCATAGATTCCTTCGGGGTCAGATTACAAGACTGTAGCCATGTGAAGCCTATAATATACCCATGGCAGAGATTCCATTATTTTCTTCCGCAATAATGGTAATCTGGTGAGTAAACATTTGTATGAATGGAGCCTACTTGGGAAATTGGGCTTATAAATAGTGGAAAACTTGTTCACACTTTTTAAACAAATCTTAATTACATGGATCCAATAGATGAGGTTGTTCAAGGGGATACGTGCTACTGTGAAAGGCTTGCCGTTCATAGTACTTATCGAGGGACTGGGCCTAATGCTGGAAGAATGATGTCCCGGTGTCCACTATGGCCAGAGGGGTGCGGATACATGTTTTGGATCGATGACCCACTTGAGGTGCGTGCTACTGCAGTGCTTACTGAGATGACTAAGGAGATGAGCGACCTCATATGGGATCATCACTTTGAAAAGGAGAGGATTAGGGAGAGGCATGATGAAGACCTTAAATCTGTGAAGGGAAAAAAGAAAGGGGAGGATTGTTCGAAAAATAAAAACGAACGTTGATTTAAGTTGATGTCCTAGTAACATGCATGTGTTGTTGTGTTTCTTATTATGTACGTATAATAATACATTGTCCTTCCCCACTTTACGAACCCAGTCTTATGTATTAAGTTGTTTATTTTTTAATATTTTAAACTGATGCACTTATCATTTTCACCTATAAATAAGTCCCTCCCTCTTCATCTCACCTTCATCACTAGCTCAAACACATTATAACATTTATGGATTCCGTTGCTGTCGATAAGTGCTACTGTGACAAAGTCCTTGTTAAGAGGGTTTGTCATGACAACGGTCCCGACGTTGGTAGACGGATGTTGCAATGTCCTAACGGCGCTAGTGGTTGTGGTTACTTAGTATGGCTAGATGAGCGGCTAGACACCCGTGCAACTGTGGTCATCAACAAACTTTCTGAGGAAATAAGTGACCTCAAATGGTCGCAGGCAGTGGAAATTGCAGAAATGGAGACGAAGCATGCTGAAAGAGTAAAAAAATTGAAGAAGACCATGAAGGGTGATGGATCTCGATGGGATGCTGAGGATGTTTGATGTTTTTCATGTTATGTGTTTGTCTTTCAATGTTGTTTAACTTATGCACATCTCCCTATCTATCTTTATAACTGTTGCAAATGTTGTTATCTCGTGTTACGTTTGTAAGTGCTAACTGCTATGTTTCAGTGGCATTTTAAGTGGTACGTTGATGCTTACTATGTTTATGTGGCTTTGTCATTGTTTGTTGGAATAAAAGTGATGTTATGCAAGGATGTTTACATACATAATGACACCTAAACTGAAAAGTACCAACAAGTAGCAAGTGTTCATACATAAGCAACAAGTACCAAATAAACATACATAAGCAAACAATCGAACTAGAAACTGAAAATACATAAACTCAAAATACATAAACTACTTCTTCTTATGCCCGAAGATATGGCTGCCCGTGTGACATCTCCTGCCCTTCCCCTTTGCATCTCTGGGTGGCTGCTGTCTCTGCTCAGGCTGGGACGGCCCCTCCGGTACCGACTCATCTCGTACTGCCCACGGACTGCTCTCAGCAGCGTACGCACCAAAACTATGCATATGTACAGGAGTAGGAGTGGACCTCACCCCTGCCGGTGTCAGTGGAAACGCAGATGCCCCGAACAAGTAGGATAGGCTACCAAATGACGGGACCGGTGCCTGTAGCGGAGGTGTGGTGTACTGATCGGCCAGGAATGACATGTCAGGACGATAAGCAACTCGATCTAAAAACTGGTATGACTCTTGAAGTGGAGGAGAAACAGGTGTGTGCCCACCAGTAGCAGAGGTGTCCTCGTCATCCTCTAAATTCACCGCAAAACCACCTTCACCACCTACGTAGTCCTCCCCTGCGGTCTCAGTTGGCACGTCCGGCCAACGGGGCCTCCCCCGCCCATGGTTACATGGGACGGGGTTCGATACGAAACGTGGTACGAAATCGGGAACGTGGAAGGCTACCTTCAACGTTTCCGGTACGAGGGAACGCAGGGGTACGAGGGAACGCAGGGGTGCGAGGGAACGTACTGGTACGATATATTCTTAAATTAAATTTAATTATACTATTATATCATTGCAAGTACCTGAGATATGGACTATGGAGCTTTTTACTTCAGCCAAAAAACTTAAAATCTAAACTAAGTGAAAGGATATCTTCGATATTAATTTATTTTGGTATTTATAAATAAACGTAAAATTTAAATCACCTAGTAATCCTCCCAATAGGATCATTAATTTGCATGATTATCTTTAAGTGGAAAAGTTATTTCTAGCAAGTCATTTGAAAAATCATCTTATATTTCTTCGTATCAAAATACCTATTTTTAAGAAATATATTTTCACGCAATATTCATGCTGAGGGATATCGCCATTCTACGATATTTCCCTATTTTCATATTGCAAAATTAAACTCGCATGAAGATCGAAAAAGGATTATCAAGATTTGATATTCTTTAGAACCCTCATGTAACATTATTTTTTTTTATCTCTTAAATTAAAGTAATTTATTCCCTGATTTACCAAATCTTATTTTACGGGATAAATTATCTTTAATTATCCAAAAATAAATCTTTCATTCCAAAAATTGTTTTCTATCCAAAAGAAAGATTTACTCTATCAAAACATTAATATTTGGATGGTCAAATATTAATATCCATTTTTCTTAGTTCTTTAAATATTTTCTCCGAGGTCTCTCAAATTACTTATTTTTTTCTGAGAAAAATATTTTAATACTTAGAATGTACTTTAAAATTGTCAAAACCATGATTTATCATGAATCATATTTTTCTAAGTATTTTGGTATCAAAAATTAGTCAAGGGTCTACTCGTTTTGATCAAATACTAATTTTCTCGGTTTTCGTATATTTCCTTATTTATCGAAGGAAATTAATTTAAATGCTCAAAAATATTTCCATAAACTCTAAACTATTTTATTCTCAAGGAAATATATTTGCAGTATTTATCCAATTCAAAATTCTAGCCAAAAACGTTTTACAAATCGTCAAAAAGATTTACGTATTTTATTCATACCCGAAAAGCGGCTTTTATCGTTTTAATTCCGAATAAAATACTTCCACTTGCTAGAATGACTTGAAACTTTGGGGATGTCATTTTTATGATGTGATGTATGTTAGGTAAAAGTTTCGTGATTTTTGGAGAATGTTTGTCGGGTGTGTTTCCGAACGGTTGACCCGAGAAGCTTTGACTGAGCGTTTGACCTAGGAGACTTTGACCAAAAATTACCAAACTTCACAGATTTCCATTTTCCAATATTTAGAAAATTGTCATATTTTTTGTTGGATTTATTGGAGATGTTTAGAAATAAGCTAGTTTTAATTAACGATACTTAATCGTTAATTAATAGTTAATTGGGTTGCATTGGGGTGTGTGCCTTATCCTCTTCCAAGCAATAAGTGCTGAGATAAGGTGTCACATGTTGGTTGTCAAGTTGCTAGGCTAGTGGACAAAGACATTGTAGTCATCCCTTACATCACCTACCCATTTACATCATCCCTTACATCACCTTCCACTACCCACTACCCCAAAATTTCCCTATAAATACCACCCCATCCCCATTCATTTTCTACACAAGCTAAAGAGCTAATTAGTTGCTGGGAATTTTAGAAGTATTCTCTCTTTCATCTCTACAAACACTCTCTACAAATACTTCTTCTCTAAAACCTCTTTTCTTATACATATATATATTTATATATACAAGGTTTTAGTTATATAAGCTTAGTTCAACCAACCAAGCTCTCTCCCAACCCAACTAGCTCAACCACTACTATTTTAGGCCTCCCGTAGGGCTGCCCAAGTTCCGCCACTAAGCCAAAATCCGGCCGAACCTCCGGCGAATTTTTCCGGCGAACTTTCCGATCGTTTTTGTAAGTGGTTATTATTTTAGCTTCGATCCGAGTCTTAACCGACCATTATATATACAAGAGCTTGTTATTATTCTCGATCTATTCATCTTAAAGCTCTTCATCTTATATCTCTTATAAAAGAGATTTCTTATTTCGAATTAAATTCGAACACGAACTAACAAAGTCGTGTTATTCGAAATATAAATATATATACACGAACTATAGATTCGGTGTATATTTAAACGAACTAAGATTCGTTACATTTGAGTTATATACATAAACAAAGTTTATATCTTTCGAATATACTCAAATATATTTTGATACAAACGAACTACGATTCGTATCTTCTTACGAACTAAAGATTCGTAATAAATCTCGAAAACGAGATTAATATTTGACGGCGGTCAAAATCAATTCTATTAAGCTTGATTCTATTCCCAACTATCATCGTATTGTTCCGTGGGAAGAAAATCTAAAAAGCTTACTTTAACTCTTTAACTTTATAGCACTAACTTAGCCAACTAACTTATTTACTTTCCGCTATTTACTTTCTGCACTTTATTGTTATTATTTATTGTTATTATATTTGCGGATTCTAGTTTGGCTATATCATTATATTGTGCTAAAGTTAAAGAAAGACTACTCTCTCTCTCCGCACTAAATCGATTATATTTAGTCTGAAAAGACTATATCAAGAGAAGAGTTGTATTAAGAAGAGTCCATAGCCAAAGAGCTAAATCAAAAGACTCTCTTAAATCCGTACTTCGAAAATAGACGTATATTCGAAGTAATATATACTTAGTCAAAAAGACAAGTATTATACAAGTCTTAAGCGAGACTAAAGCTTATAAGACTTTTATTACTCCAACTATATACTCATCTTTAGTATTGGAGTAAAACATCAAGTATACTTAAATCTTTCTAAATCATTCGGAAAGTATACTTTAAATATATATATCTTCAACATATATATATACCCACTATCGGCCTAGTTGCGTCTAGTCCAAAACCCTCTTTATAAACTAAGGTTATTTGTCGTAGATATTGTTTTCTAAGTTTTGCAGTGAGGTGAAGTGAAGTGAGGTGATCTTCGTTCTAAGACCCAAGTCCTAGACGAGCTAACGGGGAGTTAGTCATCTTTGCACCGTGAGGAAGAGGAAAGACCCAAGACCTAAGATCTAAGATCCAAGACCCGCAAAAGTTTAGAAGTTCAAAGACTACACCCGGAGTACAACGACCTTGAGGAGGTGACGGGGAGTTACGCTTCAAGAAGAGTCTTGTAAGTTTACATTTATAGTGAGGAGGTAACGGGAAGTTACGCTCCAAGATATATATTTGTAAAGGCTTCTCCGCCTACTGTAAAGGAGTTTCTTTATAGTAGAGAAAATCTCGAGTCCGGGGAGGAGCTCGGGGACTGGAGTAGGGGTGAGTGGACTCCAAGTGTTGAGTTAGCCACCGCGAACTAGGATAAAATCTCGTGTGTCGTATTACTCCTACATTGCTTCCGCACACATAAACTGCCTATACTCTCGATAAAAGCTATTCAAAAGGGGGATAAATTTTATTACACCACATCAATTTTTAAATTGGTGATTAAGCTATTCAACCCCCCCTTCTAGCTTAAATTACACTCTATCGGGACCTAACAATTGGCATCAGAGCAGTTGCTTTTAAAAAGTGCTATTTGAATTTCAAGCACAAAGAAAAGTAGATCCGATATGGCTTATATAAATGATATCGGTTGTAGTGAAGGTCTCTCAAATTCTAGACCTCCTCTATTTGATGGCACAAACTTTGCTACTTGGAAAACGAGATTTAGAATATATGCAAGATCTCAAGGAGTCAAAGTTTGGATGGCCATAGAAGATGGTACTATTATACCGACTAAAATAGTCGACGATACCATCATCGAAAAGAAAGTAAGTGAATACACTCACGAAGAAGAAGATAGAATGAATATCGCCGCAAAAGCGGAAATGGTTCTACAAGTGCACTTGCGGAAAAAGAATATAAACGAGTAAACAATTGCAAGTCGGCACAAGAAATGTGGAACAAATTAGTGGTAACCTATGAAGGTACTACCGACATAAAAGATTCTCGAATGGACACATTGATCCAAGAATACGAGAACTTTAAACTCCAAGATGGAGAAAATATCATCGATATGGAAACTAGATTTACTCGAATAATCGATGAACTATCTCAACTCGGAAAGAACTATACACAAAATGAAAAGAATAGTAGAGTTCTTAAATCTCTACCTCCGAGTTGGAAAGTGAAAGTCACTACTATTAAAGAGATGCATAATCTCAATGACTATCACATTGATAATTTATTCGGAAACCTTCGTGCTTACGAAGAAGATAACATTCCGGATGTTGTCATTCCCAAAGTGGAAGACAAGAAGAAAAATATGGCACTAAAGGCTATATTAATCGACGAAGATGAAAATGATGAAGAATTAAATGAAGAACTACAAAATCTCGATGAAAGCGAAATTGCTTTACTCACGAGACAACTTCGTCGTGTGCTTCAAAGCAAAGCACAAAGGTATGGAAAAGGCTTCCTAAAATCAAATAATCAACAAAGAGTATTTAACTCTAATGGAAGGCCTAATTACTCTCAAAATTATTCTCCAAACTACAAGAGTAATTTTCCTACCAACTCGGGCTATAACAAAGGTAAAACCAATCAAAGCCCAAATGGTTATAATTCCAATAATTACACTCCTCCAAAACAAAAAGAACAAACTCCGGAGGAAACACAAGAAGTATGTTTCGAGTGTAAACAACCGGGTCACTATAAACGAGAATGTCCTAAACTTTCTAAAGGAAGGATTCTCGTGGCCGAAAACGGTTGGGATTTAAGTGAAGATGAAGAACCTCCCGAAGCAAGTGAAGAAGTGGTTAATCTATGTTTGATGGCAATTGAAGATGCTTCTACATCAACGGATCCTTCCACTACTAACCAAGAGGTAAGTATTTCTTCACCAACTTTAGTTGATATTCCTCTTCTTAAACTCTCTAGTTTAAATTTGTCAAAAATGGAAAAGGATGAATTGATCAAGGTGCTAGTTGAAATGAATACTCGATATGATTATCTTGATCAATTATTTTTATCTACTTGGTCCGAGAAAGAAAAACTTGAAGATCTATATCAAACTCAACAAAAAGAGTTTTCTCGGATAAAGGAATCAAAAATTAAACTTGAAGAAGAAATGGTATCTCTTCAAGATTCCTTTAATCTTGATAACAACAAGATCAAGAATGAAATTACAAAGTTGGAAATTGAAAATATTTCCTTGTTGTTGCAAACAAAAGAAATGGAAGATGAGAAGCTTAATTTAAATGAAAACATTGGAAAGCTTCATGTTGATTTACTAAATCTTAAAATATTAAATGAGTCAATGACTCAAGAAAAATCAACTACTAGTTATCAAAAAGATAAACTCGAAAAAGAATTTGCTCATGTCCTTGAAGTAAAAGAAAAAGAGTTCAAAATAGAAACTCAAAAACTCAAGGATGCTCATTCCAACATCTTAGCACAATATATAGATCAAGAAAGAATTCTTAATGCTAAGATTGATGCCTTAATTAATGATAAAGAAGATCTTGAACGAACGATTCAAAGATTTACCAAAGGCAATGAAATGTTGGATAAAATGGTACATTCAAAAATATCCTACAGCCGTGAAGGATTGGGATATGATAAAAATGCTCAAAGAAAGAGCAATGTTCAACCAAAAGTACAACCCTCAAGAATGGCTTCTAAATCACCTACGCTAAAATGCTCATATTGCAACAAAAATGGACATGAAGTTCAAAGTTGCAAATTCAAGAGTGGTGAATTTAAGGGGAAGCATATATGGGTTCGTAAAGGGTCAAATCAATACCCCAAGGTTGAAAAATATGTACCATACAACAAAGTTGTAAATGAGCAAAGGCAACCAAGATTTAGTTATCATCAACAATCTATTCAGTTTCAAAGAAGAAACACACGAAACAAGACCTTCTCTAATGGTCAAACTTCCAAAAATTATCATGTACCAAGTTATGATTTCTATTCTCAAAAGACAATGCATTATCCAAGTAATAGAAATCATGTGTATCAATATGAAAATTCTCAAAGATATAATTCGAGAGATACACGGTATTATGATAACTCAAGGTATCAAAGTAGGAACAATGCACCTCAAAATTATTATGCTTCAAGAAATATGTTGCCTACTTCTAATCCTTATCTTTATTATGAAGTACTAACCCCAGGACCCTCAAGACAAAAGGGTACCTATAAATATACTTGATTTATCTTGTAGGAATCCTTTGTTGCTAAGCAAAACATGTGGTACCTCGATAGTGGATGTTCAAGGCATATGACCGGTAACAAGTCTCTCTTGAATGAAATTAAAAAGGTAACCGCTGGAGTCGTCACTTTTGGAGATAGCAGCAAAGGTAATATTATTGGCATTGGAAATATAGGAAATGAACATTTTAAGATTGCCAATGTACAATTAGTTACGGGATTGAAATACAATCTCCTCTCGATAAGTCAACTATGTGACAATGGCTACAAGGTAATTTTCTATCCATCACATTGCTCAATTCTAAATAAGGAAGGAAAATTAGTGCTTACATGTCCTCGTAGCAAAAATGTCTATACTTGCGATATTAGCAAACATAATAATGTGTGCCTAATCACTACACAAGATGACCCATGGCTATGGCATCGAAGATTAGGACATGCTAATATGAAGTTGATTAAAACTATATCAACAAATGATCGTGTTCGAGGTATACCAAAATTAAACTATCAAAAAGATCATACTTGTGAGGCTTGTGAAATTGGCAAGCAAATAAGGGCATCTCACAAAGCTAAATTCATGGTATCAACCTCTAGACATCTCGAGCTATTACATATGGACTTAATTGGTCCAGTGCCCGTACAAAGTCTCGGAGGATGTTCTTATACTTTGGTAATTGTTGATGACTTTTCACGTTATACGTGGACGGAATTTCTCAAAGTCAAAAGTGATGCTTTTGAGTCCTTCTCGTCATTGTGCAAAAAGATTCAAAATCAACAAAATAATACCATTGTTTATATAAGGACCGATCATGGTAAAGAATTTGAAAATTCTAACTTCACTCAATTTTGTGAAGAAAATGGTATTACTCATAATTTTTCCGCTCCATATACACCTCAATCAAATGGAGTTGTTGAAAGGAAAAATAGAACATTACAAGAAATGGCAAACACGATGCTTAATGAGTATCGTCGTCCTAAGTATTTTTGGGCCGAAGCAATGTCAACGGCTTGCCATATACTAAATAGAGTTTTACTAAGACCAATTACACAAAAGACTCCATATGAGCTTTATTATGGTAAAACTCCAAAACTTAGTTACTTTAGAGTTTTTGGATGCAAATGTTTTATTCTAAACTCTAAAGATTACCTTACGAAATTTGATCCTAAATCAAGCGAAGGTATATTTCTCGGTTATTCCACAAATAGTAAGGCTTACCGAGTATTCAATCTCAAAACTCTTGTGGTGGAAGAATCTATGAATGTTGCATTTGACGAAACAAAACCACCCTCGAAGTATATTGATCTTGTTGACAAAGAAGATGCACAACAAGATGGGATTGAAGATATTATTCGACAATTCGAAAATATGGAAGTCGGGAATACCCCTCAAAATAATCCATTAGAATTGTTAAATACGGAAGATGAACTTCCTAAAGAAATTCCTATTATACGAAGTCATCCTTTAGATAACGTATTGAGTGATTTAAGTAAAGGAGTTCAAACGCGGTCAAAAGTACAAAATGTTGAAAATCATCTTAGTTTTCTATCACAAATAGAACCTAAGACCGCTAAAGAGGCTTTACTTGACGAGGATTGGATCTCTGCAATGCAAGATGAATTAAACCAATTTACTCGAAGTAAAGTATGGGAACTCGTTCCAAAACCCGATGATACATCCATAATTGGAACAAAATGGGTTTTTAGAAATAAGTTAGATGAAAATGGAACGGTTGTTAGAAATAAAGCAAGATTAGTTGCTCAAGGATATACTCAAATGGAAGGAATAGATTTTGATGAAACCTATGCTCCCGTGGCACGAATTGAAGCAATTCGAATGCTATTAGCATTTGCTTGTCATAAAGGTTTCAAAGTATATCAAATGGATGTTAAATCCGCTTTCTTAAACGGGATTCTCGAAGAAGAAGTTTATGTAAAACAACCTCCCGGTTTTGAAGATCCTATTAATCCGGAATATGTATATAAATTACATAAAGCTCTATACGGATTAAAACAAGCTCCAAGAGCTTGGTATGAAAGGTTAAGCAAGTTCCTATTAGAAAATAAATTTAAAATGGGAACTGCCGATAAAACCTTATTTACGAGACAAGAAAAAGACGATATATTACTTGTCCAAATATACGTAGATGATATCATTTTTGGATCAACAAATGATAATCTCTGCAAGGAATTCACTGAACATATGAGTAAGGAATTTGAAATGAGTATGATGGGAGAATTAAATTTCTTTTTAGGTTTGCAAATTAAGCAATCCAATGAGGGCATTCATATTTCACAATCAAAGTATTGTAAAGAAATGCTCAAGAAATTTGAAATGGAAAATGTTAAACCCATTTCAACTCCCATGTCACTCTCGGATAAATTAACGGAAGATCCAAAAGGAATACCCGTTGACACTAAGAAATATCGTGGTATGATCGGAAGTTTATTATATATTACCGCTAGCCGACCCGATATTCAATATAGTGTTTGCAAATGTGCAAGATTCCAAGTGGCCCCTAAGGAATCACATTTATCCGTTGTAAAAAGACTGCTAAGATATTTAAAGGGCACTGTTGATCTAGGCCTTTGGTATCCAAAAGGCGTACCATTTAATCTAGTATGCTATTCTGATTCTGATTATGCCGGACATTTAGTAGACAGAAAAAGCACTAGTGGTACGTGTCAATTTCTCGGTGGATGCATAGTTTCGTGGTTTTCAAAGAAACAAAATTCCGTATCTATTTCAACCACTGAAGCTGAATATATAGCTGCTGCAAAATGTTGTGCTCAAATTTTATGGATGAAACAAACATTGGCAGACTATAATATTAAATTTGATGTCATATCAATATTATGTGACAACACGAGCGCTATTGATTTAAGTAAAAATCCCGTGTTGCATTCACGATCCAAACACATAGATATCCGACATCATTTTCTACGTGATCATGTCAATAAAGGCGATCGCTGACATTTTCACTCAGCCGTTAAGTTCCGAAAGATTTGCCAAATTACGTTTGGATTTAGGAATGTTGGAACCGGCTAAATAATATTTTGGCATACTCATTATAAAATAATAAATGAGTGCTACTCATTATTTTAGCTATTTTATGTACCTTAAATATCATTTTAAATTCGGTTCTCTCAAGTATACTCTAAAAATTCAGATTTGTCAATAAAGAAATTTATTGATCGGATTTTTCTGAGTCAAAATTTGGGAGTTCATAATTGATTATTATATTTATTGTACAAGCAAATATTGATGAGCTATCAGAAATATTTGTGAAATTTCTAAATATGAGAGTCATTCATAAATTATCATGCCAAAATGAATTACTATAATTATTCAAATACTTATCCCATAATAATATTCAAAGAAGTTATCTAAATAATGGGAAATATGGTATTAAAATATTCTATGAAATTTTGGAATATTAAATTTGGGATTATTCTATTTTACAAAATTGTCCAACAAAACTATCATTTTAAAATATTCATTTTTGGGCAAAATTGTAATAAATTCCAAATATCATTTCAATTACTATTATTATATGTCAAAAATATTTCAAATATTTTAAAATATTCAAAATTATCCAAATTGTATTTTAAATTGTTTTTCAAAATGTTGGGTAATTTTGTTTGATTTTTAAAATTATTTTTCCAATAGTTAAGTATTAATTTTACAAAACAGAAAATTCAAATACTGATTTTTGTTTTTAATATGTTATTGTTGGGTCATAACCCATGGATCCAACCCGACCCAGACAAAACCCTACAATCTGAACCGTTCATCACCTACAACTTCTAATCACAGCCGTTCATTCAAATAATATATATATACACTATATTATTATTTTACTCAGTAAGCAGCCGCGTCATTTCTCTCTCGTCTCTCTAAACCTCTCGTCTCTCTCGACCCTCTCTGAAACCCTAACCCTTTTTCGGGCAAATCTCGTTTGTTTTTTTAACCGAAAATCACTCTTCTCTCCTTAAAATTACTACCTTCTCTGATTTTCTCTTTCGTTCTGAGTCAAATCGTCGCTGCGTGTCGGGATTGGTACAATAATCATCGTTTTCAGTCCATAATCGCGCATCTAAGTGATGGATGTTGTGATTCGACACGAAATCGACAGTTATACATCAATTAGATGCAATACATTGTGATTTTGAGCTGTTTTTCGAAAAGCCCTAATTAGGTTTCTTGAGTCTCTCGAAACCCTAGCTCAAATCTGTGTGTATTAGACCTAATTGATGGTTTATATAATGATTTTATGCAGGTTTGAGGCATCTTAATTCGATTTGATACTCAAATCGATTTAGGGTTCATGACGGCAGTTCGATTCTGATGTTTAAATCGCTTGAATCGGTATATGCAGGACTCGATTTGAGTAATTTGGTAAGTCTCGAGTTGTTATTAGGCCTCGAGCTCAGGTATAAACTCGAAACCCTAACTTATTTTTGGTTTGATTTCCATTATACTAACATTATTTGTCGAGTGTTTTGCAGGTATGGATTGGAGCATCGAAGAAGGAGATTGGAAAATTAGGAGTGCTGCTGGAATAAAGAGAAGGTTGGAAAGCGTTCTGTAAAATATATGATTTATTCATATATAGCTGCTGAGGTAAGTCCTCAGGTAGTTTCGAAGCCTTGAGGCTAGGTGAGATTCGATATCCTATATACATGTATTTCTAGTTTAAACGAGGAGTATGAGATTTGTTGGCATATTGGTGGCTGTTGGATTGTTGGTTTGTTGGATTGTTGGTGGCTGTTGGATTTGGTACTTGTTGGATGAATTTTTTTTGCTGATATGTGATTTTGTTCGATTAATTGAATATATTTGCTATCTGGTTCGAGTTTGACTGCTGGTTTTGACTGTTGAAATTTGAATTTTAGTTGATTATGTGCTGTGTTAAACTTTTGATGAAATTAAATCTTCTGTCAGTTTTAAAATTGGTGAAATTTGAATTTTAGGCTAAAATTTGATCTCTGCTAATACCTGGATTTAATTGCCTAATTTGATGATTTAAGCTTAAAGACAGATTAAGTTAAGTTTTAAAATTAGAGTTTAAACAATGTTTAATTGCTTAAGTCTGTAATTGTTGACCTTAAATCTGGTGTTTAGACAATATTTGGCTGATTAAGCATTGAGTTTTGTCCTGTATATGGATTTGTTAATTGAATCTGTTAATGGTTAATTGTTTTTGTTAAAACAGAGTAGTAAGATCTGAGTTGTAAAAATTGTTTTTATATTGGCTTGCCTCTCCACTAAGTGAATAAAATATTATTAAAACTCAACTTTTCTGAATGAATCATGTGACCTCTGCTGAGTTTGTCCCCTGCACTGCTATACTTGAGTATTTGCCTACTTGCTCTCAGTCATGTGATAATAGATTAATATTAACTTAACAGAAAGTCAATTGTATTTTGTTGATGATGTGTCCTCTGCAACTTGAACTTGTGTTATTACTTGATGAGGTGTCCTGTGCTGGTTAATTCTGAGTTTATTATACATGATGTGTCCTGTGCTAGTTAACTCTGTGATTATTATATGTAACTTGTTCTGTTTTGCTTAACTATGTGATACTTAAAATGATGTGAGATACTTATACACTTATTACTACATACGTTTGTGAGTATGAGTCTGTGATTAGTAAATTATGTAATCTGCCATGGTAAGTCTCCATATACATGATTAATATAGGGAGAATACATAAAAATTAAGCAGAAATCTCCTAAGATAGGACACTACACACACTATGCCCATGCATTAAGACTTGGCTTGGGGGTCCTATGAGCCCCTGGGTATCTGTATCACTGGTGCATCTGGCCACTAGATTTAGGCTAGAAAATCAATGCATTAGGACTTAATCTCTGTGATGAATGACATTGCATCTGCATCATATCTGTGTGTATGTATTTCTTGACTGCTTAAGCTGATATGTATATGTCTACTTGTATTTAATTGATAACTTGGAACCTTGTGTTATATTCAGACTGGTATATGTAAATGGCTGCATGCATTAAATGAATTCTGGAGTGTGTCATATGTAGAGTTGCTTATTATCTGCCTATATGTATAGATATCATCATCTGTTTTGAACTCTGTGGTATTAACTTGATTTGAAAACTCTCTTAAGCAAGCTGATATCCCAGTTGTTTCTTCTGGCCACCATTTTACACTAAGTCAGTTCATTAAATGTGATATTTGCTATATGTTTTGTATGTATACATGACTGCACATATCATATACACACACTTTCACTTATATGCATGCTGTCTCACACAATCTGATGTATATGTATATAACTGCCATATATGTGCTTGCTTGATCACTCACATTACTTGATATATACCACTCTATCTCATATATGCATGCCTGGATTACTTGATATATGCATTAAATGCTTATATGTGCATGTTTTAAACACACACACACACACTCATGACATGCAACTGATCACTTTTTACCATAAAAGGACTTGCATTGTTTTTCAAAACACACACCACCTTTCTGTTTTTCAAAAACCTCTCTGCATGGAATTCAAAAAGTTGCACTCTAACCCTTCTTCAAAACCTCTCCATACTCTTCCTCTTTTACAAAACATGGAGAGAAGGTTTTATTCTGAAAATCACAACCATGATTTCCAAACTGTCAATGGCAAACCTCTTCATACTTATCATAAAAAGCAAAAACAAATGCATCAAAACTCTTCTCACAACCACAATTCCAAACTGCATATGCACAAGAATGTCACCTCTGCACCAAACACACAAGCTTCTAGGCACACACACACTCCAAATGCTAAACCTACTGTGAATGCTCCTAAAAGTGTGTTAGTTGATCCATCCAATCTGTCTAAGCTTGATAACATGATATTAAATGTGCAACCTGGTATGATGATCTATGTTCCTCAGAATGGTGTGGTGCATAACATGTTTTTATCTGCTAAGTGGGAAAACATGATATTTTATAGAGGTCAGAACTATTTTGTGCATTTGATTGGTGAATTCTATGGTAATATGGTGGTTCAGAAGGGGATAGATGATGTTCTTAAGATGAGTACTGTAGTGCATAACAAAAACATGCTTGTTGATGTTAATACTCTGAATAGATGCCTTAAGTTAGGTGAGAATATGCCATTTCAGCCTTGCATCAACATATATGAGAAGTTTGTGTTTGATAAGAAGGAATTTGAGTTGCTTGTTGGGTATTTCTGTGATAGTGATGTTCCTGTGGATTTGTGTGATAGAAACTGTGCCATTGAGTTTCATCATTTTACTCCTTTGTACCAACAGCTTGCTATAATTATTAGGTCAAATCTGTTGCCTAAGCCTAAGAATACTCAGTTCTTTGATTTTGTGGATTTAAAGGTTATGTTTCAGTTGGCTACTAATCAGGTTGAGTTTAACATTAATTATGTGATCCTGATTAACATGATAATGGCTTTTGAAGTTGAGTACATGCCTTATGGACTGTTGTTAACTTCTCTGTTTGAACTATATCACATTGCCATGCCTAGGGTGTTAGCTGAAAGGATTGAATATTGTGATATCTCTAGTTTGGTTAAGCACCAGGTTTCCCTTAGTGATTGCAAACCTTTAACTGTCACTCCTGTTTGTATTACTCCTGAGGTGATGATAATTGGTAGTAAGCAAACTGCAAATAAGTCAAATTCTGAATTTGATAAGCTTAAGGAAGAGGTTAACAATCTTAAGGAGATAAACCTATTCATTATGGCAAGGTTAGAACAGTTAGAGAATAAGTCTAAGGAAGACTCTACTGTTGGTAATGCTGAGGGTATAGATGAGAAAATGGATAGGTTGTTTAATAAGGATATGGTAAAAGAAATGGCTGAAAAATCTGATAAGTTGGGTGTTGAAACTGGTAAGTCTGATGCTGTGATGCTTCCTAGTTTGAATGATTTGTCTGATGAGTTGGGATTTGTTGATGTTGAGGAGCCTGAGAAGGCTTAGATCTGCTTTATACTTGCTCTGTTATCTGGGAATGATGGCTGTTTTGGTCCTGGTTTTACTGGTTCTGTGGTATGGATATGTTACTGGTTGTTCTGAATTGCTGAGGCTTTAATTTGGCCTGGTTACTTTCAGTTGTTGTGACTCTGCTGGCTTTTGGAGTTTGCAGTTTGATTCAAACTGTCTATCTTTTCTTTTCTGAGATATTACTAATGAAGTTTGTAGGCCTTTGGCCTTTTGGTTGTAAAATTGCAGGTGTTTAGTCCATGGGATGGACTGATTTTGTTATAAGTAATATATAATATGCTTTTTTACTAACTGATTAATCTTACTACAAAATGCTTTATTACAGTATCATATTAACTGTGCTAGATCCTGTTACAATATTATGCATGAAATTCATGGAACTCTAATATTTCTTTGAAGATGTCAGCTGAGTTTATCACTCTCTTAAAGACTATGTTTGTACTACTAAAAGAGAAGTAAATTAAACTTTTGTGCAAAAGAATGTACTTGGTCATTTTTGTTAGTTTACAAGGTCTAGTCGAAAGTTATGAAATGCTATAATACTAATGTGATTTGCAGGTTTCTATTCTGGAGTTTCGAACTTTGTACATATGTAATCTAATTCCTTATCTCATTGTACGGTTCAAGTTTCAAGAATCAATGGAATTTCATTTTGAGATTATATTTTAGCAATACATTGCATTTGTCTCATAATATTATGAATTCAAGAAAAGTCTATATTTCTTGCAAGGATTGGACTTCGTTTTTGATATATTATTTCAAGCATTTCTTGCACAAAAACGAATAGATTATCACTTACAAAATTTCAAGAAGGAAAGAGCTTCAAGTGATAAAAATGAATCGAATAACTAACACTATTATTATCTTATCGATTCAAAAAAATAAGCTCAAATTATTACACGAAATATTCGAATTTCTCGAGCTTATAAAGTCCAAAATAATAAGAATAATCAACTTGATGCACTTCGAGTTCAAAACGGCTCAAAGACAAAAAGGAATTACTCGAATCTTGAGTTCAGCAAAATAATGTTTCAAGAAGTTTGCTGAAATTCGAATGAAAAAAAATTCACATTTGACTTTCGAATATAACGGAAAGGATCAATCAAAGTCATTTCATATTGACACAATAATTGATCAAAGATTGGAGTCAATTGTGAAATATTTCACTCATGTATCAAGGGGAAGCTCAATATACAAAAGGGGAAGAAATTATTTTTTAAGAAAAGAGACACTCCTACCAAAATTAAAGGAGTTATCTTGGCTCATTAAAAAGAATATACTATATTCTTGACCAAACTATTTAAAGAAACTTCTGAAATTTAGTCAACAAGTAAAGGGAAGGGAATGAAAGGAAATTATATCTTCCTTACAAATATACTCTCATCTACAAAAAGATGTTAAAGTATATATTTTACGAAACTATCGTACCTATCTCAAAAGGGAAAGATTATTTTTGGTTTTTATCAACCAAAAGGGGAAGAGACGTGCAATATATCAAAATTTAAAATTTTTCATTGCACGATCAAAAATTAAAATTTTCCCAAAGATAGAGAAAAGAAAATTTTGGTTTAAAATTTTAGAATTGTCTATGTATCTAACCAATTTCTTTTCAAGGTACCGCTATTGGAATTACGAGGATTACAAGTTTTGCTATCAGAATTGCGAGACCTACAAGTAAAAATTCTGAACCCTATTATGTGCCTATGTGAAAATTATTTTTCAAATTCATGCATACACTAAGGGGAAGCACACACTTGTAAAATTTAAATTTTAGGTTTGTTTGATAAATACCAAAAAGGGGAAGATTGAAAGGATATCTTCGATATTAATTTATTTTGGTATTTATAAATAAACGTAAAATTTAAATCACCTAGTAATCCTCCCAATAGGATCATTAATTTGCATGATTATCTTTAAGTGGAAAAGTTATTTCTAGCAAGTCATTTGAAAAATCATCTTATATTTCTTCGTATCAAAATACCTATTTTTAAGAAATATATTTTCACGCAATATTCATGCTGAGGGATATCGCCATTCTACGATATTTCCCTATTTTCATATTGCAAAATTAAACTCGCATGAAGATCGAAAAAGGATTATCAAAATTTGATATTCTTTAGAACCCTCATGTAACATTATTTTTTTTATCTCTTAAATTAAAGTAATTTATTCCCTGATTTGCCAAATCTTATTTTACGGGATAAATTATCTTTAATTATCCAAAAATAAATCTTTCATTCCAAAAATTGTTTTCTATCCAAAAGAAAGATTTACTCTATCAAAACATTAATATTTGGATGGTAAAATATTAATATTCATTTTTCTTAGTTCCTTAAATATTTTCTCCAAGGTCTCTCAAATTACTTATTTTTTTCGGAGAAAAATATTTTAATACTTAGAATGTACTTTAAAATTGTCAAAACCATGATTTATCATGAATCATATTTTTCTAAGTATTTTGGTATCAAAAATTAGTCAAGGGTCTACTCGTTTTGATCAAATACTAATTTTCTCGGTTTTCGTATATTTCCTTATTTATCGAAGGAAATTAATTTAAATGCTCAAAAATATTTCCATAAACTCCAAACTATTTTATTCTCAAGAAAATATATTTGTAGTATTTATCCAATTCAAAATTCTAGCCAAAAACGTTTTACAAATCGTCAAAAAGATTTACGTATTTTATTCATACCCGAAAAGCGGCTTTTATCATTTTAATTCCGAATAAAATACTTCCACTTGCTAGAATGACTTGAAACTTTGGGGATGTCATTTTTATGATGTGATGTATGTTAGGTAAAAGTTTCGTGATTTTTGGAGAATGTTTGTCGGGGTGTGTTTCCGAACGGTTGACCCGAGATGCTTTGACTGAGCGTTTGACCTAGGAGACTTTGACCAAAAATTACCAAACTTCACAGATTTCCATTTTCCAATATTTAGAAAATTGTCATATTTTTTGTTGGATTTATTGGAGATGTTTAGAAATAAGCTAGTTTTAATTAACGATACTTAATCGTTAATTAATAGTTAATTGGGTTGCATTGGGGTGTGTGCCTTATCCTCTTCCAAGCAATAAGTGCTGAGATAAGGTCTCACATGTTGGTTGTCAAGTTGCTAGGCTAGTGGACAAAGACAGTGTAGTCATCCCTTACATCACCTACCCATTTACATCATCCCTTACATCACCTTCCACTACCCACTACCCCAAAATTTCCCTATAAATACCACCCCATCCCCATTTATTTTCTACACAAGCTAAAGAGCTAATTAGTTGCTGGGAATTTTAGAAGTATTCTCTCTTTCATCTCTGCAAACACTCTCTACAAATACTTCTTCTCTAAAACCTCTTTTCTTATACATATATATATTTATATATACAAGGTTTTAGTTATATAAGCTTAGTTCAACCAACCAAGCTCTCTCCCAACCCAACTAGCTCAACCACTACTATTTTAGGCCTCCCGTAGGGCTGCCCAAGTTCCGCCACTAAGCCAAAATCCGGCCGAACCTCCGGCGAATTTTTCCGACGAACTTTCCGATCGTTTTTGTAAGTGGTTATTATTTTAGCTTCGATCCGAGTCTTAACCGACCATTATATATACAAGAGCTTGTTATTATTCTCGATCTATTCATCTTAAAGCTCTTCATCTTATATCTCTTATAAAAGAGATTTCTTATTTTGAATTAAATTCAAACACGAACTAACAAAGTCGTGTTATTCGAAATATAAATATATATACACGAACTATAGATTCGGTGTATATTTAAACGAACTAAGATTCGTTACATTTGAGTTATATACATAAACAAAGTTTATATCTTTCGAATATACTCAAATATATTTTGATACAAACGAACTACGATTTGTATCTTCTTACGAACTAAAGATTCGTAATAAATCTCGAAAACGAGATTAATATTTGACGACGGTCAAAATCAATTATATTAAGCTTGATTCTATTCCCAACTATCATCGTATTGTTCCGTGGGAAGAAAATCTAAAAAGCTTACTTTAACTCTTTAACTTTACTTAGCACTAACTTAGCCAACTAACTTATTTACTTTCCGCTATTTACTTTCTGCACTTTATTGTTATTATTTATTGTTGTTATATTTGCGGATTCTAGTTTGGCTATATCATTATATTGTGCTAAAGTTAAAGAAAGACTACTCTCTCTCTCCGCACTAAATCGATTATATTTAGTCTAAAAAGACTATATCAAGAGAAGAGTTGTATTAAGAAGAGTCCATAGCCAAAGAGCTAAATCAAAAGACTCTCTTAAATCCGTACTTCGAAAATAGACGTATATTTGAAGTAATATATACTTAGTCAAAAAGACAAGTATTATACAAGTCTTAAGCGAGACTAAAGCTTATAAGACTTTTATTACTCCAACTATATACTCATCTTTAGTATTGGAGTAAAACATCAAGTATACTTAAATCTTTCTAAATCATTCGGAAAGTATACTTTAAATATATATATCTTCAACATATATATATACCCACTATCGGCCTAGTTGCGTCTAGTCCAAAACCCTCTTTATAAACTAAGGTTATTTGTCGTAGATATTGTTTTCTAAGTTTTGCAGTGAGGTGAAGTGAAGTGAGGTGATCTTCGTTCTAAGACCCAAGTCCTAGACGAGCTAACGGGGAGTTAGTCGTCTTTGCACCGTGAGGAAGAGGAAAGACCCAAGACCTAAGATCTAAGATCCAAGACCCGCAAAAGTTTAGAACTTCAAAGACTACACCCGGAGTACAACGACTTTGAGGAGGTGACGGGGAGTTACGCTGCAAGAAGAGTCTTGTAAGTTTACATTTATAGTGAGGAGGTAACGGGAAGTTACGCTCCAAGATATATATTTGTAAAGGCTTCTCCGCCTACTGTAAAGGAGTTTCTTTATAGTAGAGAAAATCTCGAGTCCGGGGAGGAGCTCGGGGACTGGAGTAGGGGTGAGTGGACTCCAAGTGTTGAGTTAGCCACCGCGAACCAGGATAAAATCTCGTGTGTCGTATTACTCTTACATTGCTTCCGCACACATAAACTGCCTATACTCTCGATAAAAGCTATTCAAAAGGGGGATAAATTTTATTACACCACATCAATTTTTAAATTGGTGATTAAGCTATTCAACCCCCCCTTCTAGCTTAAATTACACTCTATCGGGACCTAACACTAAGCATGTAAGCTAAAAGGAAGTACACACAAATATAAGAAATAAGACTTTAGATTTAAGAATCACATACACAGTTCATATTAGAATTCAAAATCAGAGTCATCAGGCAATTCTTATATTAAAAATTTGAATCATGAAACATACATAAGCTTGAACTCAGAGACTTAAACTCTAAAAGACTTAAACTTATCTTCACTTCTTCAGTACTTCTTTCTTTTAGATGCTTGTGTTGTGTTTTCCTCTTCAGGTCTTTCCCCCCACCTCAATTCCTCTAGTCTTGTCGCTGAATCATCTAGATAAGTCACCTCTGGATTAATATCCCACTTCCGATATAGCCCATCATTATAGTTCTTCGTGAAACGCGAAATGAGCCTGATGTTGCTATGAATATACACCAATTTATCAGCACGCACAGAATTGAGTCGGTTTCTCTTTACATTGCGAATATAAGAGTACGTACTCCATATTCTTTCTGCTGATGAGCTACTTATCGGTTGTGACAGTACTTTCTTAGAAATTTCAGCTAGCTCTGGTGTTTCAGCCCCATAAGTCGACCACCAAGAAATAAGACTCATTGTAACAGCGTCAATCCTTGCAGCGAGTGTCCCAAATATGCCTTCTTTAGCCTGAAATTTAGCCAACTGCATACGGAAAACTCGCCTTTCCTCTTCATCTTCTCCAACCTTGTCAAAAGCCCTAAGAACTCCATTAACAACTTCCCTATCACAATTTGGAGATCGCCTGGGCTCCCCACCCGGAGTAGGAGAATTCAGATAATTGACATATAAAAAAACGGATTAAGAGCAAATCCTAAGCAATGCATAGGAATGTTCATTTTTTCCCATCTAGAAACCATTATATCTTTCATTTTTTCATAATCTGCATGATGTTTATTGTGAGCCATTATATCACTAACCTCTCCGATCATGCAATCCATCTTTTCATACACCTCTCCCATTTTTTGTCCCTCGCCGTCAGCAAATTTTATCATGTAATATATTGGCTTAGTGATAGCCAAAATATTTTCAACTTCGTCCCAAAAATCTTCATTAGTTATCGTGGCTGCTACTTCCGTTCCAAGTTCTTTTGCATGTTCATCACCAGAAGACAACCATTATCTCCATAGTCTTACTACTGTACATGTAGCTAATGCTTCTCTACAATCTAACAACCTCCTTAATAACAAGTAATGGGACCCAAATCTAGTTTTTGCAACTTTTAACAACTCAAGACCAGAATGATTCCTAAATATATCATGAGCACGATCGTGATTTAAAAAATATTTGACAATATTTTTTCCTCTGATGTAGGTACCACTCATCCACAAAAAGTTAGAAGCAAAATCCTTGAATATTAAATTTAAAGTGTGAACGACACATGGAGACCAGAATATATGTTTATGTACCTTCTCGATTTCTCTCCCTGCTGCTTTACAGTTTGCTGCATTATCTGTTACAACTTGAAGAACATTGGAAGGGCCTATCTCGTCAATTGATTTGAGGAGGAATTTTGCTATTGCTTTTCCTGTTTTTTCTATTCCCGCAAAATCTTCTGCATATAAAAACATTGATCCTCGGCTGTTTGATGCAATTACATTGATCAGCGGCTTGTGTTTGATATTAGTCCAGCCATCGGAGACTATAGAAGTCCCCTGTGTTGTCCACGTCTCAGTGATAGGAACGCATTGTCTTTCGACTTCTCTCTTGCAATCATCGAGTAGAGAAGTTCTGGCTCTATCAGCAGATGGAGGTTTGTAATCTTTCGGAGCATTTTTGATTGCTTGAGTCATAGAAACCATTTCTGGACTTCTCAAAACGTTGAATGGAATCCCATTAGCACATAAAAATCTCATAATAGCTATATCAACCTCATGTCTCTCTAGATTACCAAAAGCTTTTTCGATGGGACTTATGTTGGCTGCAACAGGAACTTTGCTATTGATAGTAGATCTTGTTAATGATGATGAAATACCAACTTGTTCAGCATCCGGCACTTTCTTCTTTATTTTTTGAAGCAGCGTGCGATTAGACAACATGGCAGAACATCGACCAATTTCAGCCTTAACTCCCGCGGGTGCACCGAAAAAATGATGATGGATTCTTGTATATGAGCTGCTAGCAGTCTTGTTACAGTGTTTACACCTCCATCTCTTAGTTCCTCCAGCATTCTTACCCTTTGCTGCATCAATCAATACAACTTCATCAAATAGAGGCTTTCCTGAATTAAAGTTAGAAGACCCCTGATTTGAACCCATCTGCTGACTTGCATCCTCACCATCTTCAAAATTTACAAAAGTTGTGTTGGGTGTTTGACTTGATATTTGATTTTGTGTTTGTTCTGTGGGCTGTGTGGGTTGTGTGGGTTGTGTTGTCTCTCTCTGGACTGATGCTTTCTTTCCGAATGCCATATTACTGTGAATCTGTGATTAGAAAGGTTTAGGGGATTAATATGATATACTGATGTTTATATATAAGTTAAGTCTGGGACTCTGGGAGTCTGGGTAATAGACTAACAGGTTAGCTGGCTTTTCAATTTACCAAGCACTGACGTTTCAATTTTTAACATTTTATCACGGAGGAAATTGCATAGCCTACTAAAATTACTAGTTCAACATGCATATAAAATTTAAAAGCATAAAATATATTATCGTATTTATTATCGTATTAAAATAATATATTTTATTTAACAATATATGAATAATTATAATTTATTATTTTTAAAATATAACCAATGATCGGAACATAGTGTCTTACAATTTTCAAATAAATTTAATATACTAATTATTTTCATCGAAAAACGTCCGCTAAACATGATTATAGACCGCACTAAAAGAAAATTTTGGAAATTGGGATATTGATTGTCATTATAAACTCCTCATATCAAAAATACATGATTGGGAATATATAATATGCAAATTGATCAACAAATAAATTGATTATAAATATTTGTAAAGTTGTATATTGTCGAATATATATGGCATATTGATGTATTGTCATATAATTAATATATGATATAAAAATGATATATATAATTTGACTTATTTGGGCACCAAAACTTTTTTGTCAAGAGCTTGATCAAGTAGAAATTTATTTTCATCAATATACTTATATTAAGGATAAGCAAAGGGCGTGTAGGTGGCGCCTGTCAGATAGCTCGGTTTCATTTTTCTAATTTTCTAGGATAAAAAATATCAATAATAAAAATTATCTTTTTTAATTCCAGATATATTGGAAGCAGGTTTCAGAATTATCTTTTTTAATATATTAAAAATAAGATCCACCTACCTTTTTAGTATCCAAATTGCGGGAAGAAAGTTCCATATTACGATTATAATTTTAAAAATATTAAAAATAAAAATTACCTTTTTGAGTTTCAAATATATTATAAGAACGTTTCAAAACTATAAAAGTTACATTTTTTAGTTTCTGATATATTGGAGGAAAGTTTCAAAATTATCTTTTTCAATATATCAAAGATAAAAACAACATACCCTAATAAATATCATTAAGATTCGTCGTGCTTTAAATCGTTAATTACATGTGGAAATTTATTTTCATTTTTCACTCGTGCATCGAGATATTTATAATATAAAATATATTTTATTCTACGAATTTTAATTTGAATCATTGATATAATTTTTATAGACCGCCGCAAATTTATTTTATTCTAAAAATATTAAATATAAATCATTAATATATATGTTTAAAAAAGAACATATGCTTTAACTAAAATACAAATGCCATAACTAAAATACAATTATAAAATACAGTTCAAATATATTATGTTTAAATGTTATTAGTGAAACCAATCAAGATTCATATTTAAAGCTAAATAATAAATATTTTGGGTGAAAATGATACGATTACATGAGCTGGCAGCCAAGTTACACAGCCTGGGATGACACAATTAAAGGAGATACAATACTTTAAAAATTCAATTCCTTGAGATTTGTGTCACAACATCTTCTATTCGTCTGCATCTTCTCCATCTTCTCCATTGCTTCTCCATCTTCTCCGTCGCTTCTCTTTTTCCGTGCTCTATCCTTTTTACAAACTGAAACGCTTGATTATGAACGAAACCACGGAACTCAGATAGTCGCCGGAGCATCCTAGGTTCGGAGTCGCTGCTGCCGGCGTTTCCGATCGCGACCGGCGACGTCTCCGGTCGCGTTTGTTCCGGGATCGGGGACGAGCGAACCGGGTCACAGATCGTGGTCACGTCCCCCGTTCCTTGTTTCCATGCCCCCGCCCCTGAAGGACCCCGTGCATCCCTATCTGGCGAAGTAGAGGTGCCAACAAGGTGCAACCAGCCTCCCATACTTGAGCTACTACTGGCCACATGAGTGTAGTAAGTGCCAGGCTCCGGCTCAACTGGTGTGACAGGACGCCGACCTCTGCGTGTCGGAGGGCCTCGGTGACCCCTGTAGAAGACTCTGTGCCCGATTAAGATCGGGGGCAGCAGGGTCAATGGCAGAGTCCACCTCTAGAAGCTGCTCCTCCTGTTACCAAACATAAACATGCAAAGAAAAGTCAGGCCGAAAATACATTCTAAATGACATAACATATGCAGTGGAACAAAAGTTATTGTGGAAGACAGTAAAAAACTTAATAAGAAGGTTGTTTACCAATGACTGTGTGGCGCCCTGTGTCCCCTGAAAAGCATCCGCTCTAGGCCAGAATCTTGGATTAACCATGTATCTACGTGTAACCTCGAGGTACCAAGGCATGTATGCGGGAGAGCAACCATCGCCCGGCATGAGTGGAGGAGATGTCATAGCTCGGTGAAGGGACGTATCCCACAAACGAATGTATGTCTCCCTGGCGCCCTGCCAGTTAATGGACTCATTGACGACGTCGTGCAACTCCTGATGATTCCTACATGGGGGGGATGTGGGTATGTCCTGAACAAATCCAAACTGCCTCGTGACCCTATCAGTATAACACCACTCGACATATGCCATGTACATCAAAGGGGCGGGAGCTGTCCACTGCAAGTACAATGTTTGATCGGGCTGAAACTCATCATCTAAAGCTGCATACGGCCTCCACAAAATCTGTTCCACACCCAGGTTATCCAACTCGTACCGGGTGATACGACTCTGAGAGTGCGGCACCTGAGTACGGGTAACTGAAGCCACCCACCTACAACAAAATGTTTAGATTAAGGAAGAGAAGTAGTGCATGTGCAATAATTGAATGCGTTTATGAGAAGAGTAGCATATTACATACCTAAGCGCAAGTGGGTAAGTGAACTGGGGTTGAGACCTGTGTCATGGAGCTATCGTAGGTAACCGCTCGTATATCCACACCTAGTATCAAAGTACATATATGTGCACATCAAGTTGTATGGGAAGACAATATGTTAAAACTAAATGATAGTAATGGGATTAAAGAGCGTACTTTCATGCGTACCTGAAGTAATGTGGCATACCCATTGAAGTCGATTTTGACTCCCCTGCTCGCATCACACATCTTCATGTATAGGTAGGAAAGAACAGCACTACCCCAACTATAACCACCCAGGCTCTCCAGGTCATCTAGTAACCGAAGAAGGCTTAGCTGCACATAGTTCCCGCTGCCACTGGGAAACAACGATCCGATCACACAAAGTAGGTGTGCCCTGATGTGAAAGATAGACTGCGCACCAAAATCCTCAGCCAACTCGTCCAACCGGTGACATCTGCCAAAGTGTGTAATCAACCACTAGATCTTCAAGTTGTCCTTCCCCAAATCATCGTTCCCAGGAGACAGTCCAAGTAAATCCCGTACCAAAGCCACCCTCTGGGCTGGAGTGGAGGTGTACCCGTGCAGGATAAGTGGTCGGCCAGTGGTCCGTAAGCCGAGAATGTGATGAACATCCTCCAGTGTGATGGTGGCCTCTCCAAACGATAGGTGGAAAGTGTGCGTCTCTAGACGCCACTTCTCGATGAAGGCTGTGATCACCCCCCCCCCCAGTCATGCCTGACCTTCCCCAACCTGAAAATCCATCCAAAACTCGCGGCCGTGATGGCAGTCACTATCGATTCATGCGGCCAGTTATTTTTAACTGTGTTCCAATATTCACCGAAGTTGGCACTCACTCTCAAATCCTTCGGTGCCTGGCACAATTAAAATGCAAAATGTGTGAGCAGTTTATCATAAAGCAGACGTTTTATTCTAATAAATAGCAATAAGTCAGGTCATTACCTCTCTCCTGTTCCATACCGCCTCGGACCTGTGATCGTTCTGCAATGTCAACAAGTTGCCATTGACAGGGCCGGGACCGTAAACTGCGGGATCCATATGCAGTTACAAATAAATTTTAATATTATATTTACCTATTAATTCCAAAATTATATTATATATTAATTTGAATATTATATTTATATATTTATTCGAATATGTTAAAAGTGATTTATTTCGATATATTATATTTTTGGATATTTTAATTCAAATAGTATATTTATATATGTTAAGAATATTATATTCATATTTTAATAATTATATATTCAGATATTATATGTTTATATTATATGTTAATATTTTAATATATTATATCCAAAATTAATATTTATACATATTATACTCGAATATTTTTAATATTTATATTTTAATTCGAATTTTATAATATTCGTCAAAAAATATTATATTTATATTTTAGTGCGGATTTTATGTTTTTAATTCCAATTTTATAGTTTTATATTAATTCGAATATTATATATATATATATATATATATATATATATATATATATATATATATATATATATATATATATATATATATTCGAATATGTTAAAAGTGATATTTTTTGATATATTTATATTTTTGGATATTTTAATTCAAATAATATATTTATATATGTTAATATTTTTTATGAATATTATATTCATAAAAAAATTTATTATATTCGAATATTACATGTTTATATTATATGTTAATATTTTAATATATTATATATACACACACATATATTTCTATTTTAATTTGAATATTATATTTTAATTCGAATATTATATGTTTCTATTTTCATTCGAATACCAATAGTAATTTTAGTTTCGGTTTTCCTACCGCTTATTTGACTATTTTCCAACATTATTTTATTAATTTCCAACCAAAAAATCTTAAAATCATAAACTTAGCCTAACGATCTAATTTAAAAAACCCTAAAAAAGAACCCTTAATTTCAAGCATAAATCTCTAAATTATTAAACTATTTTCAAATTTCAAAATTTCATATCAAATCTCATGTCAAATCTCAAGCCTCAATCATGCAAACTCTAGTATATCATACAAGAAATTAATTAAAATCAAAGCATTATACATATATATATATATATATATATATATATATATATATATATATATATATACATAATTTTTGTGAAAAGATTAGGATAATACCTTCAAATTAATGCTAATCGGGGTTGATTTGAAGCTTAAAATCAGATTTTGGGCGACCCACAAACTCCCTTTCCAGCTGTTCCGGCGACCCTCCACTCGATTTCTCCTCTTTCTTCCGCCGTTTCTTCACTCTTTTTTCACTCACCTCTGCTGCTTCACTTGTCTGTTTTTGTGCGTGATTAGGGTTCCTTTATAGCTGAGGACGCCCTTTGAAGGGGCGACCCCTACGGGGTAGTTTTCGCTGCTTGGGTCGCCCTTCGGAGTGGCGACCTGTACTCGGAATTTTGCTCAGCTTGGGTCGCCCGTTTTCAAAACAATTAGGTTGGTTAGTTTTGAAAACTCGAAAAAAACTGGTTATTTTTTAAAAGAGGTTGAATAAAGTGGTTAGTTTTGAAAGGGAGCCTAAATTATTCTGTCAAATATAACTAGATTTTAGAATTTGTACTTGGAGCGTCCGGGCGACCTCGAGAGTGGTGGCAAGACGCTGGGACCTTGGCTTAAATCAACTTGGGCCAGTTTTTGGATGCATGCCTTGGTCAGCTCCCAAATAATATGAAGAAATGGAGACTATGTAGGGGGAGCCTCTTCTGGCTTCTGTTTTTATTGACCCGTTTGTGTAAAGAAGTAGAAGCATTTTTAAAAAGCTGCGAATGCTAACTTCTCTCTCACAGCTTTTTCTACTTCTTTTTCAAACACTTTATTAACTTATTTACTACTCACTTCTAATCCACTTCACTTTAAGTATGTAATCATTTTTTTTAAACTTGCCCAAACGGCCCCTAAGTCTTGGACTTAAAAATTGGACAGGATACTTTCATCGGGCTGATCTTGGAACAAAGCGATTATGCTCAATGTACACAGGTTTAGTAGGGCTGAATAAATTAAATATATTCAAGAAAAGACCTTATAAAAGTTCCAATGAAGTATGAATCATCTCATATGTATACTTCAATGTCAAAGTGTTGTTTATATCAAGTTCAAGGACTCTAAATGTAAGGTCCTTGCTTGAAAACATGTTTAGTGGATTTAAGTTTTTGATCGAAGGCCTTGAACTGAGGAGGAATCTTTTTTTTTTTTGAAACAAAGCACTTGCTTATATTAAATTGCTTTGAAATAATATTACAACGGATGATCTCAGGAGCTGTATCGAACCACTCCCTTGGACGTAGCTAGCTAACATAGAAACGCAACCCGTGCTAACAAGTGAGTTACAGAATTCGCATCGATACTCAAACCATACTAATACTTCCCTAAAGTGCTTTAACAAAATGACACATTCATCTGTAATAGCATGAAAAATTGAGCTCCCACGCTCACCATAAATTGCGTCCACCACCAGTTTGGAATCCAGCTCAAAAATACATAGTTCTTCTTTCAAGTTTAAAGCCTCTGCCTCTCGTGCATGCGCCCGTCCTTTGAAACTGTTGCTCCTGGCTCGTACAAATTCAACTGATTCTTGATTCTTAAGAGCCTGAATTTATGGCTCAAAATTTTGATGTTGCATATATTTTTCAAAAGGGCTGAAATTTCGCAGTGCAAGTGTGCAGCACTTTGCATAGTTGCATGAATAGACATATACAGAGAGGGGTTCCGCCAATTCACCGTGATAATTCTTTCATTTAAGAAAGCTTATTATCTAACCGTCGGACATGCAAGATGACCGGGGAAATTTAGACAATAAAACTTTAAAGTCCGAAAAAAAAACCGGTCTTCTTCCAAGAGTCCTGAAAAATAAAACAAAAGAAACAAAAAAAATATAAGTCAATATATAACAAATTATATATCTTATAAAAATAAAAAATATATCGAAGATTAATTATTAATAAAATCACGTGTATATGCATGTGTTTAAAATATTCACACAATTATGATAACTCATAATTTCATTATTGAGACAATTAAACTCTTAATTAAGGCACATTTAATAAAAATTAACGCCCTTAATTAAGACACAATTAACGCCCTCAATTATGAGGCACAATTTACGCCATCAATTATGAGGCACCATAAAAGCCCTCAATTATAAGGCACAAATAACGCCCTCATTATGAGGCACAATTAACACCCCAATTAACGTCTTCCTTTCCGAAACCGAATCCATACTGACCGTGCTGCAACCCTCAGCCACTACCGCTACCACCGCCACGCTATCTCTTCCGCACACGATCGCCAAGAGAACGATGACCACCCGAAATATATCCATCTCCATATCATTCCAAGCAGTTTCGCTGTTCGCCACGTTCGCGACAAATCCTACACAAACCTAAAAAAGCACTCCACAAATCCTACACACATTTGTACTAAAGTATAAAAGCCAAAACATTAGTAAAAGATTTATCTCAAAGTCAGTGTGTATTTTGGCCGATTAATTCCAAAGAAAATATGAAACAAAAGTCATAACTAAACAAAACAACTAAAGTACGAGTACCATTTTAGGTCCACTATTAACGTTGTTAGCCTCTGTCTAATTACGGCGGCGAGATCCAATTCGCCTGGACATGGCTCCCTCAAATCTTTGAGACAGTTGGTGTTGGTGAATAACCATAGCCAGAGCTTATTTATGCAACATCTCTTCTTCTGCCACCATTTTTCTTTGAGATCGACCCATTCTCTTGCTTTTTGGCCCATTGTTATTTTCTCCGTGATCTCTCTTTGTCATTCGAATCCGACGATTACCCATTTTGATTTAGTGATTTTTGAGCAACTCCAGATGATTGATTTGTAGGGTTAGCTTTATCATGATCATGGAGATTGGACATAGAAGGGGGGCTTAAAACGACTGAAAAATCAGACCCGAGTTTCGATACAGGAAGATGGAGAGACAGGAGAAGGAGAGACACAGGAAGAGGGAGAGAGGAGAGGGGCGAGAATATATATTAATATCATATATGTATAAAGAGTAAAGTTCAGTGGAGACCCTAAATTAATCGGAGACTTGGAGACCACATCTTACACCATTCATTTACTTATAATCCAACCGTCCATCTTGTTTTATTTTTTAATTAAAATAAATCATATTAAAGAATGATTTAACTTGTTACACCAATCATGAGCCTACGACTTGATCGTCATGCTTACCCATACAATAGCTATGAACTTATCCATGTTATTATCACCATTTCACACACACACACACACACACACACACACAGATATATATATATGTTTGTGGTGCGATTACCTATTTATCTGTTTATGCAAAGTCGTCTCCGCGCATCTAACGCCAATGGACGGAAACAATATAGTGTGCAGTCATGTTGAGCCAGAGATGATGTAAAACAATATACACAATAGTTTGTAAATGTGCAGAATAATTTTTTGATAATGCAGAGCATACTAGTTTCTTAGATATTCTCATCCTATAAAGATGGGGATGGAAAGGATTGTACACAACACTTTATTTCCCGTATATAGTCTGTTGTTCCCTATATTTGTCTCTATAGATCTAGTACTCTGAGAAATGTTCCATTGTTCTGCAATATAAATCTTTGGATTGCAGGACAACTCAATCTATGGACAAACTGGGTTTCAAGAGATAAAGATCCACCAAATGCTAATACATGTAACTGTCACGGAAGTTAATTACTGGTCATTGGATGTTATAAAAATTGAATGGTGGATGATATGGTCTCCAATACTCCAAAGATTTAAGGTCTTTATAGAACTTAACTCTATGTATGAAAGTGCCCTGTAATAAATTTAAATATAGGCTTTTTTATAGAAAATTGCAAATTGCTCTTGTATTTTAAATTAATTTGGAGTGTGAAATAAGAAAAATATCTATTAAAACATACATAGTCCGAGTTGCGTATTTATTAGTGTTAAATAAATTAATATATTAAATTAATTTTAAATATATATTTATTTAACACAAATTATATATTAAACATTCACTAAGAATATCTAGCAAATCAATGCAAAAAGCTCAAAAATAATTTAATAAACAAAAACTATAATTTGATGGTAAGTTTTTAAATACAGGTCGAAAAAATCTATTTTCCCAATAACCATGTACATATAAATGACTGACTATGTATATTCCAGGGTGCCCATAATCTGACAAAATCGATCAAGCCGACCCAACCCGCCCCTATTTGTAGCCGACTCAACCCGATATTATTAAACCGAACTTTAAACGGGTTAAATATTTAAAAACCCGAATTAAATGGGTTGGGTTAGAGTTTTGATAATTTTTAACCCGTTCCAACCCGACATATATTATGTACTAACGAACCATACTACTAGTTTACTAATCGACTTAGAGGTTAAGATGTTTTGATATTAATATGTTACATACTCAAATTATCAAGTATATTTAATATAATGATGTTCAATTTATATATGTAATGTAATTTTGCTTTTTAGATTGTAGTGTATTATGATGTGTATATGTGGTGGTTAATTTTCTAATTGCATACTACATTAAGTTAGCATGTGATTTTAATTTTTAGACTTCTACATTATTTTATCACTGCCCAACAAATACAAATTTATATTACATTAAATTTTATTTATAATTAACCTCATCAACCCGACTAACCCGATCGAACCGAACCCACCCAACCCGACTTTAATAAAATTTACAGTGAGTTCAAATTTTATAAAACCAATCTAATAGGGTTGGGTTACTAATTTGCTAGTAACCCGTCTAAACCGACCCGCGGCACCCCTAGTATATTCAATGAGAGAGGATCCGGAAAAACATTGCAACTAATTTGAAATGAATTTTGTGTGCATCCATCCATGATCCATCTATGAAATTTGGGCCGGACGCATTATTTCGGTGATAGCAAAGCCCACATAAAGAGATCACCACCAACAAAAAGGCCCAGACTCATCAAACACTTGGACTGACCGTATAAATTTTGTAAGATTAGGGTTTTTTGTTATAGATTAGGGTTTCCGCAGCGGGGAGGGAGGAAGATCACAACAACAAAGCACAAACTACCCAGCTTACAGCCATGGTTCTCAAGTACGTCTCTCTCTCTCTCTCTCTATCTCTCTCATATACGAATTATTTAATTGTTATTTTTATTATCTGATTAGTAGACATACATGTGCTTTGAAAGCTTGAATTTGGGGAATTACACTTGAATGGGCTATACATTTGTTAGATCTAGCTCATAAAATGCACATTTTGAAACCATGATTCATTTATTTATTTTAGGATTCGTAGCTAATTGGAAAGAAATTGTTGTTTGTGTAATTCGTAGCTGATTGTAGATTTGTGTTTGGAATGGATACAAGTTTTACAGTCATGTTTCTGGATTTTCGGAGATTTCTTCGGGGGGTTTTAATCGTTAAGTCGGAAAGTCTATTTGCCTAATTGTAGAGTTGTGTAGTTATGTTTTTGTATTAGGACATAACAAATCTTGCGAATTAGGACATAACTGTTTCGGTTTTGTAGAGCCAGGATATACCCTGTGAAAGTCGGTACCTTTTGATATACCCTAGGAAAGAGTCTGTATATGTTTCATGATTTCTTGTCATTTTATATTTTGAAGTGGTTCCTTTATTTATCGTCATCACTGTAATTATAATTAAGTTTTAAAGTCTGTTTTGCATATTTGTTGAGGTTGTATGTCTATGTTATTTCAGGACAGAACTCTGCCGGTTCAGTGGAGCCAAGATATATCCTGGAAGGGGAATCAGATTTGTTCGTGCTGATTCTCAGGTTCTGCTTACACTTTTATTAAATTGTCGATTATGTATTGCCTCTAGGTGGTGGGTTCTGATTATATGTGTATATGTGTGTACTGTTTTTAAATTGTCAGGTGTTCCTGTTTGTCAACTCAAAATGCAAAAGGTACTTCCACAACAGGTTGAAGCCATCCAAACTTACTTGGACGGCTATGTACAGGAAGCAGCATAAGAAGGTGAGCAAATTTTTTTAATGCAACGGACTGCTTTTACAACTTGGCTTTTTCCTCATTGCTCTCATATATGTGTTTTGCAAAATTCAAGCTAATATCTTGAAATGGTGATGAAATTCCTTACAGTTGTACTGTGATTTCTGGCTATGAGTTCTGTCTGTGCTCGATTGCATGTCTTCTGTGTACTTATGAGTTCTTTCATCACATAGATAACTGATTTTATGATAACTATTGTGTTAACTTCCTGTATCAATATGCAGGATGCTGCTCAAGAGGCAGTCAAGAAGAGGCGTCGTGCCACCAAAAAGCCTTACTCAAGGTCCATTGTAGGTGCAACCTTGGAGGTGATCCAGAAGAGAAGAACTGAAAAGCCTGAAGTTCGTGATGCTGCAAGGGAAGCTGCATTGCGGTGTGTTTCATAATTGTTATTATGACAGTATATAGTAGTAGAATTCTAGTTTCATATTGTAGTTATAGTAAGACCAAGTATTACTAGGCTGTTTAGATCGGGCATCCCATTCTTTTACATTCTAATCTAATGCAACACTTACGTGTGGTAAAATTACAGTGAAATCAAGGAAAGGATTAAGAAAACAAAAGACGAGAAAAAGGCAAAGAAGGCTGAAGTGATGGCTAAAACTCAGAAGAGTTCAGGCAGAAGCAATGTGCCCAAGGGTGTAGCAAACAAGGGAGCTAAACTCGGAGGTGGTGGCAAGCGTTAAATACTTTGAGTTGTACCTTTATCTTTTTGGTTTTCAAGTCTTGTATCAGATAATCTTTCTGCATTTGTTTTCCTATGTTCATCAGTACTTGGAGATTTAATTTTAAGAGAATTTCTGACCTATTATATACAATATGAAGTTTTTTCTTAAGTAGCTGTCAACTGTTTTAGTTTTCCCAGGAATTGAAAGTTGTTAAACAACTACTAAGCACTAAAATTGCCCGATGTATGCTCTGAGGGCATTGGTGTGCTTTGGAATTTTGCGTGATTCTAGTTTTAATTAGCTCTTAGATTATTTACAGCCAGCTATGGGTTTTGGGCCTTTTGTTATAAATCTATTGCATAGATCAGATTAAAGGTCAGTATCTAGTTGAACAGCTGTGTTAACTTTGTAGCACAGCCAAGTGATTATTTTTGCTGAGTACCATGTGTTTTTGACCTGTTTTGATATTTGATTCTGAGCAGACACCGCCAAGTGTTTTAGGCATTTAATTTTATGTTTTATGTCCGATGTTTTATGTCTGAGTAACTGATTGTCCAACGTCCAATGATACCAGTTTAGAAATGGCACCAAGTAGAGTTTGTTCCCCTGGGGATTGGATTGAGTAAATTTCGGGTATTCTTGACTCGAAAATGGAGTGCTGGTTCAGTGACTTGCTTCTAAATTCCTTCATTGCTGGCGTGAAAACTGTTGGATTGAGTTTTAAAAAAATAAATTCGAACAACAATATCTAGTTCAAAAAATTTTTTTACAAAAAGAGGCTCTCTATTTTCGGAACAAATTATCTTCAATTTTTACGAGATTCTATCATGTATTTTACTATTTGAACCTCAAAAAATATATTTTTTTTATGTTATAATTCAAAATATGTAAATATTAAAAGTATTATCATAATTTGATTTTCTACAATAACACTGCTCCGTTCTCATAACATATGTGCCTTTTTAACTTTTCACAATTCAAATCGATTAAATTGTGACTGAAATTTATATACACATTATATAATTGAAAGAAATGATATAAACATATACTCCCTCTGTATTTTTTTATATGATACTTCTGACTCGGGCATATACCTTTAGGTGGGTTGACCGGATAGTAAAAATTATTATTTTTACTTTATTTTTTTTGTGAATTAAAATTTTGAATTCATATTTTTATTCAGAAAAAGATAATTTGAAAATAATAATTCTAACTACCCGCTCAAAGCACTTAAAAATGTGTGCCAAAAAATCAAACGTCATATATTAAAAAACGGAAAGAGTATCAATTTTTAAATTTAACTTTAAAAAAAAAATAAAATATGTAACTTTAGATGAGTTCCAAGAAAGTGGAAGTATATTATTAGGTTACATCCACTCAAACGAGCCCGAAGAGGGGTTTCCTTTAATAAAAAAACAGACTTATATGCTTTTGTTGGTTTGAGTGTAAATATTTTAAATAAAAATATTTAAATACTTAAATAATTTGTGAAACATATTATCTAAACATTTGTATAACTTATAAATCATAACCGGTTTATAGTAAGGGATATTCTCAACAGTACACTTATAGTTTTGTCTTTTCCTAATGATAGGCAAAATATTTTTGACTTCTCATTGATACACTTATACTATTCCAACATTCTGTTCATTTTTGACACGCATTTTTATGTCTCTTAACCGTATAATTAAAATTATTATTTTAAAAAATCTGAATACAAATATGTGATTAATATTTTAATTTAAAATTTTAAAAATGCGTGTTAAAATGTTAAACTATCTATGCGAAGGAGGTACTCCTCCGTTTCACAAAACATGTCCACTTTAGAAAAAAAAAAAATTGTTTCAAATTACTTGTCCACTTCAACTTTCAATGTAAATTTATATTTCCAAAATCAACTTTCCTTCACATATTTCAAATTTATATTTTCAAGATCAACCATATACCACATATTAGGTTCAATTAATGACTTAATATACCTCTTTTTTGTTGAAATTCACTTTTGTTAAATTATATGTGATTTTTTGAAAGTGAACATGTAATTTGAAAGGGAGAGAATATTTGTTAATTAAACGTTCCTCCCTTTCCAAAAAATATTGTAAGAACTTTTTTTTTCTTAAAACGGCAAAGCCGCCACATGTGGCGCTATGCCCAACAAAGCATACAAATGGATAAAAAAAAAAATGAACTTTATGAGGTTAAAACCGTCAATCTGCATAAACAAAATGCAAACAGTATTGCTCAAACCCGTGTTCTATCTCTCTCTGCGTATAAACTTCGGCAAACCAAAACCATGGGCAGTATAACCAGGTACCCCGCTCTTTGTATTCTCCCAGTACATTGTATCCTCTTCTTACACCATTTCTATTTATTTATATACTCCTATCACTTTTATATCCTCCATCTTCCATTCTACTTTTCAGCTTTGCATCTCAATCTCACTCCTTCTCTTTATCCCAGTACAGAACTACATATACACACACATACTAGTAATACCATTGAAAATAGTTGTTCAAAGTTTGAATTTTGGCACCTGGGTTTTGTTCAAAATTGTTTCTTTTTAGGTGGGTCTGCTTTGGTTTCTTTTAATTCTCTTGCTTTTGTGTTCGTTTGTGGTGTTCTTGTTGTGTCAATTGGGTGTATTTTGAATTGTGAAATTTTGGTAATGGAAGGTAATGGTATGCCTAATGGGATGTTTTCTGGTATAAATTCTGGAATGTTGGGGCTTGAAATGTCACCACAGCAGTATCAGCATTTACAGGCCCAGCAAAACCCTCAAAACCCCCAAAACCCTAACTTATCTCAACAACACCCGCACACACATCACACTATGGTTTCTTTTGGGCAGAATGAGGTTGATCATCACCACACTCAGAATCAGCAAGCTGTTAAACAGGGTTATCCGTATGGCGCGAAGCCTCGGACTCAACAGCTGACATTTAGTGATGATGATGAGGCTGGTGTTGGTGCTGAGGATAGTGGTGGAAAGCGGAATGCTTCTCCTTGGCAGAGGATGAAATGGACTGATGGGATGGTGAAGTTGTTGATTATGATGGTGTTTTATATTGGGGATGATCAAGGGGTTTCGGAAGGGAATGATGTGGCGGGGAAGAAGAAGGGTGGTGGTGGAGGTGGGGCTTTACAGAAGAAAGGGAAGTGGAAATCGGTGTCTAAGGCTATGATGGAAAGGGGGTTTTTCGTGTCTCCCCAACAATGTGAGGATAAGTTTAATGATTTGAACAAGAGGTATAAGAGGGTTAATGATATACTTGGGAAGGGAACTTCTTGTAAGGTTGTGGAGAATCAGAGTTTGCTTGATACGATGGATCATTTGTCGCCCAAAATGAAGGAGGAAGTTAGGAAATTGCTGAATTCTAAGCATTTGTTTTTCAGGGAAATGTGTGCCTATCATACTAGTTGTAATGGCGGTGCTCAGCATTCAGCAGAGGCAGGAGCGGATTCGTCTCATGTCCAGCAGCAGCAGCAGCAGCAACAAAGAAGGACATGTTTGCATTCGTCTGACAACTCACCGAATGTGCATAATTTGGGTAGAACAGACACCGAAGGGTCTAAGATGATGAAAGGGGTAAGCGTGGAAGAAGAGGATGATGATGAGGACGACAATGATGATGAAGATGAAGATAATGATGAAGTGGAAGGTGGTGCAAGAGGTCATGAACATGAATCTGATTTAGATGTTAAGATCACCTCGCACAAAAGAACAAGAAACGAAACGTATGCTCCGGATTCAAATTCATTCCAAGAATTCAATAATGAATTGAAATATGTAATACAAGATGGTACAAAGAGTTCATGGGAGAAAAGGCAATGGATGAGGATCCGGTTGATGCAATTGGAAGAACATCGAATGCATCATCAGTGCCAGGCATTTGAACTGGAAAAGCAGAAGATGAAATGGCTGAAGTTCAAGCACAAGAAGGAGAGGGACATGGAGGCAGAGAGGCTAGCCAACGAGCGAATGAGGCTCCAAAATGAGAGAATGGTTCTTATTCTTAGGCAGAAAGAGCTGGAATTGCTGGATAGTCAACAGCAACATCAGTCATGTAACAGGAGTTCCATGGCTGGCTAGCCTTATTAACTGAGATCTTGTATAGTGCTTTATAGGAAATATAGCTGCTCTTATGTTTTTCATGCTGCTCTTTATTTGATGTATACTTCCATTCCCATAGTTCTGTTTTGGCTAGAGCAGTTTCAGGTTTATACTATAATCATCTGATATCATTGGCAGAATTCTTTTTACATAACTATTTAGACTTGTCATGTGTGGTTTGATTTTCTGGAAATTTTATTAAATTCTGAGCAATTACTTTTTTATTTTATGAGATATAATGTTTAAACTTATCAGAAAAATAAATAAATATGATGTTGAAGAGCACCAGTTAGAATTAGAGGATCGTGTTTTGCAAAATAATCAAAATTCAGTACTAGGAAAATTATCAAGACATTGTCTTCGGTTGAATTGTTATGTGTTTTGGTTTTATATTAGAATAATATATATATATTTTAATTAAAATAATTTATTAAATAATTAATATACGTGTTTGGTTTAAAATATTGTTATTGAACGTATAATTTTATTTAACATATTAAATAACATTCTTAATAGTTAACTCGTCAGAAAACTGTCAATAATTAATAATAAAAATGTTTAAGTAATTTTATTTTAATGAAGAAGTCCGGGACGAATTTTTGGTGCTCATAAATCTATCCCGGAAAAATGTTGTAAAAACGAACACACCCAGTGGGACTCGAACCCACAATCGCCTGATTAGAAGTCAGACGCCTTATCCATTAGGCCATGGGTGCTGCTTGACAGTTTACGTAATATATAATAGATATTCGGTTCTATTCAGAAACTTTATATGGGCACCGAATCCATCAAGCTCAAATCCGAATCGAGTCTGATATCATCTACCTTGGTTTGGCTTGACTACATGATCTACATCCCCAATCCCATCACGGAGAAGTACTTCGCAACAATGATGCAAATGGCGGCAAGAATTCAAAGATGTAAAACAGTATATATTAAAGTTAATTGAATTATTCAGCACACCAGATTTTAAAATGCAGATCATTCAAAGAATCAATGGCGATATCAAATAATATATATATCATTTTCAGAATTTTGTATCATATTCATTGCATTAGTATCCTGAAGACCCAAAAGCCTTGACCAGATTACAAAAACTCCCACATCATATGGGAAACATTGTCGCCTTGGTTAAACCAAGCAAAAATTAAAATAAAATCATTGCGAGGAAAAGCTTCCCACGTATTTTCAAACTATATGAAGGTAATGACAATAGCCAAGTTCTTAAACCACCTCTCTTATAGACCAAAAATTCACATTTTCAAAATTGATAGGGATGGTATGGTATTATAAAGCAGGGTACAAGAATGCTAGTCTTCAAGCTCGATAATCTTGACCACGGATGCATCACCCACCTTTTGGCAGATCACGACCCTATCATGTGACTTTATGACTCCTGCAGACTTTCCATGATCAAGTGCGACCTTCAGTACAGACTCGTTTGTTGCACCAGTTGATTCAGCCTGGAAGGAGACAAAACATGTGTTAATTATGTGTATGGGTATAATACTTTTAAGTTCTAATTTCCCATCATATTTCTAACCACATCAATATGGTCATAGTCAACTGTAAGGAGACAAAACATGTGTTAATTATGTGTATGGGTATAATACTTCTAAGTTCTAATTTCCCATCATATTTCTAACCACATCAATATGGTCATAGTCAACTGTAGACCAAAACGTAAAATAAATTGGTAAGAAGCTCTGTCAAGGCAACCAATTGCACTAACACCTATGTTTATCAGATTTTATCCCTGCTAATGGTAAATGAAGGCACATCAATGCATAGTTGAACATGAACCAGGAATAACACATGTACACCGGTAAGCCACCAGGAGTCGAGGACACAAGCTTTAGGTCACAACCAAATAATGCTGCAAGAGTAGTTATATTAGCTGCAATACCCCTGCTAAAAAGCTTTCATTATGTCAATCATACTTTAGCTATTATTGTCTAAACCTCTAGTTACATCAGACGGCCAGGAAAATGACATCGCGTGACTCTAGGAAAGTTATTGTGCACAGAGAGAGACTGCTGATATATTTTGCTATATCATGTTTGTTGCATCCAAACAAAAGATTACAAAAACCTCTCTTTGTAGTTTCCCTACACATGTTATGAATCAAATCCATTCCAACAGGTAAGAAGTGGAAATAAGAAAAGAACTTACAGGATGACGGGGATCGGCAAGCATAGGAAAAAGTCCTCTTACGATAAGTGATTGCCTTGCCTAAAATTCGTCAGGAAAGAGGAGCATTGTATCAGTTTATGCATTAACAGGTTGTGCAAGGAAATGAAGAGAGTAGAGTCAGATCACATGAAAGACAAATAATTTTAACAACCAAGATTTAGACTCTATAATTTGTAAGCACTTGCTGAATGGGTATACATATCAACCAATATTAGAGAGACAGGGACACAAACCATCTGGATGTATATGGGACAAGTTGAAAAATAAATGCTCACACAAAAAATTCTTAATCCCCAAAACTCCACAACTCCCGACAGTGATTCATAAAACAGATTCGCCCAAGTAGATAAATGGAAATTGCAGTTTCAACTAGCTCTGTGGCAAGTCTCAAGTTGGCCCTAGTCAATATACATACACACAATTGCTAAATACAAAATCCACTCATTTAATTATCAAGGTGCTACAGTACTTGAGGGATAATTTTTATTACAATTTATATATATATAATTTCAATTCCATTAGATGTATAAAAAGTGCCAAAAAAACAGGTAAGCTACAGGCTTAGACTAGAGCAAGGAGCCTACCTCAAATGCACCGCTAAAACTCCAGCGCAATTGATTTGTCTTGAGCCTTGGGATAACAACCGACAAAACGGGCATTGTTGGACGATATTTTGCAATTAACCTGTGCATGCAAATATAATAATTACATATTGAGTTGTAAACTGACATCATAACCTGTTATGTAATAGTCTTATTTTGCAATCTATAAAGAATCATGTTCATACTGGAAAACCTATTAAATACCTTGCAGCCCTGCCTGATGATGTAAAACAAATGATAACGGATGCCTTCACCTTAATGGCTGCCCGAACCTAGACAAAAGAGCAAGCAAACTTCCATAATTATTGTCATACTTGCAATTGTTCCAGGAATAGCACATAAATGATTCTTAATAACAGTTGATTCAATGTTGTCGCAAAACAAAGTATATGTACTGGTAAGATCAATTTCTTAGAGAATATACCGCTGATGAAGCAATAGATTCCAAATGTGTCATTGGTTCTCCAACATATTTGACAGTCTTCTTGAAATACATGTCTTGATTGAAGACCTTCTCTGCCTGTTGAACCCAAGAAGCAATCAACAACAAGAATATCCATCCCGAAGTTAAGTAACAGATAACTTGAGTAAACTCTTAAAGATATTATCTACTCCCTCCGTCCCCCTGAATTGTATACGCAGGGGGAGCGGCACGCACTTTAATGCTCCTCTAAAGTATAGTTCTATAATTTATTTTTATATATTTTTATTCCTGAATAAAAGTTTAACTATTAAATTTTTATTCAGGAAAAGAAAATCACGAAAATAAGTTATAGAACCATATTTTATAGAAGCATCAAAGTGCGTGCCAAATAGTGAACGTATAGAATTAAATGGGACGGAGGGAGTAACAAGTACCAAGCACGAACATGTCAAGCATTTACACATCCAGCTATAAATGCTAGATATGAAATAAAAGAATAGAGGTGCGTTTTTGCCAATAAACTGTGCTTTAAGAACCAATTACATGAAATTCAAAAATCAGGAAGATTTTTAATTAAAGGAAAGGACTCATGTTATATTGTAAGTTAGTGAAACCATAATATACCTCAGCACAAATTTTTCCAACGATAGAGATTGTCTCAACAGGATACAACCCACGCAGGGTTTCAGCACCAAGAAGAATTGCATCACTTCCTGCAAAAAGATAGAGGGCATATGTAAAAAATGCCAAGTATTTATTTCTAGACTGCAATGACTATATAGCTAAATAGCAGTCTACATTAGCAGTTTCCAAGAGCAACATTACGATGGAACACAGAACAACAATACTGCAGTACACGACACAAATTAACAATAAGACAGATCTGTAGTATTACTACAGCTAGGACACTATTAGCAACATCAGTCACCATCCATACAGCAACCATCATATAAGCATAAAGAATGAGTTACCATCTAATACAGCATTAGCAACATCAGTTGCTTCTGCGCGAGTTGGCCTTAAATTATCAGTCATGCTATCAACAACACGGGTTACAACAGCTGGCTTCCCTGCCATGTTACACTTATAAACAGCAGCTTTCTGAAACAAAAATACCTGCAAAATTTCACAAGAACTTCAATCATTTGGAGTTTACATAAGTTACTAAAGAATGTCACATGTTCCATCAACATGGATCTCAGATTGTCCAAAATGCCAGCTAACTCCTTTACATGCACAAACAGTACAAGTAGAATACTTGATACTCCAATAAAATAGTGATGATGTCGGTCAAACAGTCTACTCAAACGAAATGAAAATTGCATAATCAAATATACTTTTTTCTTGTTTATAAATAAAAATTATACTCAGATCCGTATATAAATGAATTAGCTCAGTTTAATCACTGATGTGGAACATAAAATAATTAAAGAGCTGTAAATCATTTATTATTCTTATCATTATTATATATTTTTATATAAATATATGTGCCTTGTAGTTGATTATTTTTATTGATTGAATGTTTTGACATAGTTATGCAGATATATTGTGTTTCTGCCAAATGTCTGTAGAGATAGGTCATTATCTCTTCTTCTTCCCTTATTATGAACCTTGTCCTAGTCTAATCACCCCTTATAAACTTGTAGACTTTAAGAAATTAAACTTAACATGTAAGATAATACTAAATGAGAACTAGTATTAATATGATCAAAGCTAATTAATAAATTAGAGCTCTTTATGAACTTTCGGATCCATTCAACCTAGCCAGAATACGAAGTTTGCAACATTTCATGTAAAAGGTATTTGCGTCCCACAAGTAAATATGCAATATTGAGTTAAATAAGTTTATCAGATGTTCGGTCAGACCTCTCCTTGTTTCTAGAAACCTAATAAATTCTGCAACTTGCTAAGGCTAGGTACGCTTCCTCTGTGAAAGATAATTTTTCCCATCTGGAGGCTTCAATTAAAGTACTCCACATGATACTTGACAGATGAATTAAATAGATCCCCGACACAACACTCCACCTAGAAAACATGTGCCTGCCAATGATGCAGATTTGGACAACATAGCTAGCATGAATTCAGGGGAGGAGCTACCAGTTACCGAGGGTACACAGTGGCTCCGTGGAAAGTTACTTGCATTCAATTTTTGCTTTTTTGTATTAAGAATGAAAATTATTGCACTTAATTTATATTGTCTAATTCTATTTCATATGGAAATAATAATGTGAATGAAAAACACATTGAAAATTTACTTTTACTGTTTTCTTTAAACTACTATTAGTTTAGCAGTTTATTTTATTGAAATATCAATATTATGTTTCATTCTAATTTATTATACATAGTGTATTTTGTACCACAATTAATTATTAATAAAATCGATACAAAGCCTATTTCTCTTTATTTATATAACTTCAAATTACATTGTTGTTTACTCGTTAAAAAAGTTATTTATTATAATGATAAATCAGAGGAAAAAATATGCCAGGTTTTGGCTAGGCTCTACCACTGCAAGCAGTCATAAATTTATATATTCTGTATAATGTGTGCCAGCATCATTGCAAAAAGTATGTCTTTACTTTAAATGAAGCTAATCTCAATTTTGATATCATTTCTCTGATAACTAACCTTCTCAGGTGGAAGGTCTATACCGAGATTTCCACGGGACAGGATGATACCATCAGCCTCTTGCAGAATCTCATCAAAATGAGTTAAACCCTATATGAGAAAAAAAATGTATAGATCCAATTTTAGCAAAACTATGGGAAACAGGAAATCAATATACAAGATACTTGTATGCAAGAGGTAATCCCGTCACAAAATTTAGAACTCACTTCTATGTTCTCTATTTTTGCAAAGATTTGAGTCTGACTCAATTCACCCAGTTTAGATAGATATTCGCGGGCCTGCAAATGATCAAAAAAACATAAGCTACCACTTAATCTGATCATTGAGCATCCATAACAACTCTATAACTAACAAAAAGTCATTTCCAAAAGGCATCTTTAAAGATTCTGTCAAAAATTGAACTTACTTCGCGAACATCTTCTGCATGTCGTGTATATGAAAGTGAGAGGAAGTCAATTTTATTCTGAACACCCCATGTGCTTATGACCTATATTTAAGATTGGAAAATCAACAGAAGTTCCATAATTGAATATATCAAGAATGAAGTAATACCAGTGAAATATATTAAAGAATATTAAGAAGCTTTGATACAGAATGCCTGGACATATAATTTCACGAATAAAAAGCTACTAATCTCTTATAAGTTAGGGAAAAAATGCTTATGTTGTTCAAGGCTACCATATCATTAGCTGCCAAAGACTGAAAGCAGCATTATACAAATTTCATACTTCAATTTCTGATTTAGGAACTCCTAACAGTGTATGAATTGGTTCATCCATGGGCTTCCCACTATTTTAGATGGCGTAAAACTGTAACATTGCATTCTGATCAACTAACATTTGTATCAACATAAACATTAACGTTGCAATTATTAACCTCATAAACAAGAATAGTACATTCCTTAGAAATTAACATTTTGATCAAGGAAGAATCTAATGTAGAGCCGTATGTTTTCACATTCAAATGCTTAAAACATTATGGGTTCAAACTCCATGGGGGCAATAAGATAGCAAGCAAATTGGCCTTGCAGTACCAGAATCGCTTCAGATTTGTTTGTTCTTTTCGAGAAAGGGTGAACTGAACTTCATATAATCAACAAGTGTAAGAAGAAGTTCCCCGTCCATAAGCAAACTAATAATATATTCATTATGCATTGATTATCTTGTAAGAAGAAGTATCACTTACCTCCTTGTCTTTTTCAGAGAGGGTAGGCATTTCAATGTGAACTTGACAGACATGGAGAGTGAACATTGACCCGGCCAAAGTAGCTGAATTTTTTATCTTGCAAACCACGTCATCACCTTTAACACTGTCAACCTGCTCAAGCCAGTAGAGAAAATAAGGTCATGAACAGATAATACGGAACAATGTAGGCGAAAGCTTAATAAAAAAATTTAAAACATAAACAATTTAAACGAAAAAATTGACAGGACAAATAGTTTAAAAAAGTGATGACAACACTTATAATCAATGCAGAACAAAACATTATATTTAAATCACAAATAAGACAGATTTTGTGTTATTTATGCAGTCTGTTTCCTGTGGTTGTACCTCTAGCCAAACAGAAGTCGTTTCACTTCCTGTGAACAGATAGTGCCCAACAAAAATTGTATCTCCTGTCTTCACAGCCTGCAAGATCATTCCATCACACTAGTGAGTACAATAGGTTAAAAAGCATACATCATGCACTTTGAAAAATGAATGAATACGACATTACGCACTGTTAAATCAAAAAATTCCATTCTTTATACCAATAAATGAGAGCCTTTTTTTACTAAATCCAAAGTATGAGGCAATACATAGAAGTTTGGACTCAGTACTATGCTTACCTGTATTTACATCCTTACGGGTGAAATTTTTTCTACATGCATTTCATTTAACATCCCATGCTCCTTTATAAAATTATCCAAACTGTACTTTTAAATTACCAATATATATCAAATCCCCCAATATTTCATTTATAAAATTAAATCCTTTATAAAATGATCCAAACTGTACTTTTAACATCCCATGCATTTCATTTGATATATAATATATACAAAATCAAATCCCCCAATGCAACCAGAACTCTTTTATGCCTGTAGTAGAAGAACTAACTACAATAGAACTTAAGAGTGGAAGATAAAAGGGTTAAAATAACATACATATAGTTGAGATTATCCACGCCATTAGATAATGAAAGTTGCAAATAGAACTTTGGAGATCAAATTTGTTTCTTAAACAAGCACAAAGACCATTATAGGCCACAGGGAGTATCATGGTATTTTAATTACTGCAGTGAGAGCAATACAAGCACACAAGCAAGAACATAATATGATTTTCTGTGCTACATAGTCTAAAACCTCATGACGTAAATGTTTTACAAATTATTACCAAATGATAAATACAGAAAGAATAGCACTTGAAAATTTTTAACCTTAGCGAGTCCATCAAAGTTAATTGGCAGCACTTCAGAAGAGGCTTCTTGACCTTGATAAGGAGTCATAATCACAGTCTTATCAGCCTCAAGTGAAATAGACTTTTCAACTTTATTAACCACCTGTAGTTCAGGTCCGACTGTGTCCAACATAACCTGAAATGGTTTGATAGAAAAATACTTAGTCGCTAATTGATATAATACAACTAATTACTCTGATGTTTTTCTCAAAAATAAGACGACTGTAAAACAAAATTAATCTGCAAAAGCTACAGGTTTGAGGACAATATTTTAATGCCAGTGTTAGAGTTTATACTGAAGAATCTATCAAATAAAAGAAACAGCAAGTCTATTGGAACCTTAAAAAGGTGAAAAACATAGCCCGAAGTCTTCTAGAGAGCTAAAAAAAATTGCAACTACAAAATGTGCATGTAACAATCAAGAACAGGACATAGCTAGTAACACATACAGCGCAGAGCTTCTTGGTACTCTTGACAGCCAACTTCAAATTTTCCAAGGTCTCTTGGTGGTACTCAGGCTCACCCCATGAAAAATCAAATCTAGCCACTACAATAAAAAAACATACAAAATGCACATAACAGTAAGTACAAGAAACACACAAATGAAATATCAAATTCATGGAAACAATATTAAAGTCATGATTTTGCAAAAAACCAGATACCTATTCATCTATCTACATAATCTTAAATAGCACATTTTAGCGCAACAACAAACAAGATAATTGAAAAAGTGCAGATCAATTGTTCTCGAAAACATTCCCCGTAAACATAATACCTCCAAATAGCAATATATATGATAAATAATAGTACCTGACATGCCGGCTTTAAGACAACCGGAAATAGTGTCCACAGATCGTGACTTAGGCCCCAGAGTCCCAACTATCTTAGTCATTGCAGGAAAGAAACTCTACACACAAACACACATATACACAGTCAGATGCTTACATGCAAGCAACATATAAGCCAATCAAATCAAACACATATACGATCAGATGCTGAAAATCACAATTACAGATCCAAAAGTAAAAATAATGATCTTACAGATTTAGAAGGCTCGAGGATTGAAGCCATCCTGATAGGCTCCTCGAGAAGCAAGTGATTCGAATGCATTTTTACAAATCAAAATCAAAATTAATTAGGAGAAAATTAAACAGCAGCTTGGATTGCTAAAATACAGGTAGCGTTAAACAACCGAGAGGAGAGGTGTGTATATATATTGTGTGTGTGTGTGTGAGTATGGGGGCAGAAAAGTAAAAGGGGGAGAGAAGAAAGTGTGTGAAACAGTGAGAAACGTGAGACAGGCTGCTTGATTTGTAGACCGTTGATGTGTGTAATACTAGGGTTTTAAAAGGAGAAACTGGGGGTTGTTTAGGAAGGTAGTGGATTCCTGATCAAGCAACTGCTCCTGGGAGACGACGTGGCATGTCTAATGTCTTGTTTGGCGCTTCAGGTTTTGAGTAGGCAGTGGCCAGTGGGGGGAAGGGCTCTTCGATTTTACACGAGGGGACGTGTGCGCTTCAAAATTGTTTTCTTTTTTCATTTTAATTTTAGAAAACGGTAATTAATTTCATAACTTATAAATTATAGGAGTATCTCCAACGGGTTTAGTTATAATAGTTGATTAAATTGGACATGTAAGATATTATGTAAAATTTAATGTACCCGAAACACATTTTGCTTCGATGATATTGATTATATCGGTTAGAGCATATCCAACCCTTACAAGCCCTTAGCTAAAAGTCCATGTGACTTTCCAAAATTAAATTTTATAGTCAATGTTCACAAAAAATATAACTCCAACCACAGCAACCCCTTGTGTATAATTATAGCCGACATGGATGGCTATATTTGTCGATCCGCTACAGATCTGTAGCGAATTTCACGTCATCTCTTGCAATTTATTTTCGTTCTTCCCACTGATTACATATTATTTATTACCATATTATATTGATATATTCTATTTATAACAATCTAAATATTAATAACATATTATTTTTAAATTATAGCCAACCAATATAGCCAATACCATTGAAGCACAATGTCTTACAGGTTCGGCAAATTTTACATAATGTCTTACATGTTGAATTTAGTCAACGATTATAACCAACGACATTGGAGATGCTTCTAGCTATATTAAAAATAGTATGTTATTAATATTTTTTTTGTCAATATTTTGAATTTTTATAAATAGTGTATATCACTTTAATATGGTAATAAGTGATGTGTAATCTTCTTGTAGATTTTTATATAGACCTGTGAATCGACAAATATCATCCATATGAGGTTGACTATAATTATAGATAACAAGTGGGGATGGTTGGAGCGTGAATTTTTGAAACCATTAGCTATAATTTTTATTTTTGATATGACAACTAAATAGCTATGGAGTATTCATGGTTGGAGATGCTCTAATGTGTCTGTTTGACGATACTAAAGGCTTATTTAAAATAAGTTATTATTTTTTTTAAAAATACATTTTTGAAATAATGTTTTGAGACAAATTGTTGAAGAATGTTTCATGTTTCTTATTTGATAGATAAGAAAGATGATTTATTTCAGAAAAAAATGTAGAATAAACTTTACTTGCTCATTCAATTCCTATTTCCTTCCAGATGATGTCAAAAACAGTCGTGCAAATTATTGTTTCTTTTTAAGAAAAAGAGAGAGAGAAAAAAGGCTTGGTGCATGAGAAACGGGCATGTCCTCTAAAAGCTTTTTGGGTTGGGAGAAGACAACCCCTCTTTTTTCTTAGTATATGCTTCTGATTCTGTGAACCGTCACCTGGTTACCGTCTCTTTTAGCTCGCTGTTTTGGCGCAGTAAAAATAAATGAATAGTTTTTTCAGAAAAAATCGGTAGATCCGAATCAATGAATCATTATATTTTTTATTAATACACTATAAGCCATATTTGTCAAAAAAAAAAATAATAAATCTTTGAAGCGTACCATAAGATTTCAAAGTGTGCGAACTGCACACTTCTTTTTGCCAAAAATGAATTTGGTTACAAACTTGGCAAGAAAATAGTACTTGAAATAGTCCAACCTTCTAAAAATAATAAAATATATTTAACACTGGGGCAGACCTACGTTTGCAAATTACAGGAATGGGGATGGGCCTTCTATTAATTTTCGGCCCAATTCTTATGTTTGATGAAATTCAGTATCAGTGTCATGAAGTCTGAGCATAATGGGCTAGTATTTGTAAGAACGGATCTTTGTCATGGTTATAGTTAGTTAGATTTGGAGGGAAAATCGGTTGTTAAGTAGTGCCAGGGGCAAGAGCAAGAACTCAGTCTAGTGTTACTCAATTCTCTCTTGAGAATATTCTGTTCTGTTAGATATAATTGATGACACTACACCATATATTGGATTCAACAACACTTTTTTCAGTGTTACAAGCAAAAGTGTAGCCTTACATGCTTTAAAATTGACCAAAATTGATCTATGGCTACACTATTTTTTATTGTTACCATTAATATGAATAAATGTTACCATACACATGATTCGATATCTATGGCTACACTGAACCCGGTGTAGCTTTTGCTCCTTATAAAAAGTGTAACTAAAGTGATGAAAAATAGGCGGGCAGATAATATTTGTGAAGGCGGGTTAATTAAAATTTTCACTTCAGCAGGTTAATAAATATTTTGACAACTCCCACAATTCACTCTTACACTCTTAAAAACCACTCTTTCACAACTCACGTACATCTCTCTCGCACATCCCTCTCTTACAGCTCTCAACAGCCCACAACTCGATCTCTCTCATATCTCGCTCACAACTCTCTCTCGCTCACTTCTCAACCAACAAGGTTCAACGAGGTATCCCAAACAATGAGTTGTAAAAGGGGGTTCAATTAATTAGGGTTCCTCGGCAACGATTTCAATTTGGGTTCTTCATTAACGGGTTCAATCGACGGTTCTACAATGATGTTATCTGAAGTAGCTAGAGTTCTTCAATGACGGGTTTTGAATTAGGGTTCTTGAGTATTTGATAATTGGGGGTGTTCAGGTATTCTTCTTTAATTACTAAATTGTTGCTTTGAATTGAGGTTTTGAATGTTTAGTTAATTACAGTCATGCTTAATTGGGGCTTTGAATTGGGGTTTGGAATGTTCTGTTAGTTAGAGTCATGTTTAATTGTAGTTTGAATGTTTTGTTAATATGAATTACTGTTAATTGTACATGCCTAGTTGGGGTTTAGTAATCATGCTTCAAATGGTTGTCTCCCCTGTTTTAGTTAACTACATGTCTCAATTCAATTATACATGCCTAATTCGGGTTTAGTAATTTGGTTCCAAATATTGCTTACAGACTATGCGAGATGGCTCAGATAAAAACATTATACATATTGATTTGTTCTTCCTCATCAACATTTTGTAGATAAAGAACCGGCTATCATTAACTCATGGGCAATTTAGTATGAGCAGTAATAAATTTGTGCTTCAAATTATTTACATTGGACAAGTAAAAACTTGCTAAAAATATATTTATCCACATGTGTATGTATGTTTTCAATATCCTTATGTAGTTCTGGTAAAGTAATATGAAGTTCCAGTGACTTGAAATATCTTATTATTGAAGGTAGGACATTTGCACCACATATTACTTGGGATTTTTTGAAAGAAAGTTTTGCACTGACTGAATTACCAAGACAACCTGGATTTTTGTAGAATTGTTCTTGTTCCTATCATCTGAACCTGATCAAATATGTTCATTGGATTTGAGTAGGTTAATAATTTCTGCTCCACGCTATATCAAAATTTTCGCTCTATTTGATTATGTTTTTGTTATATTAACATCTTCGAATGAAACTATGTCACATTAAAATCTTTAGCCCTTGGTTTTTATTGTCCTTCATAACTATGTTCTTATGATTATTTCTTAATTTTGTCCAATCTTGTTGCTTGCAGAGATACATGCCTCTTATATCTATCATTCATCTTCAGTTGTCTAGAAATCAGTTTTAACACGTCGCGGGCATGAAGTATAATGGAGGACTTAAGGAGCTCATACACATGAGTCTATTGGAGATATCTAACTACCACTGTACATTAACAGATAATACCTAGTTACTTTTGAATGCTACTTAAGTTGGTTATTCCATAGTATTTAGTTCTTGGATACTTGGTTTATGTATTAAGATACTTGGAAGTTATTATGAATTGTTTCTATGTATACTGGGAGACTTGACATGTTTTAATGGAAAACAATTATTTTAAATATCATGTTTTGTCTTTTTTATTAAAAGTGTTGGTAATTTTCTTGCAAAAATGTAGCCATTGACACCAAACTATTAAGCTGTATGTGTTGGCAAAAGAATAAAAGAGCGTAGCCAAAAATGTATGTAAGTCTACAACAACATTGTTCTTGGTGTAACTATAAAGAAAATAGTGTTAGCATAAATCTATAGTAACATAAAAATCGGTGTAGCCACAGAGCCCAAGGTGTTGGCATTAGGGGTCTATAACTACACTTTTAGTGGTGTTGCCATAAACAACAAAAAGTGTTGCCCCAGACCCCTATGGTAGCGGCCATTTTTGTAACACCCCCTGATTTGGTCAAAGTGTAGCCATAGCCTGTTTTTTTGCTTTTAGCGACAGTTTTTGGGCTTTTGAACACATTTTTTCAGGTGTTGCTGAAAGCCATATATGGTGTAGTGTGATTACTAATGTTCTTAAAGTTTGTTTTAGAACAGGAGTGATCAGAGTTTAAGCTGGAAGCTGATCAGAGTTTAATAAAGTCTGACCAGAGTTTAATAAAATCTGATCAGAGTTTACATAGTCAAGACTCGTCAGAGTTTACACGTGGAAAGAGCTCAGAAGCGGATATACTTCAAGGAAGGATAGAAGCGGAGGAGTGATTTGCTGACTATGGAAACCAAACAGAAAACAGTAGCAATCTTTGATTGATAGAATACATAGCTGATTTATAGGATATCAAATCAGAGATTGATTTTGTAACTGTGTATATATAGACACAGATTAGGGTTACTCTATACGAGTTGAGTTATCGAGTATATTTTACAGAACCCTAGCAGCTCTTAGTGATAATATATAAATCACTGAGAGAGTTTTTGTAACCGATTAAGCTTTGTGAATAAGAGTTTACTGCTTTCAATCTCTTATATTGTCATTCTATGTGATTGATTGTGTTCATTATATAAACTAATATAGTAAGTTTATAGGACCTAACAAGTGGTATCAGAGCGAGCTCTGTTAAGATAACTACAGTGAGATCTTAATCACAATCATGTCTGAAAAATCACAAGCTTCGTCTTTTAGAGTTCCAGTCCTTAAGGCATCTGAATATCCAGTCTGGAAAGAGAGAATGATTATATTTCTAGACTCTGTCGATCCAGAATACCTTGACAGGATCTATGATGGACCACATATGCCCACCAAGCTCTCTGTTGGGCTTGGAGATGAACCTCAGAAGATGGTTCCAAAAGACAAGAAAGATTATACCCCTGAGGACATCTTGTCAATTGGTAAAGACTCAAAGGTGAAACACCTTCTGCACAGTGCCCTTGATAATGCAATGTCTAATAGGGTGATTGGCTGCAAAACTGCTAAACAAATCTGGGATGCTCTGGAAACCAGATGTCAGGGAACTCAAGCCATCAAGAAGAACAGAAAAACCATCCTTACACAGGAGTATGAGCACTTTGACTCAAAATCTGGTGAGTCCTTGACAGATCTGTATGACAGATTTGTCAAACTGTTGAATGACTTATCTCTGGTGAACAAGGAATATGATCTTGAAGACTCAAACCTCAAATTCCTTCTGGCTCTTCCTGAAAAATGGGATTTGAAAGTCACTACAATAAGAGACAATCTTAATCTTGGAGAAATGTCTCTTGATGATGTTTTTGGAAGACTGAAGACTCATGAACTTGAGATGGAGCAGAGGAGCAAACGTCATGGAGGCAAATCAAAGTCTGTTGCTCTAAAAGTTCAAGAGGAAGCTGCTAAGAGCAAAGGAAAAGCTCATGTCACAAAGTCTGACATTGAGTCATCAAACTCTGATGTTCCCTCAGACTCTGAAGACAGTGATGATGAGATGATGCAGTTAGCAGCATTGATGGTGAAAAGCTTCAAGAAGTTGGCTTACAAAAAGTTCAACAAAGGCAAAAGTTTCTCAAGGAAAGACAGAAACTCTGACAGAGTTTATGATAAGAAGAACTTCAGGAAGAATGAGGGCAAGGAAGGAAAAGCTGGAAAAGCTGACAAGTATACCTGTTTCAACTGTGGTGAAAAGGGTCACTTTGCATCTGAATGCAAGAAAGCCAAGAAAGAAAAGGAAAAAGCCTTTATCACTAAGAAAGGAAACTGGACAGATACATCTGATTCAGAGGAAGAAGTCAATTATGCTCTGATGGCAAACACTGACAACAACTCTGAATCTACTGCTAAGGTACCTCATTCTACTCTTGCCTTTGATACTGAAGATATAACTGAGTTAAGATTGTTCCTTAAAACTTTGCATATCGGCTTTAGAGATCAGACTTTAGAGAATGAAAGATTAAAATCTGAAACTCTAAGTGTAAAGAAAAGGAATGATTATCTAGAAAAAGAATTAGTTCAGATGTTAGAAGTTCAGAAAGAGAGAGATGATGCTGTCATTGTCAAAGATGAACTATTAAAGAGGTATGCATCTCTTCAATCAGAACTTGCTAAGGAAAGGGATATTATTAAGACATGGACTAATTCAGGCAAAACTACTCAGGATATCTTAGGTAGTGGAAACTGGAAGAAGGGACTAGGTTACACTGATAACTCAGAAGCTGAGTCATCAAAAACAGAGTTTGTTAAAACTGAAAAACCTAAGGTTAAACCTGTTAAATTTGTTGCTGAATCCTCTAAGTCTAAACAGAGTAGACCAGAATCAGATATTAACAATAATTTAAAATCTGATAAGCCCAAACAGGTTAACATAGGACTGATGACTCAGAAACAGCTTAAGCATAAGCTTAAAGAGGTAAAGTCTGATAACAAAGACAAGGAGCCTAGGAAAAATAGAAATGGCAAGGTTGGAATAGACAAGAGTAATAACTACATGCCTATTCCAAATGCACCTAGGAAGACATGCCATAACTGTGGAAATACTAATCATCTTGCTAATTTTTGCAGGAAGAACAAGGACATTAACTCCTTACCTACAAAGTCTGGAGTTAGAAAAAGTAGTATTAGATATAAACCACAAGATCCATGTTTTCATTGTGGTAGTTTATGGCATTCTATTTATACTTGCAAAGAATATCATAGTTTGTATTATGATTATTATCAATTGAAACCTTCTTTGAAAAAGGTTAATAAAAACTCTGCAAGTACAAAATCTGTTTCTAGTACAAACTCTGTTCCAAAGTCTGTTAGCTCAAACTCTGATAATAATAATTCCGCTGCAAAAGCTAACAAACTTAATAAGGCCAAGGGATCCAAGCAAGTCTGGGTCCTTAAAACTAACAATTAGTGGTATTTGTGATTGCAGGGCAACAGGAAGAATATCCTAGTCTTGGACAGTGGATGTTCAGGACACATGACTGGAAATAAGGCCCTGCTGTCAGAGTTTGTGGAGAAAGCTGGCCCAAGTGTTTCTTATGGAGATGGCAACATAGGAAGGACTCTGGGATATGGCAACATCAATCTTGGAAATGTCATCATCTCAAATGTAGCTCTTGTTCAAGGGCTAAAACACAATTTACTCTCTGTCAGTCAGATCTGTGACAGAGGATATCATGTTGATTTCTATGAAGAACACAGTGAGATAGTAAGCAAGTCAACAGGCAAGGTGGCAGTGATTGCTCACAGACATGGAAACATTTATGAAATCAACTTGCCTACAAACTCTGAAGGAAAAGCAATTTGCTTATCTACAAGAATCTCTGCAGAAGAAAGTTGGAAGTGGCACAAGAAGCTCTCACATCTCAATTTCAACTCCATAAATGAGCTTATAAAGAAAAAGCTTGTGAGAGGACTCCCTGAATCACTACTCACTTCAGATGGTCTATGTGATTCATGTCAAAAGGCCAAGCAGAGAAAGACATCCTTCAAGAGTAAGACTGAATTCTCAATAAAGAAGCAATATCATCTTCTACATGTTGATCTATTTGGACCAGTTAATGTACCATCCATTGCAAGGAAGAAATATGCTCTTGTCATTGTTGATGAGTATACTAGATACACTTGGGTATATTTTCTTCACTCTAAAGATGAAACAGCTTTGCATCTGATGGATCATGTGAAGCAACTGGACCATGGATCTGAAGACAAAGTAAAGATCATTAGAAGTGATAATGGAACTGAGTTCAGAAATTCAACAATGGAAGAGTTCTGCAAAGAAAGAGGTGTAGTGCAACAATTTTCTGCACCTGGAACACCACAGCAAAATGGTGTAGTTGAAAGGAAAAACAGGACTCTAATAGAAGCTGCCAGAACTATGCTTGATGAGGCTAAATTACCTACTTATTTCTGGGCAGAAGCTGTTCAAACAGCTTGTTTCACTCAAAATGCAACACTGATTAATAAGCATGGCAAGACCCCATATGAGATGGTGAAGAAAAAGAAGCCAAATCTGAAGTACTTTCATGTATTTGGGTGCAAATGCTTTGTATTGAAGACTCATCCAGAACAGCTTACCAAGTTTGATTTAAAAGCTGATGAAGGCATTTTTGTAGGTTATCCTCTGACAACAAAGGCCTTTAGAGTCTATAATCTAAGAACCAAGGTGATCATGGAATCCATACATGTGTCATTTGATGACAAGAGAATTATGGGTTTAGCAGATATGGATGATCATGAAGAACTGCATTTTGAAAATGAAGAAATATCTTTGATTCGACAAACTCTGATGAACAGTCAAACTCTGACTGTGAGCAAAATACAGCAAACTCTGGTGAAAATTTACAAGTTCATGATGATGAAGCATATGTTGAGGGGGGGCATCAGAATGTTTCAGACTCTACCCAAGACTCAAACTCATCAGAGAATGCTGACTTAAACTCATCAGAGAATACTGATTCAAACTCTGATAGCACAAATTCAGGGGGAGCTACAGAGAAAGATCAACAGAATCAAGAGAGCATGGATCAGGGGGGAGGATCCAATGATGAAAGTAGCCAACTTCCACATGCTAGGAAGTGGACAAAATCTCATACACCTGATTTGATAATTGGAAATCCAGAAGCAGGTGTGCAAACAAGGACAGCTACAGCAAATGAGTGTTTACATCATTGCTTTTTGTCACAAACAGAACCTAAAAAGGTGGAGGAAGCTCTTCAAGATGCTGACTGGATTCAAGCAATGCAAGAAGAGCTAAATGAGTTTGAGAGAAATAAAGTCTGGACCCTAGTACCAACACCTAAAGATAGATCCATAGTTGGTACAAAATGGGTTTTCAGAAACAAAACTGATAGTGAAGGTGTCATTACAAGGAATAAAGCAAGACTTGTGGCAAAAGGGTATTCACAACAGGAAGGTATTGATTATGATGAGACATTTGCTCCAGTTGCAAGATTGGAGGCAATTAGAATCTTTCTGGCCTATGCTGCGCACAAGAAATTCAAGGTATTCCAGATGGATGTCAAGAGTGCTTTTCTTAATGGGAAACTGGATGAAGAGGTATATGTTGAACAACCTCCAGGATTTGTGGATCCAAAGCATCCAGACTATGTCTACAGATTGGACAAAGCTCTCTATGGACTAAAGCAGGCTCCAAGGGCATGGTATGAAACTCTAGCTCAATTTCTTATTGAAAGTGGATTCACTAGAGGTACCATAGACAAAACCTTGTTTTATTTGAATCATGGTAATGATCTGCTTTTAGTTCAAATCTATGTTGATGATATCATTTTTGGTTCCACTAATGCTAAACTCTGTCAAAGATTTGCCAAGCTCATGCAGTCTAGGTACCAAATGAGCATGATGGGGGAACTCAGTTATTTTCTGGGTTTACAAGTTAAACAGACTGAAGATGGGATTTTTATCAATCAAGCCAAGTATACCAGAAATCTCTTGAAGAAATTTGGTATGCAAGACAGTTCAGCTGCAACTACTCCTATGGCAACAGCAACCAAGCTAGACAAAGATACTGGTGCATCAGTGGATATCACAAACTATAGAGGAATGATTGGATCTTTGCTTTATCTGACTGCAAGTAGACCAGACATAATGTATGCCACATGTCTATGTGCAAGATTTCAGGCAGATCCAAGAGAGACTCATCTGATTGCAGTAAAGAGGATATTCAGATATCTCAAGGGAACCACATCATTGGGATTATGGTATCCTAGAGAATCAGATTTTAGTCTAATTGGATACTCTGATGCAGATTTTGCAGGTTGCAAAATTGACAGGAAAAGCACAAGTGGGAGCTGTCAATTTCTGGGTGGAAGACTTGTTTCTTGGTACAGCAAGAAGCAAAAGTCAATATCAACATCAACAGCAGAGTCAGAGTATATAGCTGCAGGCAGCTGCTGTGCTCAAATTCTTTGGATGAAGAATCAATTGTTGGACTATGGGTTATCCTTTTCTAAAATTCCTATTTATTGTGATAACCAAAGTGCTATTGCTATGACAGGAAACCCAGTTCAACATTCTCTGACAAAGCACATCAGTATAAGATATCATTTTATAAGGGAGCATGTGCTGGAAGGAACCATTGAACTTCACTTTGTTCCCACTGAACATCAGCTAGCAGACATATTCACCAAACCACTATGTGAAGCAACCTTTACTAGGCTGGTGAATGAGCTAGGAATGATATCAGGAACTGAGTAAACATAATGGTCAGATGTTTCAAGTTTAAATTGTCAAATTACCATATGTATTGCTCACAAATTTGCCATGATATACTCTGATTGTTAAACTCTGATGCATTCTCTGATGATATACTCTGCTTGTTATACTCTGATTGTCATTCTCTGACGATATTCTCTGATGTTTGTAAACTCTGAATCTTGATAAATGATCTCATTTATTTCTTTGAGACAAATAACCTGTGAAGATACTATGAAGCATGATCTGAATTAGTAATCATGAATCTCAGTTAAGTTCTTCAATCTTGATCTCAATTTTGTGCAACTGTATTACACAAGAAGCATGTTAATATCATTGAGACTCTTTTACTTCACATATCTTAATTATAAGTGAGACTGATTAATTTGAATTTTCTCTCATTAAATTAGAGATGCACAGTGGTTATAAACTCTGATGACTTTATATCTAAGCCAATACACCCCAGATGATAAGCATGGTACTCCTTTGAGATCGTAGATGTCTATATGACAGTGACTGGGAAGACCCAAACATTTGCTGGTATTAAGTAATTGCTAAGATTTTATAATCTATGGTGACCAGTCACAATCTCTGATTACTGGAGAAATACTGATGCAATATTATATTTAAAGGTCGTGCCTTATTTGCACTGAGAAGCGTCCTTATATAATAAATATATATATATATATATATATATATATATATATATATATATATATATATATATATATATATATATATATATATATATATATATATATATATATATATATATATATATATATATATATATATATAGGGGGTATTTAATTGCACAATTCTTCATCAGAGTATGTCACTTCTCTATGTCTTGAGAGTTTGAACAGATTATATTTGTCTTCCTTATTCTTAGGAAATTATGAAATTCTTTAGTCTCTGATTTAATATGTTAAATCACACACATTATTTCACAAGCACATTATTGAGCTATGGATTTTATGACAAAATTTGATTTTTGATGAATTTTCTAAACATTATGTCTTATTCTGAGGTACTTAGAAATTTATTTTCTTTGTTTTAAATCTCAGAGTTTAAAATTCGAGGGATTTGATCTTGATTTTTTTTAAATCTTGTACATCTCAGGAGTTTAAATATTCAGAAAATGTGAAGAGAGTGTTCCAAACGGCTGTATTGTTAGTGGGCTTACATGTAAAACTTTTTAATAGGAGAACGTGTAATCAGCATTTATAACTGCACAAGTTTTACTGCGCTCATGATTACTATTTTCTTTTCTCCATGCCACTAACACTCATCTACCAGTTAAAATCTGACAGGTGTACAGCTGAACAAAAGTCCAAGCGTGTACAGCTAAACAAAATCTGAAGAGTTTATCAAATCAGATTTTGTTGCTTGTTATTCACTTATACACTTCATCTTTACACACACTCTCTCAACAAACTCTTAAGCTTTTCTCTCTGCAACTCAAATCTTCTCTTACACACTTTCTCAAACACCTTTCTTCCTTTACAAACTCTGTCCTAATGGCGACTTCAGCGTTTACTCATGCAGGTGTGGAATTTGTTCCCAACAACCACGCTGCCATTCTTAACACAGCAGATGCTCCAAGGGATTATCATCCAATCCAGCAATTCCTGGCACAGAGTGCCCTGGCTACTGCTCTTACCGCTCCTGCCAGACTCTCTGGAAGCCAAATCATCACTTTTTGGAGGACAGGGCAATATGATAATGGTGGTGCAGATGGATCACCATCTATTGTGTTCGAATATGAAGGGGAGGAGTATGCTGTTACTCCAGCCACAGTTCGTCAAGCGTTCAACATGCCAGAGAATGCAGCTTACATCACAAATGGAGATACCAATCTCAGGGGCATGATGAATGCTCTGGGCTACAGTGAATCGCTTGATAAACTGGGACAATTAAAGCGTCCAGGACTAAGAAGGGAATGGAGCTTCTTCTTTGACTGTATCACGAGGGCTTTCCAGAAGAAAAGCACCAACTGGGATGCTATACCATGGATATGCTACAAATTGGGTATTCTCTGATCTACTCTACTAATTTTGATTTTGGTAGATTAGTTCTTAGAAATATTGGTGAAAGAATGCATGAAAATAGACAAATCATATATTTCTCAAGATTTTGTCAATTACTGTTTAATGCCACTGTTGGTGAGGTGGATTTTGCTGTTGATGATGAGATCAAGCCCTTTAGGCTTCATAAAAGGGTGTTCAAGGACCTCATCTCAAAAGATGAGAAGTATCCAATCCAGAGGCCTCTCCTAATTCCAGCTCCAGTTAGAGCTAGGATGGATTTGCCCCCAGTCCAACAACAACAACCCCAACAACAACAACCTCAACCTTCCAGACCTCCCACAGCAAGCAGATCTTCTGCATCCAAGTCAACAAGGGCTACAAAGTCTGATGCAGCCCCTTCCACTGTGAAGACCAGAACCTCTGTTGCTACACAAGTTCTGAAGACAAAGTCTGATGTGCCAACAAACTCTGATACAGTTCCTACTGTAAACTCTGATACAGTCTCTAAGACTTTAAACACTGAAGCTGCTTCTCCACCAAAGCAGAAAAGAAGGAGACTTGTTGCAGCTTATGACTATGATGATCTGGAACCCTCTCATGCAACAAACTCTGAACCTCCTCAGGCTAGCCCTCAGTCAAGAAAAGTTAGATTTAAAGCAAGGGCAAACAAGCCTAAGAAGGCAAAGGTACCCATTACTGAGATCACTGATTTCACTATTGAGGAAGAGCAAGCACCATCTACTACACTTCCTGATTCTTCTCAAGCTCTGATGGTGCATCCTCTTCAAGCTGTTCCACTCTCTACTGCTACAGCATCTTCTACTTCATCTGAAGTAGATGAGGAAATAATCTGCAAGGAACCAATTACAACTGAAGCTGGGACAACATTGTCTGATCCTCACACTCCAATCTCTGATCATGGACCCTCCACTCCAATTCCTCAATCTCTATTGAAATTTCCTGAGGGTGCCATAATTCATGATACAGCTCCAGAAAATTACAAGTCAGATGCTGTAATTGCAGACTCTGACAAGTTAGTATTGGAAGCATTGCAGTCACTTGCTAAGGCTGGTGAAGAGCCCAGCAAATCAAAATCTGCAGATCAAGAGAATGTTGTTCCAGATCCTGTTGAAGATGATGTTGATCCTGCATCTGATGATGATGAGGATGATGAAAATGAAGATGATGAAAATGAGGATGAAGTCCCCATGTCTCTTCAACAACAGAAGTGGGAGTCTACCAGTCAATACAATGCCAGACTGCAGACTCTGAAGACAAACTCTGAGCCTCTTCCCAGGGATCTTCAGGTTGATCCACCTAATGAAGTATGGGATAAACTCTGGCTGAGTCACCAGCATTCTCTGGAGCCAGTAAAGGCTGAAGAATTTCTATCCTTGGCAGAGAATAAAATTACAAACTCTGATGTCATGTCAAGCCTCAAAGCCACAGTTCTATATCTGAAGACATTTCATACTGCTCATGCTCAGACATCTAAGTCAGTAGATGGTCTTAGAACATAGGTAGCTAACTTGTCTGAAACTCAGAATATGGACAAGAAAAGGCATTTACTACCTCTGAAGGAAGACATGAAGAAGCTGGTGTCTGCAAATCAATCTCTGGAACTGAGGATGTCAAACATTGAGTCCACTCAAGAGACAATGTCTAAACAGCTTGAAGCCATCCAATCTTCACTTTCTATGATAACCTCAGTACTGATTCCTGATGAGGATGATGTCAAAAAGGGGGAGAGAGTAGCAAAAGTCAAATGCAAGTCTACTTCTCAAACTCTGAAAAGAAAGAAAAATGATGATGATGATGATGTGGATGACTTCACAAAGAACAAGAGATTTCAAGCTGCAACTGGTGGAAGAGTTTCAAACTCTGACAGTGCAAAACAGTCTAAGCAAAGCTCAAAGTCTGCTCCAGCTCCAACACACAATGTCACATCTGGATCAAAGCAAAGACCAGTGGCTGGATCAGATAAACCAATGACTGATGAAGAATATGCTAGACTGATATTTGAACAAGAAAATCCAGAAGCTAAATTGGATTTGGAGTTGATTGCTGCAGAGGAAGCTGAACTGAAGGAAGAATATGTTGAAGCTATAAACTCAGGACAAATTCAGGAACCTGCAAAATCAACTGCCAGACCAAAGGAAAAAGGAATAATGATCAAGGAAACTACTATTGCTGATCAGAGTTTACCAATCAAAAAGGTATACTCTGAAGATGAATATACAAGCAAAGGCAAAAGCATAGTAGATGATCGCCTTGAGAAAGGCTGGATTCAGAAGAAGCCTACAACCTCTGACAGAGATCAAGTTGTAAAAGGAAAGAAATCAGAAGCTGCAATCTCTGACAAAGCTCATATTGCAGAATCACAAGAAGAAAAATTAACCTCTGACACAGCTCAAGTTAATGAGGAAGCAAAGAAAGATACAACCTCTGACAAAGCTCAAGTTGTGTTTAAACCAACTATCACTCCTTTATCAGGATTTGTAAAGCCTAGTTTGATGACTGAGATAAAATTTGACAAGGGTTCATTTCAACCAATCTCTCATCAAAAAGCAGGAAGAAATAAAGGAGGGTTAGGATCAAAATATGAAGTATTTGAGCAGAGCATAGCATCAATGCCTAATGATCCCTCATCCCTCTGTGCACCAAAGACTGGAGCTTTGCAAGAAAGAATGGACAAGCTTGATTCAGTTCAACTGGTGAAGAATGACAGAGGTGATAATGTTCTCATATACTTTATGTCTGACGGAACAGTGTTTAGAGTTATTGAAGCTGATCTTTATGCTAAACACTGGGAAGAGTTGAGATATGTTCAGTACATATTTCAAGTGAAGAACAAATCATGTCAGCACATCTCAAATCTGATCAAGGATCAAATCAAGAGAAAGATGGGTATAACAGGAAACAAGAATGCTGGACCTTTTATTCCTAAGTACTTCAATGATCAAGGTCAGCTAGTTGAGATGAAGAAGAATTCAGCAAAAATAGAAACAGTAGCTGGAATCAGTGCTCTTACATTCAATGAAGAGTCTGATAAAGCTTACTACATCAGGCTGGATAAAGACATGAGAAGAAACAAGATCTATGATCTTAGAGCTGCAATCTATCAAAATGGAGTTTCAGATCCAAAACTAAGAGAGATCAAGAGACAGATGATCACAGCACTTGCAGAAGCTGAAAGAGAACTCCTCAAGGAATATTTAAAGACAGCTCATGGTGTCTATGAAGCTAAGGAGTAAAGTATCTGTAAGTTTAAAAAGTTTTCTGTTATGGTTATATAGCTAAACTCTGTTGCATTTGACTTATTTGTTTTGACATCATCAATTATCTGTTAACTTGCACATAACATATTTATGCACAAGTTGGGGGAGATTGTTAGATATAATTGATGATTACTAATGTTCTTAAAGTTTGTTTTAGAACAGGAGTGATCAGAGTTTAAGCTGGAAGCTGATCAGAGTTTAATAAAGTCTGACCAGAGTTTAATAAAGTCTGATCAGAGTTTACATAGTCAAGACTCGTCAGAGTTTACACGTGGAAAGAGCTCAGAAGCGGATATACTTCAAGGAAGGATAGAAGCGGAGGAGTGATTTGCTGACTATGGAAACCAAACAGAAAACAGTAGCAATCTTTGATTGATAGAATACATAGCTGATTTATAGGATATCAAATCAGAGATTGATTTTGTAACTGTGTATATATAGACACAGATTAGGGTTACTCTATACGAGTTGAGTTATCGAGTATATTTTACAGAACCCTAGCAGCTCTTAGTGATAATATATAAATCACTGAGAGAGTTTTTGTAACCGATTAAGCTTTGTGAATAAGAGTTTACTGCTTTCAATCTCTTATATTGTCATTCTGTGTGATTGATTGTGTTCATTATATAAACTAATATAGTAAGTTTATAGGACCTAACATGTTCTTCCCCATTTCTCTCTCTGTAATCTCTGTAACAGTTTACCATTTCATTAATACATACTTTCATTCTTTACAAGTGGTATCAGAGCCACTCGATTCTCAGGCCACATGACGACGACTGAAAGTGTTTGTCCTAAATCCAATCATGTATGATGAGTTAGGAAATACTTTCTTGTATTCGTATTTGATTTCATTAATATTAATAAAAGACTTGTTTTGATTTTATTATGGGATTTATCTATTTAAAGTGTTTTAAATAAGATGTTCCATAGTTTGGAGTAAAGCTTCTAGAATTATAATGAGATTATAATAGTGAGATCTAGAAGATGATAACTCTGGACTTAAACAGTTCCTGATCATAGGATAACTAATCGGAAGTTAGTAAATCCGCAAAGATTGGTACATACTGTGCTTGCTCCCTTAAGGAGGATGTCTGTTCTCATAAGCATTTGTGTGGTGACACTATAGCCAGTATGTAGGTGCTTATTGGGGAATAAGTTCACTGAACATGACTCGATAAGTTGAATAACTAATGGAGATTACTCACGTGTCAATAGTTATTCACTGAGTGATAGTTGTACAAGTGTCCTAAGACTTGAGATCGTTAAAGTTATCTTATATATAAAGAACTGTGCTTTGGTTTAGTCCTTAGTCTCAAGGACAACCATTAGGACTATTCTGGGCATAGGGATTTATGTATAGAGATAGTTAACGTCAATAGAGGATCTACCCCTTCCAGTATAGGAAGAGAATATCCTATGTTATTCTTTCTATGCAAGTTCTGGAATCTCTGGCCAGAGTATATGAAATTAGAAAGGAGTTTCTAATTTGCATTAATATGAACTTCGCATTAAGAACAAGAAATCATATGATTAAATTTGATAGGCTTGACACGAGATCCATGCCTTGTATTTAATCGGGATATTGTAAGGGTAGAAGGAGTTAATTGTACGGTAACTAGTCACTGACAGGTTCTCGTTATTCTAAGCAGAGAATTCATATTATCCGGATAGTCGCGATATGTTGAGAAGCATCACTCACGATGTAGAATAAATATAATTAATCAGTTAATTATATTTAGTGAATTTTGGAATTCATATAAATAATTAATAAAAGGTTTATTATTATTTATTTCTACTACCGGCATAATATTGAACCTACAGGGTCACACCATAAAAAGATTAATTTATTGATGAAGGGATTTTTTGAGAGAGCAGGTTATTTTCTAAGGAGTTTAGAAAATAATAATAATTAAAATAGTTTTAATTATTATTTAAACATTTTATAAGATAAAGTGTGGGATTTATATATATTAATATATATTGATATAATAATTGTGTAAAACCTAGGAGGGCCCTATATAAAGAAAGAGATGAGAAGGCTTTAGACAACTGGGGTTTTGTGAAAACCTAGTAGCCTCCCTCACCTTCTTCATCTCTCTCTCTCTCTCAAAAGTAGAAGGGCTCCATCTTTATAAAAGCTTCATCGAAGGATTAATCTTGGTGGATACCGGTAGAGTGCTTCACGCATTGAGAAGCAACTGCTAGGACCTCTCTTTGTCTTCCTTGGATCGCTTTTAAAGGTTAGAATTCGATTCTAAAACTATCTCATAAATCGTATATTATATTTATGTGTCTTTCTATATGCGCGATTCATGATTTACGGATTGATAATTGTTATATCATGCTTCCGCTCTTCCGTAAATTCCTTCAACGACGAGATCAAGATCGTCGGAAGATTCATGGCGCGAAATCGAGAGTCGAATTCAAGAAGCGAGTGTTACTTGTCACAAACAGATCGAAAAGACAACTTCTGCCATGGAATCGAAAATTATCATCAAGATTGATCAATTGGTTTCTTTGGTTACGAATTGCGATGCGAAAATTGAGCAGTATAATGCTACTATGGAGGATAGGATTCAGACAAAGGTTGGGGGAATTCTTAAGGGGTTCAATTTGGCTAAAACTGTGGGTCGGGATGGCGAGTTGTTTATTGAAAGATCTCCACTTCTCCATACTCCAGGGAATCAGTCTCACTCAAAAGAGGATGGAGGTGGTCAAAATAAAGTGGAGAAACCCTTTAGTTGGCAGTTCAGGCAGCCAAGAATGGAGATCCCAAATTTCAGTGGAGAGGATCCTCGAGCTTGGGTTCGCAAATGCAACAAGTTCTTTCTGATGCATCAGGTTAGTGACAAAGCTCGAGTAGAGTTTGTTGAAATGTTCTTAGAAGGTAAGGTAGATGTGTGGTTTCAGAGTTTCAAGTTAATTCAAGAAACAATATCTTGGTCGGTTTTTTGTGATGCTTTAGTAAAAAGATTTGGGAAGAAAGGAGGGTTAGATGAGCAAGAAGAGTTCAATAAGTTGGTCCAAACTGGTACTGTTCTTGAGTATGCTGAAAGGTTTGAGGAATTGAAATCTGTAGTGTTGGTTAGGAACCCTCATTTAGATGAATCTTATTTCATTTCTAGTTTCATTTCTGGTCTTAAAGGGGAACTTAAACCGATGGTCAGATTAATGAAACCAAGAACATTAATTGATGCTATAGAGATAGCACAATATCAGGAACAGACTGTAGATATTTTGGTCAAGAAATCTGATAGTAAGAAACCAAGTATTGGTACTAAGTGGGGAGCTAGTGATAAGAAAACAGATGCTATTGACAATTCTGTTAAAGAGAAGGAGGTTAAGAGCAAAGATCATTTTAAGAAAATTTCACCAGAGGAGTTTCAATATAGAAGAAACAACCATCTTTGTTACAAATGTGGAGACAAGTACACACAAGGCCATCAGTGCAAAAACCAACAGTATACATTCATGTTAGTTGAAGATGGGGAGCATGATATACTGGCAGAGGTGTTAGAGGAAGAAGAGGAGGGAACCATTGCAGAGGTGTCCTTGAATGCCTTATCTGAAAATATGGCCAGGAAAACAATTACACTAGAGGGGATGATACAAGATCAAGAGGTCAAGATGTTAACTGACACAGGGAGCACTTTAAGTTTCATTGACAGTAAGGTGGTAAATAGGTTGAAACTGAGTAAGGTGAAATGTGAAGGAATCTCTGTTAAATTAGCAGATGGGAGGGAAGTGATTAGTGAATTTTATGTGCCTAAGGTCAAATGGAAAATACAACAGTATGAGTTTATTTTTGACCTTAGAATAATTGATATTGCTGGATGGGAATTAATACTTGGGGTGGACTGGTTACAACAATTCAGTCCCATTCTTTTTGACTTTAAGAAACTGTACTTAAAGTTGAATGCAGAATCAGATACTGAGCCTCAAATGATTTTGAGTGGAAGAGTAGAAAAAGCAACAATGCAGTTGGTCAGGGGAAAGGACTTACAGTTATTAAACAAGCAGCTGGCACAACAAAGGTTCAAGGAAAATGTTTATGCAGCAGAGGAAAAGCAGGAATTGCCAGGTTCTATTGTTTCTGTACTTGATAAATACTCAAAAGTCTTTGAGATACCTGTAGGGTTACCTCCAGCTAGATCTGTGGATCATGTCATTCCTCTACAGGAAGGATCTACACCTTTTAAACTTAAACCTTATAGATATCCTCACTCACAGAAAAATGAGATTGAAACACAAGTACAACAAATGTTAGACAGTGGCATTATTAGAAACAACAATAGTCCTTTTGCATCTCCTGTAATCTTGGTTAGGAAAAAAGATGATTCTTGGAGATTTTGTGTGGACTATAGGCAACTAAATAAATTGACTATCAAAGATAGATTTCCTATACCTAATATAGATGAGTTGCTTGATGAATTGCATGGAGCTGAAATGTTTACAAAATTAGATCTCAGGGCTGGCTATCATCAAATTCTGGTTAAGCCAACTGACACATACAAGACTGCCTTCCAAACTCACCATGGTCACTTTGAGTTTATAGTCATGCCATCTGGGCTGACTAATGCTCCTGCCACATTTCAGTCCTTAATGAATCAAGTTTTTCAACCATTCTTGAGGAAATTTGTTTTGGTATTTTTTGATGATATTCTGGTATATAGTAAGGATTTGGATTCTCATTTGCAACACTTGGAACCGGTTCTGACAGTATTAAAAGAAAATGAATTATATGCAAAGAGATCTAAATGTACTTTTGCAGCTGATTCTGTGGAATATTTGGGACATTTAATATCTGGAAAGGGAGTGAGTATGGATCCAGAAAAGATTGCAAGTATAGTGAAGTGGCCAGTACCTGATTCAGTAAAGACCTTGAGAGGTTTTTTAGGTTTATCAGGGTATTACAGAAGATTTATCAAACATTATGGGGTCATCACTAAACCCTTGACTGATTTACTTAAAAAAGAGGGATTTCAATGGAGTGATCAAGCTACAACAGTCTTTAATACTCTTAAGAAAGCACTGTGTGAAGCTCCTGTATTGGCAATGCCAAATTTTGTTGAGGCTTTTGTGGTGGAGACTGATGCCTGTGCAACTGGTATGGGTGTTGTTCTAATGCAGGAAGGTAAACCAATTGCATATTTGAGTAAATCTTTTAACAAGAGGAATATGGGTTTTTCAGTCTATGAAAAAGAATTGTTAGCATTGGTGTTGGCAGTGACTAAATGGAGACACTATCTAGTAGGTCACCATTTTATTATTAAGACAGACCATCAGTCATTAAAATTCTTGTTAGAACAACCTCTCCATACCTCTTTGCAGTATAAATGGTTATCAAAACTATTAGGGTTGGATTATGAGATTCAGTACAAAAAAGGGGTTGATAACACAGCAGCTGATGCTTTGTCAAGGGTGGAAGATCATGACAGGAGTGAACCAGTAGCAAGGGTGGCTGCTATCTCAGAATTACAGCCTACTTGGATACAGCAGGTCATACAAAGTTATGAACAGGATACAGAATGCCAGGAAATCATTTCTCAAATACTGATAGATCCAACTGGTGCTAGTGACTTTCAGTATATTCAAGGAATTTTAAAGAAGCAAGGGAAAATTTATTTGGGAGGTACTGGGGATATTAGGAAGCAAGTGGTGGAAGCATTACATAACTCTTCTTTGGGGGGTCATTCTGGCCAAAATGCATGTTTACAAAGATTGAAAATCACATTTTTCTGGCCTGGAATGAAAAAAGATGTGGAGGATTGGATAAAACATTGTGAAGTTTGTCAGAGATACAAAAGTGAACATCTTTTGTCTCCTGGACTTTTACAACCTTTGACAATTCCTAACACACCTTGGAAGAATATTTCTATGGATTTCATAGAAAAGTTGCCAGAGTCAGATGGAGCTAATGCAGTATTAGTTGTGGTGGATAGGATGTCTAAATATGGCCATTTTATATCATTAAAGCATCCATTCACTGCTGAAGAAATAGCCAATGTATTTCTGGACCAGATTTTCAGACTACATGGATTACCTGATACAATAGTCTGTGACAGAGATAGAATATTTACTAGCAAGTTCTGGACGTCAATGTTTGAGAAGCTGGGAGTCAAACTGAATTTCACTTCAGCTTATCATCCTCAGAGTGATGGTCAAACTGAGAGATTGAATCAGTGTCTTGAGGCTTATCTAAGGTGTTTTGCTGGAGACAAGCCATGTACATGGAAGAAATGGCTTGGGATGGCAGAATATTGGTATAACACTTCTTTTCATACCAGTATGAGGATGACACCCTATGAGGCCGTGTATGGGGTAAAACCAGTTACACTCAACATGGGGAATCTGCATGACATGATTATTCTAGTGGCTCAAAACTTGTTAGTACAGAGGGAACAAATTTTGCAGCAGCTGAAAGAGAACTTGAATAAAGCTCAGCACAGAATGAAGTTTTATGCTGATCAGAGTAAGAGTGAAAGAGAGTTTCAACAGGGAGAGTGGGTGTACTTGAAGCTGCAACCATACAGACAGAAATCAGTGGCCACAAGAGTATGCTTTAAGTTGTCTGCCAGATTTTATGGTCCCTTTCAGATTGAACAAAAGATAGGAGAAGTAGCATATAAGCTCAAACTGCCAGATTATTGCAGGATTCATCCTGTCTTTCATGTGTCACTACTTAAGAAATATATAGGCCAGACTCCAGTGACACCAGGGAAGCTACCTGAGTATGATCAAGATGACATTATGATTTTAGCTCCTGATAAAGTTCTGCAAAGGAGACAAATTGACAGAGGAGGTCAGAAGGTGACACAATGGTTGATTCAGTGGAAGGATTTGGATGTTGCTGAAGCTTCATGGGAAGATTGCTCAATCATTACACAACAATTTCCACAACTCAAAGCTTGAGGACAAGCTTTTTGTTAAGAAGGAGCGTTTGTCATGGTTATAGTTAGTTAGATTTGGAGGGAAAATCGGTTGTTAAGTAGTGCCAGGGGCAAGAGCAAGAACTCAGTCTAGTGTTACTCAATTCTCTCTTGAGAATATTCTGTTCTTCCCCATTTCTCTCTCTGTAATCTCTGTAACAGTTTACCATTTCATTAATACATACTTTCATTCTTTACAATCTTCTTGTGTGTGTCCAGAGCATGGGGGACCGTAGTTGGGGCTGGGGTTGGCCGCAGGCCCGGGTGAAATTTTAGTTCGACTCATTAATATTTATATATGTGTTAAAGTCCAGCCCTCGTGAAAAATATAAGAGCCCTCTTAATTAGCCTGATTCATAAATTGTCTTATATATAAAATTTAAAAAAAATAAAAAAAATAACGCTCTTCAGCCTTGCTTTCATCGGATAAAAGTATAGGTTGAACACTTCAAGTACGTAACTGTTCTACGTTTTTATTACGCGGACTTGTATAATACAAAATTATATATATTTTCATTAATTATGGCTTAAAATTTTAAGATGTGTTTTGAGTACGTGATTTATGTGTATTCTGTAAACGGGTACAATAATTTTAATATTTTATATGTTTTTAGACTTAATATTGATTTTTTTGGATAGTTTACACATTTCTTCACTTATTATTATTTTTTACTCCAGCCCGGGCAGGAAAAAATTCCTGAGTCCGCCCCTGTCCATGAGCACACATTAACAATCACTTTTTGTTGAGGTTGATGGTTTTTATTGACCAAGATCTCATTAATAATCATTGTCCCCTGCAAATGCACAAAAAACATGACTGGTAAAAGCTCTCCACCTCAACAAAAAGTGGTTGTTAATGGGCACACATTAGAAAGATCTTCGTAAAAAAAAGTTCCAACTTATTAAAAATGCATGTCTAACAGCTTGGTTTCGGTTCAAAATATCATGCAGATACAGTATGTTTGGACTGATTTTGATCATATAAAAATCTATAAACTTGTTTAAGTAAGTTGGGTTCTATTTAAAATTTAATTTTAGGTTAGCACTGTAACGAGTACGGGTCCTTCACAAATGATTGCCATACCTCTATATCTCAATTCGCTAACTATTAAATATTAATGATTAAATTAGTCAAACCTCTAAATCACCCACCCAAACCTCTAACTTCCAAACAGGTGATTGCCTTAACTTGCAATTAATCGCACCTTTAACAATAAGTCAATCCGTGTTTTTAGTTTTATATAGCAAGTATCATTTCATATGTGAATGAGTCATATTATATTTATCAGATTTAGCCAAAAATAAATTAACTATATACTAGACTTTAAAAATTATTATTGGCATTTTCCAAAAAAATAAATAAATTATTATTGGCTATCCATGCATGTTTAGTCTTGAGTGGTGAATAAGCTGTGAATATTGTAATGTTCTCCCAGTATGATGGCAACTGCGATAAATTTTATACTCCTCCAGTCTGCTCTAGAGAAGATGGGCGTTCAGACTTGAGTGCAGACTGCATTTGCCATGGCAGAGGTTGCTGAACCATGTAGTAAACAGCGAGCCATCCAGCATCTAGAAAAAGGCAGAATTGCAATATTCTGTCGTATTGGTGCTGGCACGGGAATTCCAATCTTTTCCACAGACATGGCAGCCGCTCTTAGAGCTTCAGAAAGAGTTTTTTTCTTGAAAACTTTTCATATATGATATGAATATTTAGTTATAAATTAGAAGTGTTAAAGTGACCTCATGCTAATGACCTCAGCTTGTACAGTAATGGTGACCTCATGTACTGTAGATTAAGTAGTGCCCAAGTTTCATTTTTTCTATTTAAAGACTGTTATCTCACAATGTAAATTAAGCTTCAATAAGCAATACAAGAGTTGTTTTTTCTCTTACATTGTTGTTTCCCAGCTTCATCTGTTAAACACACACTAGTTTTGTCATGGTATCAGAGCGATAGGCTTCCTGATCTTCTCGTTCCGCTGTCACCGAACTCAAGCTTGCGAGCTTTCTCTTCAACATCTCTTTGAGACAAATACACAAACACCTGCCGCACTGCCGTATTACCAGCCTCAAACAGCAACCAAGCATTCATATTTTCAAACAACCCAGGCCAAAATCAAATTCAGATTTCACCTTCCTGTTTGAATCCATACACCGAGTTGCTCAGCTCGTCTCACCTCCGCCTTCTTTATCGAGATTCATCTCTGCGTTTCAACACAAACACCAACAGAGGTTGAAACTCACTAGAGGAGACTACATCAGTACTGACCGAGTCCCCCAACCGAGTTACCCAACTCGTTTTTCGACTCACTGTTATCGAGAAACCCATCTGCAGCTTCACAACGTCATCAAAGTTTCAGGCCACCATCGCCGGAGTTCTCTCTCGTTCTTTTCTGCCGTGTCCGCTGTCGTCTGCCCTTGGTAACACTAAACTCGAGCTATTTTCATCTGAGTGCTTCACTTGTTTGTATATGCTAGCCGAGTCCTATTTGTTTCTGTGATAGTTCTGCTGCTTGGTTGTTTTCTTTTTTTTTTCTGGTGGACTGCTGCATCTATACTCAGTGAAACAACCCGCACCTTTTTCGGGCTTAAACCCACTAAAGTTGTGGGCTCAAACTTTTAAACATTAAATCAACACTCTCAGTTGGTTTTTATATTTTTGGTTTCATTACTTTTTAGTACCTTAGATCAGAACCTTGGTTTTTTAAATTCTCAAATGTACTCCCTGAATTTTGATATTACAAATTTGCTCCAACAAGTTTTGAGATCAAACTTTATCATGAATAAAGAAAGTAGTTCGCCGATTCAAACCATTTTGAATGGCTCCAACTATTTGTCTTGGTCTCAAGCTATGCGTAGCTTTCTTAAGGGAAAAAGAATTTGGCGGTATGTAAATGGGGATTTTCCAATTCCGGTTAGGGAAACTAATGAAACTGAGTCAAAATTCAAAGATCGAATTGAAGAGTGGGATGTCAAAAATCATCAGGCTATTACATTTTTTAGAAACTCTTCAGTCTCTAAGATAAATCTTCAATTCGGGAACTACGAGACTGCTAAAGAAATTTGGGATTTATTAGCGTCTCGATATACTACATCTGATCTTGCTCATCATTATCAAATCATGAGTTCTCTAAGTAAGCAGAAGCAAACGTCGGGCCAACCTGTAGCTGATTTTTTATCTCAAATACAAGCACTTTGGGATCAACTTACATTATCTGAACCAAAGTGGTTACATACTGAGGATGCTACACTCTATCAAGCGTATCGTGATCAACAAAGACTCATCCAGTTTCTAATGGCTCTTACTCCGAATTATGAACCAGTTAGAGCTGCTCTTCTTCACCGTGTTCCGCTGCCTTCTCTAGAGAGTGCCCTCACTGAACTTATTTCTGAGGAAACTCGACTTGAGATCGGTAAAATCAGTCACATGACTGATACTGTCCTTGCGGTACCTACTGTACCTACTCTTGACAAACCTTTTTGCAGATTCTGTCGTCAAAATGGACATGTAACCAAGGATTGCTTAGCTCTTCGCAATCATACATGTCAACATTGCCAACAAAAGGGGCATTACTCAATTCAATTCTGCAAGAAAAAGTCAGCAATCCGTCCAAACAAATTTTCTCAGTCTTCCGTTGCTGTTGCCTCTGGATCTACATCTGAAACTGCACCAGCTATGTCTGCTCTTGAGCTCGAATACTTGCTTAGGCAGTTTTTACAAAAAGACAACTCTCCTTCTACTACATTCTCTGTCACTCCAGGTATCTCTTGGTATTTTGATTCTGCATGTTGCAATCACATGTCGAATGATCCATCCATATTTACCATGAAAACAGAGAGTTCATATCTTCCTAATATTCAAACGGCTGATGGTTCAACCATGAAAGTGACACATATTGGAACTGTATCCACGAAGGATCTTTCTCTTCCTGATACATACTTTGTTCCTAATCTTTCACTAAATCTTATTTCCATTGGTCAATTGTGTGATCTCGGACTTAACATAAATTTTACCTCTTCTGGTTGTCATGTACAGGATCCTCAGACAGGACAAACTCTTGGGACAGGCCGTAGATGTGGAAGGTTGTTTGAGCTCACTTCTCTTCACCTGCCTAAATCATCATCCTCTCATCTTGTTGGTTCTGTCTCATCTACAACTAGCATATGGCATTCCCGGTTAGGTCATCCTTCACCCTCTCGTTTACAAGGTCTAGTTTCTAGTGGTCATCTAGGTAGTGTTAATATAGACACTGTTGATTGTGTATCATGCAAACTGGCAAAACATCATGTTCTTCCCTTTCCTATTCATTATGAAAAATCATTAGCCACTTTTGATCTTATACATTCTGATATTTGGGGTCAATCTCCAACTCCAACCATGGGGGGTTCAAGATACTATGTAATATTTGTTGATGATTATTCTCGATACACTTGGATATATATTCTGAAAAATCGATATGAATTAAGGGAAACTTATAAAAACTTTGCCACCATGATTGACACCCAATTTAAAAAGAAAGTCAAAATCTTTCGTGCTGATAATGCCAAAGAATACAAAGAATCTGAACTTACCAATTTTTTGGCATCTCATGGTACTGTTACCCAAAGTTCTTGTCCATACACATCACAACAAAATGGTCGTGCTGAACGAAAACATAGGCACATTCTAGATACCATTCGAGCTCTCCTTCTTTCTTCTTCTTGTCCAGAATTCTTTTGGGGGGAAGCCGCATTAACTGCTGTTCATACAATAAATATGATTCCTTCTCCTGTTATAGATAACTTGTCTCCTTATGAAAAATTATATGAAAAACCGCCTTCATATGATTCTCTTAAGGTTTTCGGTTCTGCATGTTTTGTTCTTCTTCCTTCACATGAAAGAACAAAATTAGAGCCACGTGTCCGTCTCTGTTGCTTCATTGGTTATGGTAGTGGTCAAAAGGGATATCGTTGTTGGGATCCTATCTCCCAACGTCTACGAGTCTCTCGTAATGTGGCATTTTAGGAACACAAAATGTTCTCATCCATGTCAGATTTTAAAATTGATACATCTACTAGCATATCTCATTTTACAGATCCTTTTGTTGATCTACATCCCAATGATGAGTATGTGGAACCTTTGACATCTACAAACACATCTTCAACCGATCCACGAGTTGTCCCTCTGATAGAAGTTCAGTGTGAGGATTCTGATGCAGAGCCACCCATCATTCCATCAACTCCACAGGAATCTGTTCATCGCTCTACTCGGGTAAGACAACCTTCTGTTCGACTCACTGATTATCATGTTTACTCTGCTATACAGTCTTTACACGAGCCTAAATCATATAGAGAGGCTAGTGTTAACCCACTTTGGCAGAAAGCAATGGAAGAAGAACTCCAAGCTTTGGACAGAACTCATACATGGGATTTGGTTGATCTGCCTCTTGGAAAAACAGCAGTGAGTTGTCGATGGATATATAAAATTAAAACAAAATCTGATGGCTCTATTGAAAGATATAAAGCTCGTCTTGTTGCTAGAGGTTTTACTCAAGAGTATGGCATTGACTATGAGGAAACTTTTGCACCGGTTGCTCGTCTCACATCTGTTCGTAGTTTACTTGCTGTTGGGGCAGCAAAACATTGGGGTATGTGGCAAATGGATGTCAAGAATGCCTTTCTTAATGGAGACCTTCACGAGGAAGTTTATCTCAAACCTCCCCCAGGTTTCTCACATTCTTTAAATCAAGTGTTCAGGCTTAACAAGGCTCTCTATGGTCTTAAACAAGCTCCACGATCATGGTTTGAGAAATTTAGCAAAGTAGTTCAACAACTGGGTTTCTCTTCAAGTCCATATGATCATGCACTCTTTCTACGACGATCTGAACAAGGAATTGTTTTACTTCTCTTATATGTGGATGATATGATCATCACTGGTGATGATATCACAGGTATCTCTGAACTCAAACAATTCCTCAGTCAACAGTTTGAAATGAAAGATCTTGGTTCATTAAGCTACTTCTTGGGTCTTGAAGTTTCTTCAGTTTCAACTGGCTATACTCTTTCTCAAGTCAAGTATGCATCCGATCTTTTATTAAAATCTGGAATAAGTGACACTAAGATTGCTTCCACTCCGTTAGAGTACGAGGTTAAACTCAATGTCGAGGATGGGGAACTACTTTCAAATCCTACATTGTATCGGCAGTTGGTTGGGAGTCTAATTTATCTCACTGTCACTCGTCCTGATATTGCTCACGCCGTTCATATTGTCAGTCAGTTCATGACTGCTCCTCGCACTCCACACTATACAGCTGTCCTCCACATACTCCGTTATGTAAAAGGCACCATATTTCAAGGTTTACACTATTCACATAAATCTTCACTTGAGTTGTGTGGATACTCAGATGCTGACTGGGCTGGTGATCCTACTACAAGATGTTCTACCACGGGATTCTGTTTCTTTCTTGGCGACTCTCTTATTTCTTGGCGAAGTAAAAAGCAACCACTTGCATCTAAATCTAGTGCTGAATCTGAATATCGAGCCCTTGCAGATACCACACAAGAATTAATCTGGTTGCGCTGGTTACTTGAAGATATGAGTGTAACTCACTCTCCGGCAACTACTATATTTTGTGATAGTAAAAGTGCCATGGACATAGCTCATAATGATGTTTTTCATGAACGCACTAAACACATCGAGATCGATTGTCATTTCACTCGTCAGCAAGTTGCCAAAGGCACAGTTCTCCTTTGTGCTGTCTCTGGTCTTGATAATGCTGCAGATATATTTACCAAAATACATCCTCCCGGTAGTTTCCGAACTTTTGTTTCCAAACTCAAGTTGGTTCTTCAACCATCTTAAGTTTGAGGGGGGGTGTTAAAGTGACCTCATGCTAATGACCTCAGCTTGTACAGTAATGGTGACCTCATGTACTGTAGATTAAGTAGTGCCCAAGTTTCATTTTCTCTATTTAAAGACTGTTATCTCACAATGTAAATTAAGCTTCAATAAGCAATACAAGAGTTGTTTTTTCTCTTACATTGTTGTTTCCCAGCTTCATATGTTAAACACACACTAGTTTTGTCAAGAAGTATGGTGTCTCTACTAAAATGTAATATTGACACGTTGTTTGCACCAGTTGATGCTGATGCTGTCCTAAAAGGTACTATGACAAACAACACGGATGGTGTCTATGAATTTGAGTCCAAAGATGAGAACATCCTGTGTGGAGCATATATCCTTTAGGGAAATGGCTTCTAGAGGTTCATCTGCAATGGGCATGATGGTTGCTGCTGAGGAGAAGAATATTCCAGATTAGCATTTCTGTGATATTCTTGTATATTTTGTTCACTTGCAGCTTCTCACATCTGTATTGTGGTTTTGCCTAAGATTCGTAATCAGGTTAATAAACTTTAAAAGTTAAGCAAAAATATGTGATGAGCTAAATTTGATCTAAACATAATGTCCTAAACAATTTTATTTCAACACATTGTTGAGGATTATTAATTTGTTTGCAGGGGTGATTTTAAACCTACAGCCCCGTAACATATCAAGAGCCTTATCTGGACAACGAGTTGGAACTTTGGTTGATCAGACAGGAGGGGATCAGTTGACAGGTTAATTATTGGCGTGCTCAAGAAAATATCCTTCAAAAGGTTGATATTCAAAAGCATATATAGACTTTCCCAAATTTTCGGGGAGGATTGTTCCCATTTCCTATTAGAGCATCTCCAACCATGAAGACCCCTTAGCTAAAATATGAGTTGTCATGCCAAAAATAAAAAATTTAGCCAACCATTTCAAAAGTTCACACTCCAACCATAGTGACCTGTTGTCTATAAATTTGGCCAACCTCCTATGGATGGCTAAATTTGTCGAACCTCTACAGGTCTGTAAGAAATCTGTAGGAAGATTGCACATCATTTATTACCGTATTGAACTGATATATTCTATTTTAACAATTTAAAATATTAATAACATACTATTTTTAAATTATAGCCAATACCATTGAAGCGAAATGGCTTACAGGTTCAGCAAATTTTACATAACGTCTTACAGGTCCAATTTAGCCAACGATTATAACCAACACCGTTGGAGATGCTCTTAGGCTATTAGATAGTGATTGACATCTGTAAGAATAGTAGATACATAAAAAAAAGAAAAAGAATTAGGTCTGCCGGTGAAGATACATGAAAAAGAGGGAGCCGTGATGAATACCCAAGAACAGAGTTCTACAGAGCAGTATTTAAGCCCATAATCATCGAGCACTTTAGGATAATTATTTCTCTGAACTTGGCAATAGCATCTCTGATGTTCATTTCTGCTTGGTCAGTACGATGAACACCAGCTCGACTTGATGATTTCGTCATCTACTGACACGAGCCATGAAACCACCGGCAGGTGAGGAAAGGCCTGCCAAGAGGTATGATGCTCCAAACTATGTCTGATTCTATTATTCTTGGTGAGTACGTGAAAGCACAGGCAAAAGGTAATATTCTCTAATCATGAAGACAGGTTCGTGAAAAGCAAAAGGAAGGTTAAAACCAAAAGTAGTGTTTGATGGTCAATAACACCTAGCATTGCCAACTTTTTATGAATACATGTTCCTGCTTAGGGCGTCACGACTCCTGCACATGTTTAAAGTTAGCTTGCCGAATGATGGTAATTATGATGGAATATTATGCCTCGAGTATGTGAGCTTTATGGGTTTGTAATTCGAACATTGAAGGCTTATGTTATATGCAAAGGAGTTGATATTCATTCCAATGTCTAATAACACATACATTTAACAGATACAACCAACTGAAACTCCCTTGTTGGTTGACAAGAAACAAGATCATTAGGCAGATCTTTACAGAATTGGGATAAAAATCACAGACCGGATAATACCGATACGCAGACCTACTAATAAGCAAGCAGAGAGAAATTAAATCTTAATAATATATGAAGTGCTAGCAGCAGGTGAATACATGATGGTAAAACTAAAGATCAACCTTCAGTAGTAGCAGCTGAGGCAGAAAGCGAATCACGTGATTCGTCGTAATCTTCCCCTAAAGGAGATTCCTCCACCCTGATATCCTCAATCAGCTTTGCTACTTCGGACATAGTAGGCCTCTTCTCAGGCTGTGGCACGACGCAGACCATTGCCACACGAAGCATGGCAATAAGCTCTTTCTCAATGTTCTTGTACCTCAACAATTCTTTATCAAACACTTCTGGAGTCCACTCGTCTTTCACCACTGAACGAACCCATGCAGGGAGATCTACAGATTGCTCCTCCTCGGCCATACCATGACTTGGAGTCGGAGAAGGATACCTTGACGGAGCTCTCCCTGTGAGAACTTCCAATAACAAAACACCAAAACTGTACACATCGGCTTTCTGTGACAGTCTCTTCAGTTGAACCTGCTCAGGTGCCCTGTACCCACCTAATCTTGCTGTGGCATGTACCGGATTCAGAAGCAATGCTAACCCAAAATCAGATATACACGCAACGCCATTCTTATCGAGCAAAACATTTGATGATTTCACATTTCCGTGAGGAATTCTTGCTGTCTCATACTCTTCATGAATACGAGCAAGCCCGCGAGCAGCTCCCAAGACCAAGCTGATTCGTGTAGTCCAGTCTAATGGAATTCTCTCCGGGCCTCGATTCCCTACCATCAACACATTCAACAATTAGAAATGATTCATAAAACTTACCACCAAAAAATAATAGTAACAATATATACCATGAAGAAGAGAGTGTAAGCTTCCATTTGGAAGATAATCATAAACAAGAAGCTTCTCCTCTTTAGCATAATAGAAAGCTTTGAGTCTCACAAAATTGGGATGCCTAAGCTTCCCAATGACATCCATGTACTGCTCAAACTCTTTCCTTCCACAAGGATTAGCATCTTTTAATCTCTTCACAGCCACCGTAATACCTTCCTCAAGCACGGCCTTGTAAACAGTCCCTAAACTACCTTTTCCAAGCATCTCTGCAGAGGCTTTAAGCAAATCCTCAAGCTCAAACTGCTTCTTCCTATCGAAAAACACAAGCTTACTCCTATCAGTTGCATTTGTTCCATCACTATCACCACCTCCATTATTCGCAAAAACTTTCTTCTCACTCCCGTAACTACTTCTCCTCTTCCCACTCTCGCTCCCTAATCGTGAGTTCAAATCTCTCGAGTACCTACCACAGCAGTAAGCAGCAACGAACGCGATAACAACTAACAGAATAACTGCATTTGCAATTACAATTCCCACTATAGCGCCAGAACTAAGCCCTCTCGGCTTAGAATTTTTTACATTATCAATATTTGATGATGTTGGAAATGATTGGACCGTCCGATTGGAACATTCCAGAGTGGCACCACATAAGGCTTCATTTCCGGAGAAGCTTTCGGTACCAAATCTTTTGAGCAAATTTTCTGATACTCGGCCGTATAACAAATTGTTTGAGAGATTAAGTTGTTTAAGATGCGGAATTGAGTCGAGTGATCGGGGAATTAGGCCTGAGATCTCGTTATTATCAAGCCGAAGAGTTAACAACCGTGTAAGAGATGAAAATTCAGTAGGAATAGAGCCTCTGATGTTGTTATTGGATAAGTCTAACCGGACAAGTCTCCGTAGAGATGAGATCTCTCTGGGAATGTCGCCAGAGAGATCGTTGCTGGAGAGATAAATGTGTTTTAAATTAGTACAGTTGGTGATCGCGGAGATGGAGCCGTTGAGACGGTTATTGGAGAGATCGAGGAAGCGGAGCTGATCGAGAGAGGAGAGAGAGACGATGGATCCGCGGAGGTTGAGTGAAGGGAGTTTGAGAGCCGTGACGCGGTTGTTGGTGCAGTTGACACCGCGCCAGGCTGCGGAGCAAGCGGTGGAAGTGGAGGAAGTGAGAGTCCAGTTGGAGAGGAGGGCGTGCGTGTCGGTGTGGGAACGGAAGAGGGAGAGGGCGGCGGTGTCATCGGAAAGAGAGGTGGCGGAGAGAGATAGGGAGTAGGGCTGTTCACGAACCGAGCCGAGCCGAGTTTTGACCGAACCGAGCCGATCTTTAATTTTTTTTCTGACGAGTCGAGCCGAGCCGAGCTTTTTTATCGAACAAAAATTGTGTTCAAGCTCGGCTCGTTAGTTAACGAGCCGAACACGAGCTTGTTCGCGAACAAATACAAGCCGAGCCGAGTCGAGTCGAGTCGAGCCGAGTCAGAAAAAAAATAAAAACAAATCGCTAGTTGACTCTTAAAATAGCTAACCAAATAATTTTAATTTTTTTGAAACTTTGTTTATATCACTAAAATGTATATATGTTAACATCCATATGGTTGGATCGGTAAGAAATATTTTTTTAAATATTGAAACACTATATTAGGATTAAACACTAGTTAGCGGTACTAGTTAACCTTCTACTTGACTATTAAAATAGCAAACCATATAAAATTATTATTTTCCGAAATTTTGGTTACATCACTAAAATATATATATATATATATATATATTATATGTTGAATTCTGAGTTCAATAACATATATAAATTATAAAAAAAACCCAAAAAATATTACATTTTTTCGAGTTTTAACGAGCCGAGCTCGAGCCGAGCGAGCTCGAGTCGAGCTCGAGCCGAGCTCGAGCCGAACATACTAAAAGCTCGGCTCGAGCTCGTTTACTTAACGAACAATTTTTCTTGTTCGAGCTCGAGCTCGTTAACTTAACGAGCCGAGCCGAACGAGCTCTTAACGAGCCGAGCTCGAGCTTGTTCGCGAACAGCTCGGTTCGTTAAACAGCCCTAATAGGGAGAGAGTGAGGAGGAGAGAGAGTAGTGTGGGAAGCTCCATGCGGTTGTTTTGCATAATTTGTAAGAGCTTAACGCGGGAAGTGGATTTAATGGGCTTTGTGTTTTAGTAACATAAACTGTTACCGCAACTTTGCACTGCAAAAGTGAAAAAAGAGAGTGAGAAATTTGTGAGACTCGTTTGATTGATGATTAATGAATACTATTAAAGTAAATCGGAACCTCAATATTAGTTATTTGATTTTACCGAATAAGAATTTTAGTTGATGAAATCTTACCTTTCCTTCACATCCAACTGGATTTTCATTGACCAGTGTATACTCTTTTTTCATTCTTGATTCGAACCCAACAAATCGTGACTAATAAAAATAAAAAAATTAAAAATATCATTCACATTCCCGTTAATTCAAATTGAAATTTTACGAGTCAAATTTGGTCAAATAAACATAGGGTAATGGAAGAAACCGTAATCATTTCGCAACAAACGAACATGGTCTCACGGGAGAAAGTATGATTATTTGGGTTGTTGACATGATGATAGTTGTTTTCCCCTTTCTCAAATCAGGTAAAAGTGTTGAAATGTCATTTCCTTTTCACTATTGCCATCTCTCTTTAACACAGAACTGTTTCTATTACTCTCCTGTCGGTAGACAACTAAAAGAGTATAAATGGTGGTAGAATTAGGTCAGTAAACTGCCCACACAAAACTTTTGTGGTCCAGTCGCAACCTAAAATCCCCCACTAGTGCTTGGATTTAAAGTTGTTTGCGGTGCAACTGTGAATTATTTAATCATCTACACAAGCTTTATAAAATGACAGCTTCTATGCTACTCCCTCCGTCTCTAAATACTTTTCCTGTTTGTACTTTTCACGTTTGTCAACACACACTTTTGATCGTTAATATTTTTCATTTCGTAGTAGCATTAAATATAAAAATTTCATCGTATTAAAGTACTCGTGAATACGAATCCAACAAGATCACTCATGACTATATATAATTTTATAGATTAGATTTAAATTAATAATTTGTCTCATGTTATGAACAGTACCGACATCACAAACAGGAAAAAAAATAAGAAACGGAAGGAGTATGAAACTTTGTTAGCCACAGTCCAAATCGCACCGCAGCCTATTTTATAAAATAAATGTTTATCGTACCCTGTTGTAACTAACTATGATACTTATAACAAAGAATATGCCGGAATAGAATGTGTGTCAGTCAAAATGTATCCATATTCCATGATAGCTATGACAGGATTCATGATTCTCAATCTTTTGTCATCAAGAAGAAATAGTTTCAATCCGTGAGGTTAAATCGAAATTTTGCAGATGATTTTTGCGATTCGAGATGTAACATCCCACATCGGTTATATAAAGATTATTTGGGTCATTTATAAGCACAAACAACTAATGTATATCAATTTGTTAGCATTTTTGGACTGACCTGTGGTGGATTGTTTCATAAATTTGTGTGTGAATTTGACAAGTACGTACCAATTTGATAGTATTTTGAGTAAAGTTCAGAGTTGTGGCTACATTTTACACCGATTTGCGAAAATGTGGCTGAATTTCAAAAATTACAAAAACGTGGCTGAAGTTTGACTCCGTCTTTCAAAATCTTGGCTGCCGTTAAGATCGTTAGTTTTCAGCCGTTAACTCACTAGAAAAATATAAATTAAAAGGGTAGTTATGTAAAAACAAAAATAAAGAATGCACGATCTCCTTCCACCTCTGCAACTCTCCATCAAGACATTGAACAGAGTCTGCTATCCATGGCAGCTTCTCCTCATCGGGGAAAACACACCTATACACAACCCCATACCCACCCACCCTGTCCCAACTTAAACTTATCATCAAAATTATTCAAAGCTTACTTCAAATCCCTAAATATAAACTCTCTTGGCGTCCCTGATAAATTTCGTAGTGCCTCTAAGATATTCGACGAAATGTTCCCTTCTTCCTCCGTTTCTTCCTGAAATAATCATAAATCCCGTCCCACAGTCAACGACATAACAATCGGAATCCCCACTCCTAACACAATCGGCAACACCGGAACTTCATCTTTCACGAAATATGTAATCGTGAGGTTCCATTTTCGCACACAATTCAACTGAATATTATTCCCCATAGATGTAAAAAACCCAAAATACGATTTCTGCTCAACATAAAGAGCCAGATTCGGATATTGTTTTAAAACAGGCTCATCGGCCGATGATCTTGCCGATCTTTGACCATCTGAACGGGCAAAGGTTTTGTGAGGAGAGAGATGGTGGAGAGGTGACGATAGTGGGTGGTGATGAGCTGATGGTTCTCCGTGAGTGTTAGCATATTTTTGTTCGGGTTCAACATGACCCGAAATATAACCCGTTATAATTTCTAAAATACACATCTGCCCTTACTCCGTTACCTCCGTTAAGACAGATTTAACGGGAGCCAATATTTTAAAAGGCGGAGTTGAACTCCAGCCACATTTTTGTAGATTTTAAAATTCAGCCACATTTTTGCAAATTGGTGTAAAATATAGCCACAACTCTGAAATTTACTCTAGTATTTTTGGACCGACCTATGATGGGTTGTTGGTCCTATATTCAATCCTGTGGGCTTGAGATGTTATACGAGATCTGGACAATGCGAGCACTTTTGAGAACTGATAAGTTCATTGTTAATTTTTTTTAAAAATAAATATGCTCTTGTTTGTCCCAGTCTAGAACTTCAATAGACAATCTTTGTATGGTGTTCACAAGGTTTTGCCTTTGCCTGTTGGCATCTTATATACAGCCGACCTAAACCATTTTAGTGACTGACCGATCCCCACAAACGATTGACGTAATCATCTTCGAGCTATTTTTCCCGTAAATCTTATTCTAAATTTTTTATGTGAATGTATAGGGGATGGATAGAAACAATGAACAAAGTGAAATCAGCAAACAAAAAGGGACTTTTACATTATTGTACAGATTATCTAACAGAAGTCCTAAACTTCTGTGATTTTACTGCGATTCCTGCTTAACACATTGCTCGTCGGAATATATAAAGGTATAAACGTATCAAGGAGTTATGCCTGTTGGAGACGTCTTTAGAGTTGCAGGTTTAGACACATCCTCAAAGGACAGAACACTATCAGAAGCAATGATACATGACAATTGTTGTACAGCTTTACCACAAAATTCCTTGCCAAACCTTGAAATGTAGTTGAGCCCCATGAGAAGTTCCGTTATTGCAGCTTCTGTCCTTTCTTGATCCGCAAAGTAAAGCGTTTGGACTAAAAGCACCGAGGTGCCACAAACTATGCGCTGATTCTCAAAGTTTCTTTCTGAACGCCACTTGATCATGTTATTAGCCAGCGGAACCAACAACTGTAGTAACCTTCTGATTGTGAATTTCCACTGTGCAGCAAGGGTAGCGTCGTAGATGGATGAAGACAATGTTTTTGCAAACAATTTCAGCTTAATTCTAATAGAAGTCCTGATTGTTGCAGGCAACATTTCATACAGAGCGTCTCTTGCTTCAAGGCTGATGAAGGCAGAAGCGGCTAGCTTCTTAATATATAGAATCACATTGGCATAGTGTACAGCTAAAGCAGCGCCGCCAAGAGTAGACAGGGGAGCGGATAACAACTTATGATTTGAAATGAACGGGGAAATAATAGTATTACAGTATAGGTTTCGATGAGAAAAGTTACCAGTACTGCTAACTTCTATTGTATCGATATCCTCCTGGAATGCATTTGATATTGAAGAGTAATTATTCGTTGGCAATGGCATGCATCCTTTAAGGGATCCTACTTTAGATAATTTTCTGGTATTTCCTTGTGAGGTCGGTCTTACACAGAAAATTGACGACTGCTGACACATTTTCAGTTCGTAGGGGTCTGGATCCTTCTTCACAGAATTTAGTCCCATGGTTGAAACTGATCTACCTAAAGGCCGCAAATCTGAAGTAGGATGAGCATATTCAGAAGGTTGCTTAGGGACATACATCGACTGGCTACGAGCAAGAGAAGCATTATTGCAAATCTGAGGCCTAACGTTTCCCTGCACTTGATCAATCCCAAAAACTTGTTTAACTCTCTCTAGTATTGTCAAAAGTGATCTAAGCAAGAGTCTGACAGTGTAGTCATAAGTCCTAATCCAAGGAGACATCTCACGCAATTTCTTCACCTCCTGACGCTGCCTGATGATCTTCTCTCGAGCATCATGCAACTTCATCTTACTTAAACCAACACGACCACGCATCCTGCTAAGACTTTGATCAAGCTCATCCAGCACTTCCAGCTCCTGATACAGCTGCGCTGTAATAGCAGAAAACCTCATCATTTTCCTCACCTTTCTCTCCATCTTAGCATATCTATATATCCACACACACCAATCAGAATCAAACTCCACAAAATACTCAACAACATACTCAAGATGATGGTACAGCGGATCCACACACCTCTTCCCAAGCCTAGCCACCGATTCAGCTACACCACTCAAGTCATCCATAATTTCAACAAGAACAAGATTCTTCAGATAATTCACATCATCTGAAACAAACTTACTAACCCCGGGTGAGCCTAAAACCTCTTTATGCAGTCGATCAATCTGCTTATCACCAACACGCGCCCATAAATCAACTAGCTTAGACATCATTGTCGAAACCTCAAAAACCAAAATCCCAATAACAGCCTTTTCAGTCTCCTGTCCAGTCTTGGCACCTGACTTTCTCCACAACTTACCAATCTCTGAATCCATGTCTGTTTCAATAAGCCTCAACAAATTAAATATCACCAACAAAGTTTGGTGCAGTGGTTGAGCTCTTGTCTCCTTTGCAGGAGTTCAGGGTTCAACTCCTGGCGTGTGCGTGTGTAATCAATTACCGGAAAAACAAACAAATTAAATATCACAGCCTGATCGACATCTATCCAGCCTGATCGAGAGAGACTTACTGAGGCCTTACTGAAGAGATGAAGAAAGTGAAAGCAATATAGATTTATATAGACCTCGCCATTGCCGCGGCGAACACAATGAGCGTGAAAACACAAGAAGTGTCGAAGAACAGAACTTGGGCGCCAAAAAACCGGTGATTACAAGGTGTGTTGCATGGTATTATTCTTTGGCACATGCTAGTGTTTTCTCTAAGAGGCCATTTTCACAGATACTCAACCAGGCAATCATTCAATATCTATGTCTTAGAATTTGTATCACCACAGGACAAATTCATATCAATGCTATTTTGCAACGGCAGAATGCCTCCATGATTATTATCGATACATGTATCAGATAATCGTAAATCAGAACAAACTTCACTAGTTTACCCTATAGTTTTTTCATCTGAAATCTCGGTCTATTTAACTCGGATTTTAATGTAATATAATCTGTGAATTTTAAGGAATTAGCATAAAAAACAGTGATTAATTTCACAAAAATCTATCATTTTATATAGTCCAAAAAAATTCATCAGTATTTGAATAAAATATTGTCAGATTTTAAATAATCTTAACCGTGCCATCAATTTTTTTAAAAAAAATTCTAATTGAATACATCACTTAATTTTATAATATTTCGTGACTTTGAGCTCAACTTTTCATTTTCTAAGGAATCGAAATTGAGAAATTTGAAATACTCGCGTGCTCAATTTCTTTAGAGTTTATTAGATAGCGTGTTCAATTTTTTGACATAGAACTTCACTAAACAGAATCGATGTCTGGACCTTATTCCTAGTATATGCTTTGCATGGACAACATAACAATTATCATTATTAAAAATGACCATAAATTAAATCTGGTCTGCGCCTCTTTTGTTTAAAAATTGTTTCTGCATACTAGGCAGTAAATGAATCTCAAAGGAATATGTTTGTCGGATGATCGGTCAGAATTTTCGAAGCCTTGTATAAATTAGCAATCAACTACATGAAGGAAATTTAGCATGTTTTGCTGTGTAACTAAAGAATTATTTATTGATTTTACAAATAAAATTTTTTTTATAAAAAATAATGATATTATCCACAAGTCAAACTACAAAATGACATCATGTCAAAAACAAAAGGTGGGTATTAACGAAAGAATTTGATAATCATTAAAATTCGTTACTTGATGAAAAATTGTCGGGATATGATGAGATGATTACGTGTTTACGAATAAAAGGAATTCTGGTTACTCATTCGCTCATATTCTTTAAATGTGCTCACGCAACTTATATTTATATGGATTAAATTATACGTAGTTCTAAAAGACCAGGACACCTAATCAATTATAAGTAGGTTTTCTAGAGATAAGTGTGTAGCCAAGGTGACCTGTAGACTAGTTTTTATAGTCTTTTGTTGAGGCATTTTACGATATATGCTCGAAAGGAGAGTCCATTCCTTTTAAGAGTTAATCCTCAAACCCAATACATGGCTCCTAATCCAAGTATATCACGGATTTTTTTGGAAGACAACATGAAGATCTACCTCTCCAGGAATATGTAGACCTAGGTACCCGAAATTCATCCAGCGTGATTTATAATCATCAATCATGTATTTTGTCGGGTTGTCTTCATGCGGGCTTAGATGATCATGATTTTTATTGAAGGCCCTGAAGGATAGTATGGGAACAATCGCATATCAGGATCCAATATTTCGATAAGTTTGCCTCATTGAAAGATTGAGATGATTATATGTCCAGATAGTCTAGGGCGACACCTTACCCTGCACTCTGGTGGGTTATTTACACTGGAGATAAGGACTCGTCTATACATATTAAGGATGGTCACGATTATACCAGATGTCTCCTATGATACGAAAAGTAACGATTAATGTTAGTTTTAATAGTATGGAGTGATGCCGAACCCAGTCTTCAAAAAAGAACCACACATCATGCTTGAACATACTCTTCATAGAGGCCAAACCCAACGCACCCAGTATAACAGTACAAGCTAAAAATTGTTCCTTCAATTCATCCACCCACCATTAAGGGCCACACACCTTTTTTTATCACAAGAGGAGTGCCTCTTCTTTCATTTTAACCTATTTGACACCTGTCTAGTTCCGTTAGATACATATCCAATCCAATAAGGGTCAAGCTAAATTTGACCACATCAAATGCCATCCATGATTTTTCTGAAATTCTAGCATCAAGTTTCTATTTGTAACAATAGGCTACTAGTAATGCCAAGACGAGACGACTTCTGTGTTTCTTGAATGAGAGAGAGAGAATGTGAGTAGACAAGGGAGAGAGAGAAGTAACAAGAGAATGAGAATGTGCAGATAGTATTTTTGTAATTTAATTGATTGTATGTTTTAAAAAATCAAAACTTTAAAAAAAATCCTCTCAAGCTTCTTCCTTTTCCCTAGCCGTCGTGGGGACTTCCATCAGTTTTCACCTGTGGAAAGCCCCAAATCAGTTATTTTTTTTGTTTTGCTCTTGTTTTTCAATAATATTCCTCCCCAGGTAAGGATTTTTATCTTTCAAGATTGTATCTTTGTTTGATAAAATCTTTTTTGGGTGAGTTTTGTTCCCAATTTATTTGGGTTTTGTTTATTCTCTCCTTGTGAGAGCTTGGTGTGTTTTTTTGGTATGTTTTGGTGTGATTCAATGTCCAGGACGTTAGATCTGCCAGATTTTGAAGGGACTGATTCAGTGGTAAAGATTTATATGGGATTGCAGTTACGATCGATAGCTCAAACGTGTTTTGATGAAAACTATATGTGTATATATCAATTTCAGCAAATCGCTTGATTGTGTCTTTATAAGGACTAGATTAGTCAACGATATGATCTGTTTTATATTTGTTCGACTCGATTGTTCTTGTAGATGCCGTATGGCTTTTGATTATTGAATTAATTTCTTTTTTTCAAAAAAAAAAAAGATAGTTAATTTGAAAGATTTTAGCCAAAGTGATATATTTGCAAATAAATATCCAAAAGTTGGTATAATTGTCGAACTTCTATCTTATATCTAATAAGTGTACCATATTTCAATTTTTTTTAGATACATGCACTCATATCAAGAATGACATGCTAAGGGGTCATTTGTTTAGAGCTGAATGTGGCTGAATTAATATGAATGGGATGGTTCAGTCCTTTTGGCGATAATATTTAGTTAGCTGATGCGGCTGAATGATTCTGTATGATTGCTGACCGAGTAATGCAGAGTTTGGGGACTGCCTGGCTCAGACAACACACTTTTATGGGTACACTAATTTTAAAGCTTTCATTTTCTTTTTGCTATATGTACCGAATACCCAAATACAATAAAAAACGTACACAATTCTAATCAATATGTCCATGTAATATCACACTTACTTCTAAATATATTAAATTAATTTTAATTTTATTATCACATTCATATAGATTTTCATGTAATATACTATTTAGTTTATATTTATTGACCAATTTATATCTTAGCTAGTTTAAAGTAGTTTTTATATTTAATAATATTATGTTAAATAAAATTTTATATTAGGTCAAAAAAATATTAATATCATTCAGACATTTTCAAATATATTTTTCTCAAATAAGATTATTTATTCATCTTTCAGATAAATAATTCACTCAGATCATTCAGCTATTTTAATCGTTCAGATATTTTTTATTTAGATTTGCCAAATGACCCCTAATTCAATTTAACGGATATTCGGCCCAAAACTCGAAAGTTTGTATTTAACGAATCATTTTTTTAAAAATTTGGATTTGGACTTTTTAAATTAATGAATTTTGATGTAAGTTCAAAACACTTAAAATATGTTGAACAATCTCACGAAATTCACTAGTTAATGAAGTCCAGGAAAATCCATCAACATTCGATATCATAAAATTTTAATAGACTTTATATAATTACAATCGAATACTTTCAAATGTTTAAGTATAATTTAAGGTCATGTATGAATACTGTCAAATATTGTAACATAATTTAAAATCTTAATTAAAATCCTCAAATTTTAATATTTTTTAAAATTTTGAATTAATTATTTTCAAATTCTATATAAAAAATCTTTTAAAAATCTAATTAATTATTAAATATAATATAAATTGACCATTTCATATATTGACAATTATAACATTTTATTAAAATATGATTTCACTTATTAATAAAAAGAATTCTTAATTCCGGGGTCCGACTCGTCTACTTCTCCGAGATGAAACAGTCAACAACATAGGGAGAAATCGCAGTGAGTAGTGTTAAAAACTAGTGCTGGTAATTCAGTAAAGTACAAGGTTTTGTGTGTCATAACTCAACAATGTTGACCAGCTTTTATCGACACAATGGACTATTGGAGACAGAGCTTGCTTAAAATATGCTGTATTGGTTTTGTTTGAAATCACATATTAAACGTCAAAATTTATAAATTCAGAAGCTTTTGATTGATTTCATTTTCTAATAATGATGGATCTTACATTTACAACTACCACACCAATGAAAATCATCCAAAATTCATAAATTTTAGTGTTTAGCATGTGCTCATAGCGCACACTAGACAAACCATTTTTTGAATATAGTACTCCGTTCATATTTTTATATTATTGTTTTGTTTGATATTTTAATGTTTTGACCATATTATTCAAATTTATTTTGTACATTAAATTAAAAAATACATTATAACTGTAACTCAAAAATTAGTGAATGTGTGTATAGAAAGCCAATTTATTGGTTTTCCTTTAGAAATGCTAATACGAAAATTGAGAAAGGGAGTCTTATAGGTAACATATACAAATAAGTATTTTAATGATTAAAATATGCGGATATGCAATCTGATTCTCCCATTTATATTTCACGCGCATTTTATTTTTGTAATAAAATTATTATCATTTATATTTCACGCACATTTTATTTTTGTAATAAAATTATTTTTTCCCAAAAGGAATACCGAAAAAGAATAAATTTTCCAAACTTAACAAAATTTACATAGCGCCAAATTAGAAAACATATAAAATAATTTATTTCTGTATACTCCGATATTAAATAGAGGAACATGAAATAAGGGAAATATAAAGATCGTCGCGTTTTAGTCGTTCTTGCTTCTTCAAAACTCATTAATGGAGGGAAGGGAACCCAGCTTTACGAACTCCTTTTTTTTAAGCCGAAAACAAACGTCTACTAATTATATTTTAACTTAAAAGTACGATCTCTCGCGTGTTCTCAAATTAAAACTGTTTTATCACGATTAAAACTCAAAGTTTATATATACTTTAGTATTCATAAAGTAACATATCCCGGGAGATTTCTTGGAAATGGAAGAGAAGTGTAGTTCAGAGTCCGTGTCGCTCGACATCAACTCGGCGACTAACTCGCCACCTTTAGTTAACGACGTTAATGTTGCTGTTGAAGTTGCGGTACCGGCTGTTGCGCCACCGCATGATGCGCCACCTCAGCCGCAGAATTTGAGTGTTGTTCCAGGAAGTGGGAATGGGGAGTTGGTGAAAAAGAAACGAGGAAGGCCCAGAAAATATGACGCGGATGGTAATTTGAGGGTGCCGGCGGCAGGGTCGCCGCCGGTTTTATCGGCGTCGCCTGCGGGGTTTTCGATATCGCATTCTGACGGTTCGTTGAGTAAAGGCCGGGGACGTGGTCGTCCACCTGGTTCCGGTAACTGGCAGCTGCTTGCTTCTTTAGGTCAGTAAATAATTCCTAGCCGTGTTCGTAAACGGGTCAATTTTGATTATTTGTCGAAATTTTATAAAATTGAATTACATTTCTTTATAAGATTCATTTTGGGCCATATTCGGACTGGTTGAGTCGTATTGTCTGTTTTTTGTGCGTGTTTTGTAGGGGTGTGGATAAATTAATTATGCTCGAGTAGTGTTTTCGATTATGTGTGACATTTAATAAAATCAGGACCGGAAATGGGAATTCGAGATAGCCTTGCAGCCGGAGGCTTTTTACTCCGGGCTGACTTCAAGGAAAGATAGGACAATTCGAGTTGAGTTATAGGGTTTGTCAGAAATTAGCACCCTGGTGTATGTTTTTTGCGAGTTACTAATGTAAAAAACGTTTTTGCATTTGATCTGTGTTTGCGAAGGTGAGTTATTTGCGGACACAGCTGGGGGAGATTTTACACCTCATGTGATTATTGTGTACCCTGGAGAGGTAATATACAGCACTTGCTTTTTACAAAGTCTATTGTGATAAACATTTTATAACAAGCGATTCTTTTCTGTTTATGTTTATTTGTAATGTAATCAGGATGTTGGTTCAAAGATCTTATCCCTTTTCCAAAAGGGGGCTAAAGCAATTTGTGTTCTTTCTGCAAATGGAGCTGTTTCTAGTGTCACCATTTGCCAGCCCGGTTCTTCTGGTGGTGTCCTCACATACGAGGTTTGACTCATCTGCCTCCTTTCCGCATATTTTTCTGAGCCTAGATATGGTTAATAACAGAAGTTTATTCTGAAGAGAATTGCTAGGACGCCTTTAACCTTAACACATAGCCTATATCAATAGTAGTCATGTTATGAATTACTGGATGAGGTTCAGATTACAGATGACCAATGAAAAGAAAAAAATTAATGAACTTGTGGAGCTATAAACTAGTATAGTAGACATCTTTCTGTATAATAAATAAACAACATGTTTCGCCTCCAATATCTAACTAGGGGAGACAGATCTGGATTTACAGCCTTTAATTGTTCTCTCTCTTTTCCGCTTTTACAATATAATTATGCTATCCCCCGTGATGATTGATTTTCTCTTTTATGACAACTGCTACATATTCTTGAAGCTTAATATGTGCATGTTTTCTACACATATTTTTCAACAATTTATTCATAATATGCAGTAATGTTCTTTGAATTTGCAGGGTCGATTTGAGATCCTATCACTCAGTGGATCATTCACATTCTCTGAGAACGGTAGTTTAAAAAGGACTGGCAGATTAAGCGTCTCACTAGCAGGTCCCGATGGTCGTGTAATTGGCGGTGCTATTGCTGGTACATTGATTGCAGCAAACCCAATCCAAGTAAGAGTATCTCTGTGCTTAAATGTCAGATTTGACCTTGGTTTATACACTTCACATGAAAGTCAATAGTGTGGCCTATCCTAAGAGCTAGTCCAATGCTAGATCCAAAATACCTATAGTCATTTCTATAATATGGCATCAAAAAGTGTTTGCTGCCAAAATAAAACTTGCACTCCGGTGCTAGATGCATAAACTAGTTCCAGATTTGATAACCCTTTTAAACTTTTAGCTAAATTTTCAACTTGCACTCCGGTGCTAGAAGCTAGATGCATTAATTGTTTCCCTCCGGTTCTTGTTAAATGGTGAGGTGGCAAAAGATGTATAAATGCATCCTTGGATGCAAACATGGCACCATGGATGCATTTATGCAAACTTGCATCCAAATTTACAACTCCTTTGGAGTTGATTATTTTTTGCATTTGGTGCCAAATTATGGCAATAACATGTCATTGCATTAGACTTGCTCTAACACTTCTAAATTGTTTTTGTGAGATTATATTATGCTCTGGTGTTCGGTTGGATTGTGCTTTTCAGCGTAATGATTATTTTAGGCATTTTGTTGATTTTGCAGCTTTTGTAGTGTGCATCATAAGTCAACCTCATGTCACCTTCAACTAAAAACTTGTTTTTCCATGCATGTTAAGTATATGGTTTGATCGTAATTAGTAACTATCTTCTAGTTTTGGGTTTTCTATTTGAACTAAGTTCAGGAATTCTTCTCTGTTCATCAGATTTTATCCACATTCTGGACTAGGAATAAACATAATATGAACCATGGAGGGACTTAGAACGTGGAGAAGGGCACAGTCCCAAGTAACTATGACATCAATGAATGAAAAATAAAGTCTTCATAGCACATTACTGAAATTTTAAATTCGCTGTAGTGATACAATTTGGACACAAACATAGGGGCTTGCTAGTTCTCCCATTAAGAAGATTCTTATGTTATTGTAACCACGTTTTTTTTTTGGTCTAGTGTGTGGTTGGAAGCTTTATGCCTGATGCATATAGAATGCACAAACAGAAGCAGCAGTATGCAGCTAGAGTTGTTTCTCCTCCGGTACAGGATAATATAGAAGTGGAACCAACAAGACCTAACTTACAGACATCAGCGGAAACCAGTGCCGGCCAATTTCTGCCATCTCATTTTCAGGTAGAAAATCACGCTGAAGCAGATGACAACATCAATATAGTTTCCCCCTTTTCGGCAGATTGGAATGGCTCAGAAGAGCCTGCAGAACAAAAGCCATATCCTGATATAAACATGTCTGCACCTGATGAGTAGCTCTCACAGTATCTTTCTTAGTTGCAAACGCTATTTGCTCTAGGTCTAGACCAGTGGCTGACATCTTAGCTAAACTTCTTGTCGGAATGAGAATATTACAAGGTTTTTTTCAAATTTCTGTCTGAGATTTGCTATTTATTGTAAGATACCATGCTTAATTTCTCATACAGATTGTTCCTTTTCCCTTGTCATTTTACAGGTATCAATCTTTTATCCTTGCTCTTGCTAGTGTCTATTAATCTATACTTCAACTTCAGTCCATATATACATTGTATACAGAGGTTTAGTAGTACTTAAATTTTTTCAAGCATTTGTCTGAAACTCTTCTACGCCAATTTCAGACGAAGAATTGAAGAAATTCTTCCCCCTTGCAAAATATGATCTAAACTTTTTAAGTAGTAATGCCATAAAAGAAAGATCGTAGTTCACGGCTACCACTCAAGTGCAAAAAGGCAGAATTTTCATCCCTATAAACATCAGAACCTTCAATAATACAGATATTTGGTACATCTTGAGGATGAACTTCTGATATTACCTCTGCAAGGGCAGAAATACTGCAACTCAAATCGGTAGTACATGAATAGGTAGATTTACACAGTTCAATTAGAGTCTCTTTCTTTTTTTGACAATGCGATCTTATATGCCTTACAAATTAGTATCTGTTCTAATAATTCTCGGGTGAGCCAGAGTCGAACCCGGTGTCTCGGGACAACAGAGGATAAGCCCACCACTTGGGCTATCCAATCGTGCTCATTAGAGTCTCTTTCTAATATTTAAAATTTTGAAAAACAAGTTGTCAACAAATTTATTACAATTCACATCAATGGTACCCTTATATTATATGCCAGTGAACCCCAAAAATTACTTTTAGTGGGCATGCCTAATGATGTTCCGGAGAACACAATCATAGCAATGATAATTTCTCAGGTTAAATTTCTAAATATCAAAATTTGTGGGTTAAGCTCCATAATAACAATGTCACAACCTACTTGTAAAGTTGCAAAGAAATGGCCTGAGCATGCAGCAATCTCAAGTTCTCAACAACAACGTTTCAAAAGCTTAGATCTAGCTTACAGCATAAGCATATATAACACAATCACTAGTTTTAAAAGTAGTGATTTGATGATAAACCATGATTAACATTTATATCTGATCTTTCTTCTATGATTCCTTATCAAAGACTCAAAATATATATAGACTTATTCAATTCAGCCTAATTTTATCTTTCTTTTTTTAAAAAAAAACCTTTATTCGGACTAAGAGTATTTCATAGGTGAGGTCATGGCTCTAATCTGGTGACATATCGATTCAGGATTTACAAGGGATTTAACAGACATTTTATGGATAAATCAGGATTTTTAGTCAAATCCGAATGTAACCGATGAATCAAAGATTTTTTAATAAATCGGAGATTTTTAGAACCGGTAACCTATGTAAATGCATATCTATTATTCTGTTAAAAGCGTTTTGTATATGCCAATCCTACAAATTTGCAATTGCAATCTACATGGATGTATCCTAACATCAGAGCCTCTCTTTCTTCATTCTTCTTCTATATATCCGGGATCCGCATGATACGTAAATAGCAAAATTATTTCATGACCAAATAAACACGTACCTCAAACTTCCATGCATGCAATATTTAACTACGCACACGTAGAAGATGAGAGGCGAGAGATGTGTTCAGTTGCAACAGCTGTGAGAAATATATGCATATCTGGACTGAAGCTTGCAAGAATATAGACAAAGTTATTAGAGGAAAGATTTATTACTATAAAAATTGTGCATGCAATTTGCCGCCCCTCTCCTCCTCTCGCTCTTTGGCACCACCTATATATCACTTATTTTTGTGCATCAACATTTAATTGTCTCTATATTATCTGTTTATTATTGTTATCCTCTGCTTCTGTTTCTTTTTCGTTAACAGAAGCAGATAGCCTGATAATAATAATCTTCTGTTAATTGTTTAGGCTGTGTAGATTTTAATAAGGCCGTGCTGGTCGGTCTTCGAATAAATTCTGTTTCCTCTGGCTCTAGACAGGGGAGAAGGAAGAAGGACCTCTCTTTTGTTTAAAAATGGAGCAGTTTGTGAGGAGTGGGCTTATGCCCGATTCGTTTATGGGACCTGGAGACGATATCAAGGCTCAGGTTTTGCTGATTTGGGATTTGATTAAAGCGCCATTGGTGATACCGGTTCTGAGAATAGCTGTTGTGGTGTGTTTGATGGTGTCATTGATGTTGTTTGTGGAGAGGGTTTATATGAGCATTGTCATTGTTCTTGTCAAGCTGTTTGGGCGAAAACCGGATAAGCGATTCAAGTTTGAACCTTTCAGAGATGATGTGGAGTCTGGGAATTCAGATTATCCTCATGTGCTCATTCAAATTCCAATGTTTAATGAAAGAGAGGTCCATAGCTCTTCTTTTGCTTTGTCTAGTATGTGCCCATGACACTAAATTCTTTGCTCGTGTGGTTTTGTATATGCAGAGAGTCCCCCATTATTAAGAATTATAAACCAATCAATGAGCTAAATATATAGAATTTAGTGTTTAGCATGAGCACATCATAGAAAAACCGCTCTTCTTCTGGTACTCGGCATTAATTTGTTTTCAATGGCAATGCAGGTTTATAAAATGTCGATTGGAGCTGCTTCTAAACTTTCTTGGCCTACTGACCGTTTTGTAATTCAAGTTCTTGATGATTCAACAGACCCCACAGTTAAGGTGAAGGGAAAGTTTTTTACATCAAATGTCAAGAAATTTTGATGTTGTTAATAACTTTTTTGAGAAAAATGGGCTAATTAGTTGGTGTTTGTCTAATGCCTTAAATTTCTTAGCAAATGGTGCAAATGGAGTGTCAGAAATGGGCGAATAAAGGAATCAACATCAGGTACCAAGTAAGAGAGAACAGGAAGGGTTATAAATCAGGGGCACTAAAAGATGGACTTACACATCAGTACGTCAAGGACTGCGAATACGTAGCCATATTTGATGCTGATTTTCGACCTGATCCAGACTTTCTTCTCCGTTCCATACCCTATCTTGCTCATAATCCTGAACTCGCCCTTGTTCAAGCTCGATGGATATTTGGTAACTTCCTCTATTTTGTAAAGAGAGATTGGAAGCCTTGATCTCATCTTTTTGCCTGTACAAGTTGTGACATTTGAGTTTTATTTCTGGTGATTTTGCAGTAAATGCTGATGAGTGCTTGTTGACAAGAATGCAAGAAATGTCTTTGGATTATCATTTCACCGTGGAACAAGAAGTTGGTTCATCTACTCATGCCTTTTTTGGCTTCAACGGTAACTTTCAACTATTTTGGAGTGACTTATATTAGGAAAACTATTTGAAGGTTTCAAACATTTATGCTAGTCATTCTTATTCCAATCACAAATATTAAACGCATCAATCATTTATAAACTCCAGGCACTGCTGGGGTGTGGAGAATCGCTGCTATCAACGAAGCTGGTGGATGGAAAGACAGGACAACAGTTGAAGACATGGATTTAGCCGTTCGAGCTGGTCTCAGAGGCTGGAAATTCTTATATCTTGGCGATCTCCAGGTTCATATTTACAGCCTCAGCGCTGCGTATGTGCATTAGCAAATTTGATGTACTAGTACAGTAGTTAATTTGGCACTACTTTGTGCCATGCATTACTATAAAAAATAAGTTCTTTATTCTTATTAGTTTCTGTTTAATGTAGGTAAAAAGTGAATTACCAAGTACATTCCAAGCATTCCGGTTCCAGCAACATCGATGGTCTTGTGGCCCTGCCAATCTGTTCAGGAAGATGTTTTGGGAGATCATTAGGAATAAGGTTAACTGTAACCTCTCGTTTTCTGTGGTTTATACCTTGTTTAAATAGAAGCCACGAGTCATGCCTAATTTAGCTTGTGCATTTTCTGTTCCATTGCAGACGGTATCTTGGTACAAGAAAGCATACGTGATTTATAACTTCTTTCTCATCAGAAAGATTATTGCCCATATCATCACCTTCTCTTTTTACTGTCTTATACTTCCTGCAACCTGTTGGGTTCCTGAGGTAGAAGTCCCGAAATGGGGAGCCGTTTATATCCCTGTCATTATCACCGTACTCAATGCAGCTGGAACTCCAAGGTCTAAATCTTCCAACTTCATCCATTCTTGGCCTTCTGACATGATTGCTTAGTCCAAATAAATTCTAGTTTTTTCGGATCAGACTAATCGTTTGATTGCCTTTTCCCCTCCAGGTCCATGCACTTGCTAATGTTCTGGATCCTCTTTGAAAACGTTATGGCATTGCACCGCACAAAGGCGACCTTGATAGGTCTGTTGGAGACGGGGAGAGCAAATGAATGGGTTGTCACAGAAAAACTAGGGGATGCAACCACCAAAAAGAGCCCCAAAAAGGCACCCAAGAAACCTCAGTTCAGGCTGGGGCAAAGGTATGCTTATAAATAAATATTTGGAGCTTTGCTTTCGCAATCTCAAACATGTTATGAATTTACATTTACTTGTGTTGATATAATTACAGGCTTCACATGTTGGAGCTTGCTGTCTCAGCTTACCTCTTTGTCTCGGCTTGCTATGACTACTCGTATGGAAAAACTCGTTACTTTATTTACCTGTATATTCAGTCTATGGCCTTCCTCATAATGGGATGTGGCTATGTTGGCACCATTGTTCCCAACTCTTAATCAGCCCACCCATTGTGAATGTAGTTAGGCTTAGAAACTCTTTGTGAATGTCATTCATATATTTTATCACTTTTACTTCTTTTCAAATAGAATGATGCAAAAGAATGCAATTATACTACCTGTGTGCCTCACCTTTAACAAGTAATTACTACCTCCATCTCATATTACATGTCCTGTTTTACTTAACTTCTGGGCATTCTTCCCTTGCACAAAGTAATTTTTAGTTGAATTAACTACATATCTAACTTGGGAGCGTCGCTGTTGCCATACTAACTCATTACGAGCTTTCCAGATACCCCAACAAAGCATGACAAAATCACCCCACCTCTCCTTAATTGTTGTGAGCCAACAACAGGTGATCAAACCAGTCTTTAAAGTTGGTCGCGGGGTACTGAGAATAATCACCTAGAATAGTATACCAACATTGTGCTGCAAATTCGCACGAAACTAAAGCATGGAGGATGGTTTCATCACCTGCAGACTGCAGTACATACTGGACAAGTAACTGGAACTGGAACATAGCGCGCATGTAACTGAGTCATAGTAGGGAGGCAATAATCTTTTAAGGCTCTCCAGCACACATGAGCCGCTTGTAGGGAAATCTACCTTTCTGCAGCAATCTCCAGTACTTTCCCTCTATGTGTGTCAAAAACAGAGTTATTTAACAAGCACTACAATGCAACAATAAATCTGGCCAAGTATCACTAAGCGCAGAAACAATATAAGAACTAATAACAAGAAATATAGCAGACACAAGAATTTTTGCGTGGAAAACCCAAATCGGGAAAAACCACGGGGACCTTAGTCCTCTTAAATCTCCACTATAATCAACGTTTATAAATGGGATTACAATGATCTTCTCTACTTATCTAGAGGCTCACAACATCATCAAGAGTACACTCTTGGATATACAATATGAAGCTCATCATCTATCAAGATGGTTACACAATATAAAATCAGAGAACTCACCAGATGGAAGTGTAATGAGAGTGTACTTTAGAGAAGACAACCGGAACCAAGAACTCTGTCTCCTTCTCTAGCTGCTAGTCTCACTTTACTTTCCTTCTGCTTGTGTATATTTTCTTTCTCAGTCGAATGAGAGAAAATGAACCGTCTTATGCCTTTTGTTTATTACTCTTAAACTGGGCTTATTACCCGTTTACTGGCCCAAGCTCACAAAGTGGAGCGGACCCAACAAATCTTCCCCTACGCTTCAGTTGGTGAGCTTGAGTAAACCCGCCTTTTGTCTACAAACCTCGAGCTTTTCCCTGGGCAAAGATTTTGTGAGCATATCAGAACCATTCTGAGTTGTATGTACCTTTTCCAAGTGCAGTTCTTTTGTCTCCAGAATATCACGAATCCAGTGATATCTAACATCTATGTGTTTACTTCTCGAGTGGAATGTTGAATTTTTAGAAAGGTGAATTGCACTTTGATTGTCGCAATAGACAATATATCTCTCTTGTTCCAGGCCAAGTTCATGCAGAAATCTTTTCATCCATAAAGCTTCTTTGCAAGCTTCAGTCACAGCTATGTACTCTGCCTCCGTCGTGGACAAAGCAACACACTTCTGTAACTTTGATTGCCATGACACAGCCCCTCCTGCAAATGTCATCAAGAATCCTGAAGTGGATTTTCTGGAATCACAATCACCTGCCATGTCGGCATCTGAGTATCCATCGAGTACAGGCTGGCCAGTTCCAAAGCATAAGCACAAGCTGGAAGTACCTCGTAGATATCTTAATATCCATTTTACTGCTCGCCAGTGATCTTTACCAGGATTAGAGAGAAATCGACTGACCACTCCTACAGCATGAGCTATATCCGGTCTTGTACAGACCATAGCGTACATTAGACTCCCTACCGCTGATGAGTAAGGCACTTTCATCATTTCAAGCTTTTCTTTCTCACTTTTAGGACACTGCTCCAAAGAAAGTTTCAAATGACTTGCAAATGGAGAACTTACAGCTTTAGCTTTGCTCATATTAAATCTTTCCAGAACCTTTTCAATATAAGTCTCTTGAGACAACCAAAGCTTCCTATTCTGCCTATCACGCGAAATCTGCATACCAAGTATTTGCTTCGCTGATCCTAAGTCTTTCATGTCAAAAGACTTGCTCAATTCTTCCTTTAGTTCTTCGATTTTTCGAACATCATGACCAATGATCAACATATCGTCCACATACAAGAGGAGAATAATAAAATCATCATTGGAATACTTCTTTATAAATACACAATGATCAACAGCAGTTCTTTTATATCCATTGCTTAACATAAATGACTCAAATTTTTTGTACCACCGTCTAGAGGCCTGCTTGAGTCCGTACAAGCTCTTCCTCAGCCTGCACACAAGATTTTCTTTACCCTTAATTTTGAAACCTTCTGGCTGCTCCATAAAAATTTCTTCTTCTAAATCACCGTGAAGAAATGCTGTTTTAACATCAAGTTGTTCTATTTCTAAGTTTAAGCGAGCAGCTAAACCAAGAACAATTCTGATTGAGGACATTTTCACAACGGGAGAAAATATTTCGTCAAAGTCTATACCTTTCTTCTGTCCAAATCCTTTTACAACCAGCCGCGCTTTGTATCTCGGTTGTGAGCCATTGTTTCCGGTCTTTAACCTGTAAACCCACTTGTTCTTCAGAGTCTTCTTCCCCTTAGGTAGCTCCACTAAGTCATATGTATTATTCTTCAACAAAGATCCCATCTCCTCGTTCATGGCTTTAACCCACTCATCTTTATGCTCATGATGGATAGCTTCTTGATATGTTTCTGGTTCTCCCCCTTCAGTAAGCATTATATATTCATGAGGAGTATATCTTGAAGATGGTTTGTGTTCTCTGGTTGATCTTCTCACTGAATTCTCAACAACTTGTGGTGGTGAAGAAATTTCTTCATTCTGCTCAGTTGGCTCAATATCATCATTAATCGGAGAAAAGTGTTCAGTGATACTTTCATCACAATCTTCTTGTTCATCTGTATCTTCACCAACATGCTCCTGATAACTCTCATGTTCATCTTCCCCGTGATCGTGAACTATAGGAGCAGGAACTGAACTAGTACTTGCACGAATATCAACATAAGATTTATGCTTCTGAACTTGAACTTTGTCACTATCTTCGGGCATCTGATCTTCAAGAAACACAACATCACGGCTTCTAATTATTTTCTTATTTACTGGATCCCACAATCTGTATCCAAATTCTTCGTGACCATACCCCAAAAATATACATGATTTGGCCTTGTCATCAAGCTTGGATCTTTCATCTTTTGGAATATGAACGAATGCTCTGCACCCGAAAACTCTCAAATGAGCATATGACACTTCCTTTCTTGTCCATACTCTGTCTGGTACGTCGCCATTTAGAGGAACTGAAGGTGAAAGGTTAATTAAATCAACCGCTGTTCTCATTGCTTCCCCCCAAAAACTTTTAGGTAGCCTGGAATGTGAGAGCATACACCTTATCCTCTCTCCTATTGTGCGGTTCATTCTTTCTGCCACACCATTGTGTTGGGGAGTTTTTGGCACTGTCTTCTCAAGCCTGATACCTTTGGATGCACAATATTTCTCAAATGGACCTCGATACTCACCACCATTATCTGCTCGAACACATTTTAATGTTCTTCCTGTTTCTCTCTCAAGACTGGTATGAAGTTCTTTAAATACATCCAGTACCTGATTTTTAGTCTTTAAAGCATGAGCCCAAACTTTCCTAGAGTGGTCGTCAATGAAAGTGACAAAATAAATAGCACCTCCAAGAGTTCTACTTTGCATTGTACAAACATCAGTATGAATTAAATCGAGAACATGTGATTTTCTGGACGGTGGATGTTTATGAAAAGATACTCGATGTGTTTTGCCCACTAAACAGTGATCACAAGTTTTAATGGTCGTACCTTGTAAATCTGGAATGAATTTCTTTCGAACCAGAGTTTGAAGACCTTTCTCACTGATGTGACCGAGTCTTTGGTGCCAAAGATCAATGCTTGAGCCATTCTGTACTGCGTTAATCTCTCCTTTCTGCAGCCTAGCTTCCATAACATAGAGTGAATTTATTTTCTTTCCTCTTGCCACGATCAAAGAACCTTTAGTCAGTTTCCATTTACTTTCACCAAAGTAATTTGTGAATCCCTCATCATCAAGCTTTCCAGTAGATATTAGATTAAGACGAATGTCCGGGACATGTCTAACATCTTTGAGAATCAATTTATTCCCAGTACCAGTTTCCAAGCAAACGTCTCCAATACCTACAATCTTTGATGCACCAGTGTTACCCATTCTGACATTACCAAAATCGCCGCTATTGTAAGATGTAAAGAAGTCATCACGAGACGTAACATGAAATGAAGCACCGGAATCAACCACCCAGTTACATTCTTCGGTTATGAGATTAACACATGAATCATCACACACAATAACAACATCACCATCAGTAGAAACTAAATTAGTTTCCTTGTCATTTCTTTTTCCTTCATTTTGCTCCCTCTGCTCCCTTTTCCATATCCTGCACTCCTTTTTCATATGGCCTAATTTATTACAATGAAAACATTTGATACTTTTTCGAGACTTGGATCTTCCTCTCGAGCCATGAGAATTTCTATTCAAGCTTCTTCCACGTCTCTCTTGTCTTTCAGTAATAAGTGCCCCTGAAGAATAATCACCTTGAGCTTTTCTTCTAGCTTCTTCATTCAGCAAAGTGTCTTTAACCAAGTCCATGGTTAAAGTACCTTCTGACATGGAATTAGTTATTGTTATCACCAAAGTCTCCCAGCTTTCAGGCAATGAGCTGAGAAGTAATGACGCTTGCATCTCATCATCCATCTTCATTTTCATTGTAAGGAGCTGGTTCACCAGACTTTGGAATTGACTTGTGTGCTCAACCATACTACCACCATCCCTGTACTTCAAATTAACAAGTCGTTTAAGAAGAGAAATTTTGTTCCCAGCTGTTTTCTTTGCGAAGAGATTTTCAAGCTTCTGCCAAACAACATCAGCTCTGGTTTCATTAGATATGTGCTCATGTAGATTCATCTCCATCCATCTTCTGATGTAAGCAATGCATTTTCTGTGTTGAACCTCCCATTCCTCTTTCTCTATATTAGAGGGCTTTTCACTGACTTTAATAGGCTTGTATAAATCTTTGCAATAGAGAAGATCTTCCATCAACTGCTTCCAGGTTGAATAATTAGTTAAGTTTAACTTTATCATCCCGTCAGTCTCTTCCATTTCCGAACACACAAGAATTTAATACCAAACAACCTATGCTCTGATACCAATTGTAGGGAAATCTACCTTTCTGCAGCAATCTCCAGTACTTTCCCTCTATGTGTGTCAAAAACAGAGTTATTTAACAAGCACTACAATGCAACAATAAATCTGGCCAAGTATCACTAAGCGCAGAAACAATATAAGAACTAATAACAAGAAATATAGCAGACACAAGAATTTTTGCGTGGAAAACCCAAATCGGGAAAAACCACGGGGACCTTAGTCCTCTTAAATCTCCACTATAATCAACGTTTATAAATGGGATTACAATGATCTTCTCTACTTATCTAGAGGCTCACAACATCATCAAGAGTACACTCTTGGATATACAATATGAAGCTCATCATCTATCAAGATGGTTACACAATATAAAATCAGAGAACTCACCAGATGGAAGTGTAATGAGAGTGTACTTTAGAGAAGACAACCGGAACCAAGAACTCTGTCTCCTTCTCTAGCTGCTAGTCTCACTTTACTTTCCTTCTGCTTGTGTATATTTTCTTTCTCAGTCGAATGAGAGAAAATGAACCGTCTTATGCCTTTTGTTTATTACTCTTAAACTGGGCTTATTACCCGTTTACTGGCCCAAGCTCACAAAGTGGAGCGGACCCAACACCGCTTTAGATGGAACTTTTATTTTCCAGAACTTGCTCCACATACCTGTAGCATACGAGTCCTGCCAAGTTCCTTTTTGAGTCTGCAGAATCTTATAAGCGCTTCGATAGTCAAAACAAGACACATAATGTAAGATGCAGGGAGTAGCATCTTACAACTAAAAATTATTGGCGTCAGTTATTTCTTTACGGGTGTTCCAATGTTTTGCTAATTGCACGGTGATGGATCCGAGTATGCAAAGGGTTAAAAATCGTTTCTTATACGGCGAAAAATTCATAAAAGAAATTTGATTGATAAAAATAAATAAACTAGCTGGTAAAATTGATGAAAAATGAAGATACGGTGAAATTTGAATAGCAGTAGAAGATTATTATACCAGATTACCGGTCGCTGATTATTGTTTTCTTGATTAATTCAAACCCCAAATTACCAGTAACTCCCATATGTACAACTCTTTTAGATGTCCTATGGTTTTTTCATGAATTAATTAACAGTCTGAAAAACTATAAGGGCGTTGAGAGCACCAGCAACGGAAACCCATTTGATATATCGTGACCCGTAATATGACTTGGGTTGGTGAAATGAGTGACTTATTGCATTAGAGTGTTATTAAAAAACTAGTCCCCTCCCATGATATATAACATAACCCATGATCACAGGGTCATTTCTTCCCCAAATTGAAAAACCCTAGACCTAAAATCATAATCTGGAGAGAAATGGCCGAATACTGTCGATGTGGTCGACAAGCCGTGCAACGTACAGCGTGGACTGAATCCAACGCCGGTAGGAGATTTGTTGGTTGTGTTGGAGGGAGGAGTGGCTGCAACTATTTCCGGTGGATCGATGAACCTATGTGCCTTCAAGGTCGAGTTGTTATTTATGGTTTGCGAGAGAGGGTTAGAGCTCTTGAAGAAGAAATGGCGCAAAATGCAAGCTTGCGTGAGGAAGCTCTTGAAGCACCGAGGCAGGAGCACTCATATTGGTTTTATGTTTGCGCGTTGTGCCTTTTTGTTCTTGTAATTGTGTTGTGTAATAGCAATGATGAAGACAACTGAGCTTAATGACATGACAATGATGATGACTCTGTTGTAATGTATTATACTAAATCGAATATTAGTCAATGAAAGGAGTAATTTGTTAGTATTTGCAGTTTGTTGAGTGTTAATTAGATTTTGGTATCTGGTTTTTTGATGCTTGATTTTGAGATGCTTGCTAAATTAAAAACTTGTGGATAGATAGATAGATGATGTTGCAGATACATAGACCAACATAATCAAACACAATCATAAACAACAAACTTAAACAACTAAAACCACAACCCCCTCAGAAACCCCTCCCAAATCATGCCATCTTGTCTGCATGCAAGAGCCTACGGACACAGGTTGGTGGCTCCAACAGATCCTCAAGGCCACCAGGACCCTGGATTGCACGGTTTGCAAGAGCAGCAGCTGGCAAGTTTGCAGAGTCAGGGATGTGCACAATGTCACACTGGTCCCATGCTTCAGCCATGATCTGCCTGATGAGAACAATCAGATCATACATTTCATTATTCTCATCAGGATGGAGCACCTGATCCACAGCCTCTGCACACTCACATTCAAGAATCACAGACTTTTCACCCTTCTCCCAAGCCAACCTCAAGCCATACCAGATGGACCACAACTCAGCAGTGATTGGCACTGCTAAGCCAATCATGCTTTGGCAGCCCTTGATCCAGTTTCCCTTATAATTTCTCATGATACAAGCAATAGCAGCCCTCATTTCAGACCTAACAAACACACCCTTTACATTGATTTTGACAGAACCATTTTGTGGCTTGCTCCATGTAGACATGGTTAATTGAAAAAGCTAGTAAAACAAAGACCTAAAAGCTGTGAATATTAGTGTTGTATGCAAGAACAACAAGAATTACACCTCAATTTATAGCCACAGAAAACAGAAGAGGGTGTAAATGCAAGCTACTCCCAAGGTTTGAACAGCCAATCACATCAACAACTACCTCCATTAAAACTTCATTACAGTCAAAAGAGTTTTACAATAACTGTCATTTCCAATGACAGTGGACTAAACCTCTACTGGTTAATATAGCAGCCTATCAGGTTAATAGTAGCAATGTATGTTACAGAAATAACAATTTGTCACAAATGTTACACATGTAACATAATTCTCATCCATTTAGTGGATGCAAAAAAATAGATAGGCTCAAAAAATTAGTGTTCCAGACTACATTAAAGCTTCCATTCAGGCCTCTTGCCTAAATTCTTTTTCCTTGCCTCAACTGCTGCTTCCAAATTCTTCAAGGTTGTGGTGTGATTTTCATTTGTACTAAATCTGGTAGGTTGCACCCCTAGAGGAGTGTGTGACATTAGAATTGGCTGAGAATAAGATGTGAAAATACCACCCTGAGTCTCAGCTTCTTCAATGACTCCCACCTTACTTTTTCTTTTAAGTGTTGGCATTTTCTGTTGACTTGTAGCAGCTGTCCCCTGATCCTGATCAGTTGTGCCTTTTGAGGCAGCATTACTCTTCTTGGATGGCCTCTTAGATGCACCAGCACCTACTTCAGTCCTTTCTTTATCCTTCTCCAATTTCTAAATAACAAATTTCAACTTAAATCAGTATAGATCATGGACACCAGAAGCTTCTTCTGTAATAAAAAATTCCAATTGAATTAAATAAATGAATGAATAAAAAATCCAGCAGAATTAAATAAATTACCCTAGCTTTACAACTCCTGGCATTATGTTTTTCTTCTCCACAGTAGGTGCATTTCAAGGTAGTCTTCCTCCTAACCAGCTTTGTTGCATTGGGATTATCTGCTTTAACATCATTTCTGCAGTCCCTTTTTTTCTTTGGTCTGCCTGGAGCTATCTTAACTATAGGAGGTAAAATTGGAGCTGCACCAGTTTCTTCCCAAAACTGCTCACTGTTGATTGGTTCAATTGTGTGAGAATAGCATGATAGGAACATGGCTTTAGTATATGTCTTATGGATATGGTCAGACAAATTCAAGTTCCTCCACTTAATACAGGCACATGCATGGTAGCATGGTAGTCCAGTGAGTTGGTATTTTCTGCAGGCACAAGTATGCCTATCCAGGTCCACAACAATCTCATGTCCACCATCAGTCATAGTAACTAGGTAGGTTGACTTCCCTGACCATTGTACTATGCAGCCTCCAATGTAAGACATTGCTCTTGCAGAGATTAATACAATTGAACACAAGATTAATATAGACAAGATTAATACAAAACTATGAAATAAAGGTAGAAAATTCAATCTTACTTGTTCACTTTTCTCATTGCACCAGGGCAAATTGGGTTGAGGGAGTAAGATTTAAGCATTTTATCCCTCCTTGTTTGAATTCTTACCATTGCACTTTTATGTAATCCTTGCAGAAGCCCTATTATAGGAAGATCTCTAAATTGTCCAATACTATTATTGAATACCTCACAGTGGTTATTAACAAACATATCAGACAGTGAAAAGATCCTAAAAGCACTCCTAGTCCATTGTGATTTGGGCTTTTCCATCAACCAGTTGTAACACTTCTTTGACAGCTGAATGTAGGTCATAAATATTACAAATAAATCCCTAAATATTACAAATAAATGCATAAATATTACAAATAAATGCATAAATATTACAAATAAATGCATAAATATTACAAATAAAAGCATAAATATGAGTACTCAAATACCTTCTTCAACTCATCCATATGTTTGTTAAACATATACTCTGTAGTAGCCCTTGCAGCAAGCCACAGAAGTTTTCTTAAAATTATGCCTTTGTGCTCTTTCACCATGTTTCTGTAAAGGTGCATAACACAAAATCTGTGTTCAGAGTTAGGCACCACAGCATTTAATGCATTGATCAACCCCTGCATGGATCACAGATACACATAGTTATGACATGTAAGATAGGCATGTATAATGTTAAAAGGTGGTGTCATGCAATATACCTTTTGCCTGTCAGAAATGAAAGTCCAACTAGCTGAATTAACAATGCCAACATCTACAGATAATAGATTTAAGAACCAGTTCCAACTGTCTGTGTTTTCAGCCTCCACAATAGCCCAACTTATAGGGTACATTCCATCATTAGAATCACAACCAACAGCTGTCAAAAGTTGCCCTCCATAAGGTCCTTTTAGATGACATCCATCCAGGCCAATGATTGGCCTGCATCCTATTTTAAACCCCTTTCTAACTGGCCCCAAACATACATAAATTCTCTTGAACCTAGGACCATCCAAACCAATTTCCTGAGCTTCTACAACAACATCAATAGTAGAATCAGGCATTGCTTTCTTAACCTCATTAACATAATTCCACAACTTAGCATATTGTTGAACATGGTCCCCTCTAATATTCTTCAGTGCCAGCCTCTTTGCCCTTCCTACCATGGACAATCCAACATTACAATGCCAATCATTGATTATCTTCTTCTGGAAAGATGCTAATGGCCAGGATGGATTCATCCTTATTTCACTCTCATAATTTTTGGCTAACCAGGTGCTGCTCATTTGCTTTTGTTCAAATGTAGGTCCACAAGTGTGAGCAGCAGCAAATGATTTAATCTGGTATGTGGAACTATTTTGCATTTTAGAAGCATATATTTTCCAGCCACATCCCTTACCATCACAGACAAATTTAACTCTTACCCCATAGTTTCTCACCTGTCTCACTGCCCTTCTTTGCACAATAGCTTGCTTTCTCACAGCATCCCTAAATGCACTAGCACTAGTAAAACACATCCCTATCTCAAACTTTGGATCAGACATATCTGTTTCTTCATTAAAAACAGGTTGCCTCTCCTCTTCTTCATCTGTGGTGTTAGCAGCCATCCTCTCTTCTTCACTTCCATAGTAATCACTAAAATCTGACCCTTCTTTTCCTACTTGCCCTGCTTCTTCACTCAATAAACCAGTTAGATCAGATATATCAAAGTCAAAGTCACCATAGTTGTCAAAGTTGGTGGCCTCACTCTTTTTCTTCTTCTCACTCAAAGCAGCAACATCATCATCTGTTGAGTCCATATTTGAGCTATCACCATGAAAACTGAGGACATCATTCTCATCTACCACTTGTTCCTTATCAGCATTGTCCTTCTCTATTACAACTTCTTCTTCTTCCACATCAAAAATCTCACTTTGCAGGCCCTCAAGATGCAACAGTTGCTCTGTCATTTCTTTATCATATGCATTATCCAAAGGGTCAATAAAAGAAAGATCATATTGTTGTGAAGGTAGGTAGTCTTGGGTGAGAAGCACTTCACTTAAAACATACACATACATGACTCTGTTGGCTGGCAAAGAGTTACACATTTGTAACACATTCTCATCACTTGATAAAGGGAACAGACCACTATCAAAATCAGCATCAGGAAGCTTGTAATTAACCTCACTAACATAACCAGTTCCACCACATTCAGTGTACATATTCCCAATTTCTAAGTAGCTCATCTCATCTACATCACACATGTCTACATATTTTATAGAACCACCAACATAAGCTGTAGGATTTCTTTCAAATTTGCCATCAAAATGAATTTTCAAAGTGAATTTATCAGGCTTATCTGCAGAGTAACAAAAAAGTGGCACAAAAGACATATATGTTAAGCAGTATACAACCTAAAATATAAACCCTAAAAACAACCTAGACCAAACAGCAAAAACTGAGGTTTCTAGCAAACTATTTTGGAGAGTAACATAACACATCAACAGATTACACTAATTACATGCACCCTATGTTGTGATTCATATGGAGCATCAATAAAAACCAAGTAAAGATGCTCGAGAGATTAGATGCTCACCCCTGTAGTTGGGTGCTTCATCAGGAGCATAGCAAGCCGATTGATCACCATCGCGCACAAGCCAAGGCATCTCAAAATCAATGTCCAGCTGCTTAGTTTTTTAAGAGTAAATATGAGATGATGTAATGGAGATTGGCGGCAAAATCTAACTGAAGAAAGGAGGAGATTGCTTTATGTGCTGTAATTACAAGAAAGCCCACCCTTTACTACAGATATTACAAACGGCGATACACATGGTACTGACGGCAGTACACGTATCGTACGGAAGCTGAAACTTGGAGTACACAATCTGCTATATTCAAATTACAGGTACACAAATCGAATATTTGGCAAACTACAGGTACACAATCTGTATTTTACTCTTATTTTTTCTGTTGCTGCTTACCTCACCTACTTTGATTGTGAATAGATAATATTACAACGTTCATCTTATAAATGGTCATGTAAACCCATTTTTTAATTACGTGGCAGGCAAGTGTGTTGACAGAGGAGAAAATCGGGTCACAACATTGCGGTTGTTCTAAGAGCCTTGAGCACTGAATCTTATGTATTGGTTGTTAATATGAGGGGTGAGGGGTGCAATGATGTGATGGGTTGATTTTGGTAGAAGGGGAAAACAGAAAAGATATCGATTTGAAGTAATCGAGGTTCGATCTTAAGGTCTAATTAATAAAGTTAAAGCCCGGTGATTTTAGAAACAAGTGATTCTAGTTACAAATATAGCTGGTTTTAACAAGGAATGTGGTGGCGCGATGAGGCTCAATAGCTGTTTTCAGGAGTTTCGATAGGGGTGTAGGGTTTAGAGCATCTCCAATAGAACTCTTAATCAGTCTTTAAAATATAATAATATAATGTGTGACTACTAATGAGCGTGAGAACTTTTTTGCAAGACCCGCAATAATCATCGTTCTCCGCAAGCCTCTTTAGAACTTAAGTATCATTTAACACCTACACACAAATGTGCAAAAGATCAGGACAAAAGCATACAACTCTGCAATATAAAAGACGATATGCAGTAGGATTAGCTAACAAAAATACACAAAAAACATGAACTTGAGTGCCAAAAATGCTATAAAAATATCAAATATTATACAAGGGTCATCTTCACAAACTATTAAAATAAAAACCTACTAATTATTTCATAACAATGTCTTTTAATTCAAATTTAAAATTAATACAGACAAGTCGATAACATCTTTCACCATTCTTCTTTGTTGATAGGCAATCTCATGACATTTATCAGCATCTCCCTGTAAGTTGTAAAAATAAAAAACATTGGAAACTTATTTAAAAAACATTTACATACTGCCCATAAACCGAAAGCACTTTTATCATATATTTTACCCTAAGTATGAATGTCGGCTAAATATAGCAGTTCTAAATATGAAAGCATCACTAACCTTAATCCTTAACTGATTAGACCCAATTTTCTCCATCCCAATTTTTTTTCTCAACTCTAACTAGCTCCACAATATGCGAAAATATTTTGATATCAATATTTTCACCTCCTTCTTTTCCACTGTCAATACCATACGAATCTTGAACATTCAAATAATTGAGTCCATTTTTATTCTCAACTCCAAATATTAGTATAAGCAGATAATACATTTTATGATTTTCGGAATGAGTGCGCTAGATAAACACACCATCGTCTATGATTTTCACAAAACCAATCAATCATATCTAATGGAGAACAAAGATATTTATCTTGACTTTTTTTTTTGTCACATATCTTGACTTTCTTCGTTATTAAGAATTGCATAATTGATTCCGAGTCAAGCTGCAATGGCACATGCCCAACATCTTTCAATCTTTGCTGGAGAAAAGTATTTGTTTAGAAATTTCTCAACAAGTTGATTCCATGTAGTGATAGAATTATTTGGCAAAGAATCGAGCCATTCTCTTGCTCTTCCATTCAAAGAACGACTAAATGGCCTCAATTTGATTGCTTCTTCAGAAACATTATTCACCTTGAGTGCACGGGAACAAAGACAACCTTTTCCATTAAAATTGAAAGGCAACAATCTATCCCCAAACTATCAATCTATCCCATTCCCATCTTTACTTTTCCAAACTCAACTGACTCGGACATCGAGAGTAAAAATTTTCCCGATCTTTTTTTCTTTTCTTTTTGTGTTAGGTAAACTTTTTTGAAATGTAGTGCTGTGAGCAGAAGTCCTTCTTTAGCTAAGAAGTCGACTTCTACTTTTCTTGACTCGCTTGTGTAAATAAACTAGAAGCACTTAAAAAAAACTGAGAATACTCATAACATGTACTCCTCAGCCTCTGCCAACAACATTTTATGTATATAATTTTAATAAATATAATAATACATATAATATATGAAAATAACATCAAGATATTAGTTATTAATAAAAAATGGAAATTTTAAGTAGTATTAATAGTATATGTGATATATAAGAAATATATATATTCAAATATAAAAAAATTAATCGAGTTCGAGGCGAGGCGAGCCGAGTTCGAGCTCATCGAGTCGAGCCGAGTATATTTCAGCCGGATTTACAAACTTTTAATTATAAAATATATTTTAAAGGACCATTTTTATTTTAAAACAGTATTTACTCCAGTTTACATGTTTTTTTAAAACATATTTTAATCAAAATTTTTTTATTTTAAAATAATATTTGGACCGAATACTATATTTTTTTAAAATACCGAAGCAACCCCTTACAATAAAACATGCCTCTCCGGTAGGGTGGCAATATCAGACACGACCCGAAACCCAACCCAACCTGTAACCCGATTTACTGAGACAAAACCCGAAAGTGACCAGAAAATCATCTGATTGACCCGAAATGGACCCGAAATTAGATTTTCATTCCTAAAAACCTAGATTTTCAGTTTTATTCAATTTTAAGTGATTTTACCTTGACCCGAAATCGACCCAATTACTGACACGAACACGATCTCTTACCCGAAATTGCCGCCCTCTCCCTCTCTTCTCCCTTTCAAATACCCGAAATTGCTACCCACTCCGTCTCCCTCTCTTCTCCCTTTCAAAAACTATCTTTTAAAAAAACTATTCACTCTCCTCACTCTCCGGCGATTATTCACTCTCCTCACTCTCTTCACTCTCCGGTGGTTATTCCTCTCTCTCTCTCTCCCACTCTTTCTCCCCCTCTTCCCCCCCTCTCTCTCTGTTTTGCCCTAATTTCGATTCTTCGATTGATGTTTTATATGCATGTATTGTTTTTTATGTAGCTGGTGTTTATGTAGATTAATTGATTAATTGATTAATTACCTTTTATGGAATAATTTTAATTGTTGCTTAGGCTTTCAAAATCAGAGTTATGGTTTTGTGTTTTTGGAAATAATCGCACTTGCATATATTAAATTTCCTCGGAAACTACTACCAGCATGAATCTCCCACTCTCCCCCCCCCCCTCTCTCTGTTTTGCCCTAATTTCGATTTTGATGTTTTATATGCATGTATTGATTTTTATGTAGCTGTTGTTTATGTAGATAAATTGATTAATTATCTTTTATGGAATAATTTTAATTGTTGCTTAGGCTTTCAAAATCAGAGTTATGGTTTTGTGTTTTTGGAAATAATCGCACTTGCATATATTAAATTTCCTCGGAAACTACTACCAGCATGAATCTCCCACTCCCCCCCCCTCTCTCTGTTTTGCCCTAATTTCGATTTTGATGTTTTATATGCATGTATTGATTTTTATGTAGCTGTTGTTTATGTAGATAAATTGATTAATTACCTTTTATGGAATAATTTTAATTGTTGCTTAGGCTTTCAAAATCAGAGTTATGGTTTTGTGTTTTTGGAAATAATCGCACTTGCATATATTAAATTTCCTCGGAAACTACTACCAGCATGAATTGCGTTTGTTTGGTTCACGAGGTAGTATTGGTTTGGAATCTAGAATCAGGTTGCCGTTTAGGTGTTATGAGGTTGCTGTCCTTGATTTTCTTGGTCAGATTCAACTATGCATACATTAGTAACATGATGAAACGGATGTTTCAATTCAGAATCCCCCAGCCCTGCGCTAAGCCGGCTGCACCGCCCCTTGCTATATTATCTGATAGATGATAGAGCCAGCCTTTTGTACCTCTTGCATATAGTCGGATTCGGCCTACTAAAAACCGAACTGCCTACGTACCTTCAACAAGGAAGGATCAGACCTTTGGTAGTTCCTTTCTCTTTATAACAACAACTCGTGGGCCAAGGGTGCCGATTGTAATACTTACCTACCTCCACCCCACCCCCCAAATAAGAAATTCCAGGTCTTTCGCAGAAGCTCTTCGCCCTTTCTTATTGAGAAAGATTTAAAAGCACTTACAAAGATCGTAGACATGAGATTGCTTACTTGTGGGTATCTCCCGTAATGATACCAAGGGAGGTCTATTGGTGGTTGAGGGGGAGGAGAGGGAACTGGGAGTCTCAGAGGAAAATGTACACTTTGTAGAACGTCGTTTATAGCTTTTACTTTTTCTTCGGCTCCCTCCGCATACTTTATGTCGATCGTTATTAGGCCGGAAAAGTACGCAAATGCTAAAATAACTACGAACCCGACCCAAAAATAAGCAATTGTATTGAAAACACGTTTGGCGAACAATCATGGCGCGAAGAGAAAAAGAAAACTTGGCTTTCTAAAGGCGTAATCGCCCGATGCTGCTGAAACGAAGTTGCCGCTTGGTGCAACAAACAAAGGTTTTCCCCTACCGAGATAATAAGCTCTTTTTCTTCGCCTAACAACTCAAATGCCAAGGGACCTACGCCCTTTTTACTTTCTATCTTATAAATGGTATATTCTGAGCTCGAAAAAGTGTCTTTTATTTTTTTGTGAAACGTATGCTTTGAGGCATTTTCACAAAAAACCCCAACAAAAAGTTTCCCCTCTTCTCCTTCGACTTTTGATTTTGAAATCAAAAGGGTCTTTATTTGGAACTCCTCGAATAATGATTGGCATCTAAAGTCTTGCTTACTTTCTCGGAAGAGATGTACTTTGTGTGGGGGCCTCTGTAAGTTAGCTTCATCAAACTGACACCAAATCACTTGCCTTTAATTATGGGTAGGTTAACAGTGTTTTAGAAAGTCAGATCATTAGAACTTGTATAAGCACACTGGCATGACCCCATCCCACATCCTCTACTCCAGGAGCTTATATAAGAACAAGAATTGTCACTTCTTTGCAGATATCAACTCTTCAAACTCAAAGAGTTCTCTTCTTTTTTCCTTCCAAACATTCTACTTGGACTTCAAATTTTCACTTCATTCTTCATTTGCATGTTAGCTATGTCTTCACGTGGCACTGCCTCTTGGACAGCAAAACAGAATAAAGCCTTTGAAAGGGCTCTGGCTGTGTATGATAAGGACACACCTGATCGTTGGCAGAATATCGCCAAGGCTGTTGGCGACAAGACAGCGGATGAAGTGAAGAGGCATTATGAAATCCTTGTGGAGGACGTTAAAAGAATTGAGAATGTTGTGGTAATTATGGGAAATAGGAAAAAGCATCTAGTTGGTACTCAACATTTGCAGCAGATAGTGAAACCCTTAGCAATAGCAATCAACTCATCCATTGCTTAGTTCCATTTCAAGGTTTCCAGATTACGTACTTGGAATCTATTTTTAATTTTTAAAGAAAGATTGAGAATCTAAAGTATGAATAATATGAACTGAATAGTTACAAGATCATGATCATGTACAACACACAGTAAAAAGGTATATCTTATCTCTGTTTCCTACCAGAAAACAATACATTAGTAACATGATGAAACAGATGTTTCAATTCATTCATATGTGTATGTGTATGTGTACGTGTATGTATATATTCTTACTTTCTGATTATTGTACATGGGTTTTTTTGGTGTTTGTAGATTGATTACTTGTTGTCAAGGTATTGATCATTTCTCTTTGTTTAACTTTGCATATTTATAAAATGTCTAACTCGTCGTCCACAAGAGGAGCCGGAAAACTCTCGCAGCTGAGCCAATTATGGAAAGCTCTTGATAGTGATTTTAAAGATCACATTCTGAACCTGGAGAACAAGAATTGTCTCTTTGGGCTGCTTAGCATGATTGACGTGGAGCCTGACATGATGGCGTCATTCATTGCAAGCATCTTTGATGGAGGTTACTACAAATCTGATCGTCAGATTTTTCTCTTTGGTACCCTACTACCCTACTATCCTTACTATACTTATACTGAACATACTAGTACTCTGCTCATACTAATACTCTGCTATCATGACAGATACACATGCTCTTGGCCTCACGCTAGAGGATGTTCTTTATATAACTGGTTTACCTATTACAGGTGAACCAGTATTATATAAAGATTCATACGATGACGGCGCCTTTCACCGGGTTTTTGGGAAAGAGCATTTTCAGAAGAAGACAACTCTGCCGGTAAAGGAGATCATCAACATTGCCTTGGACAAGGACCGTGTTGAAGATTACCGAGCCCGGAAAATTGCTGTGCTGCTCATTGTTTTGTTTGCGTTTATTGCGCCAAACAATAACAAACATGAAATTGACTCGGTTTCAGTCCAATTCGTAGAGAATTTGGACAGAATCGATGATTATGCATGGGGAGCAGCATTATTGGCTTACCTATACAACGAAATGAACCGCTGCCCAAAAAAAATAAAATTATATTGATGGGAATCTTTGGGTTCTTCTTGTAAGTTTTGCTTATACGTTTATAGTATTGTTTTATTGTGCTTTCATTGTCATTTATTTGTTCTTATATTTGTATGTTTTTCTTTGTTTGACAGGTTTTTTTCATAATTCGGATCAAGAAGCTGCAGACTGCTCTTGGGATCAAGTTGAAGAATCCCCCTGAGTCGGTAAAACACGGAGAGCCATGGCTACCATGGATCGTTCGTAAAATAAACAAGAAAACGCATAACCATTATGCCAAATGGACGATTGACTCGATGTTGCCGCTGCCTATCACAGGAAAGGTACACATTGAATTGTTAGTTTTTAGACAAAATTGCATTTTGTATACCTGAAATTTTATAGTTTCTCATGCATCTTTTCCTAATGAACTTGTGTTTTTTTATTAATGCCATTTTACGAGTTTACGAGATTCTATATAATTGCTAACTTTGCATTTACGAGATTCTATATAATTGCTAACTTTGCTTTCATGTTTTCTCTTAATAGGATATAATCTGGAGGCCCTATGGAGGGAGAGAATGCCCCCTCCCAAGAGATCGCAATTCTGTTAGAGATCTCGTGCCACTGTTTTGCTACTATGTTGTGGTGCATCACAAACCACACATAACTAGTCTTTTAACTAGTCTTTTACTCTTTTTCTTAGTAAAGAAAAGTATTAAAATTTGAGGAGAAACATCAAACTAATTAGTATTACGGATAATATTGTGCAACGGTAAAAAAAATCTGAATATTAAATTTTTGTTTTCAGTATTATCATTTTGATATTGAACATTTTAATCAAGGTGAACATGACTTGTTTAATATTGTTGCGAACAACACACAAGTACAAATAATAGAAACTTATATTTTGAATTTTTGCGAAAGAATTTTTTACTAAATGATTCAGAGTCGTCAAAAAACGTTGCTACCCAATTAGAAGTTCCGCTCTTCGAATTTGTGCAACAGCTTCCAAGTTCCGAGGCTGGATATGAATCACCAATAGCATGCATGATTGTGTGATGAATGCCATAGTGATTTAAACAACTAGATGTTCTTAGAAGCTAACTTCTCGTTCGTTTCTTGAACTAACAAAAATGCAGGGCGATTTCAATCCAAATGTCCAACTGTGTAGAGATTATGGCCACTTGGCACACTATCGTTTTCATCAAAAACGAACTCAACAAGAGTTGGGTTCCTTGGAGACTAAAATATTAGAGTCTTTGGAGACCATATCTAAAATATTAGGTTCCCCGGCAGCGGCGCCAAAAACTTGATGTGCTCGAAAAGAGATTTAAAAATAATCGCAAGCGCACGATCTCCGTTTTAATATTTATGATTCGTCCACAGAGATTAAAATTATTTTCGAAACCTTAATTTTTAACCTAGGCGAATTAGAACAATTAATTTTAGTGGAGAGGGTGTATTTTAAAAACTAATTTTCATTAACATAAGTTCAATTTAAATTTTAATCTAATTAACCTTAATAAATTACCAAACTTAATTAACAAGACTAATTTTACAAAATTAATCAACAAAAGCCAAAAACAAATATCGTACCAAAATTTCAACAACTAAACTACTCGATAACAAACTACTAGTCATAACAATTTCAGTATAAAGTTGGCAAAGCAAAGCAAATTAAAACCCTGAAGAATAGTCGCAGCTACAGGAAACAATAATCGGGAAACCACAAACACAAGACAAACGAACTAATATAAAAGAAAAACAACACCAAGACTCGGTGAAAACAGATTACTCAGAACTAAGTACTCAGCAGAGATGAAAACAAACTCAGCCCCGACAACTTAATACCAAAACCCAGAAAAGGACTCAGCTGGCCAAGCATTAAAAATCGAAACATGACTCGCAAAAACCTGAATACAAAACCCAGCTAGTAACTCGGTATCGAACCTTGACTCGGAACTTTGTTTAAACATTAACTAACGACTCAGCCATCAAGAAACTAACGAACTTGACTACACACTACTCGACTAAAGACTCAGACATGAAGCATTCTAAACAAAACGTTAACAACCCAGGTAAACAAGACTAAACCCAGCAACACAGAATCTGAACTCGGCAAAACGCAGACAAATCCAACTCAACAATCGTCAAACAGATGACTCGACGGAATGCAGCAAACTCAGTGAACGAAAAACAGGAATCGGAAAGCACTAACACAGACGACTCGGGGCATAGAAGTTAACAGCGACTCGGAAATTCAGTGAAAGAACAACAGAGCAATCGGCGACTAAAAATTAAACAGCTCGACTCGGAGCAGCGAACTCAGACACGACTCGACATTAACAAGAACTCAGCAATCCAACAAAACACATCATTCAACAAGAAAAACTATAGCTATGACTAGGGGTGGCAATTTCGGGTAACGGGTCGTGTTCGTGTCGGCAATCGGGTCGATTTCGGGTCAAGCTAAAATCACTTGAAATTGAATAAAACTGAAAATTGAAGTTATTAGAAATGAAATTCTAATTTCGGGTCATTTCGGGTCCATTTCGGGTCAATCGGGTGATTTTCGGGTCACTTTCGGGTTTCTGTCTCAGTAAATCGGGTTTCGGGTTGGGTCGGGTTCGTGTCGGGTTTCGGGTCGTGTCTGATATTGCCACCCCTAGCTATGACTCGATCTAAACTCAGAAAGCAACACAGAAACAGCTCGGCTGACTCGGTGCTACTTGGCGACTCAACTAAAACTAAGACAACAAGCTACAAGCAGAACCCAGGTCATGACTCAGTGATTCAACCGGCTCAACTCGGCAGCAAGAATAATACAAAGCAGGGGAGATGTGTACGAGAATTTAAAACAAAAGTAAGTGAAGGTTTTGTTAATATAACGAAAGCAGAGTAACCAAAAACAGGGGAACAGAGTATATTCTTAATAAAAACGAAAACAGAGGGCTGGACTTTTAACAAAGCTTAATAAATTGATTAAAGGTGCTGGCTATTAAACGAGGGTTTTAGAACTGATTTTTTTTTTAATATTTCTTATAATTACTACTTAGCAATTTAAGCAATAAACTAAGAACAAGAAAAATTTGGGGTTTTCAATTTAAACCCTAACACAAATTGATTTTGTGCTAGAGCTTAGTTTACTATTTCAAAATATCACAAATCTACACTACTCCCAAGATCAATGATTCTTCATTTCCCAAAAGCTTAAGAGCATGTGGTGGTACTTAAAAGAATCATACAATCTTGGAGAAAATAAATTAAAAAGACAATGCAAGATTAAGCTAAAAGAGATTTGTATAGAAATTAAAGAAAGTGTATACAAGCTTGGAAAGGAAATTGGGGCTAGCAAAATGTAAATCTATCTAAGATACTAACTATAGAAATGACTAGGTAGAAAAAGTGGGTAGGTGGCTAGGTTTTCTAGGTAGGTTCATTACAAGTAAAGAGAAGGGGGTATTTATAACTAAAGAATTAGGGTTTAGGGGTAGCGTGGCTCAATCTTGACCATCCATGTGCCTTGAGTGTTGGGAGAATTGTGGCCATCCATGTGTCCTTTACTTGCCAACCCTTTTTCTTTTTCTTCTTTTTCTTGCATTTTCTCTTCCTTCTTTATTTATCTACAATTTCCTGAAATAAAATAAATAAGCGATTAATACTACGAAAATAAACAAAAAATAGGCACTTAAATTTGCAAAAATATGGACTAATCAAACTTCCCCATACCTATCTTTTGCTCGTCCTCGAGTAAAAATCAAAAGAAAAGAAATAAACTAAGAAAACTAAATGCAATTCCTAGGCTCCTTTTCGTAGGCGTGACGGGTGATTTTAGGTTCACCAACCCGTTAAACTCGTAGACGATCTCTACAAGAGGAGTTTTGTCTCCTAAGGGTTTACAGAAGATATACCCATAAAATCTTCGAGACATTCTAGCAAGTGTCTACTCGACTCTACTCTAATTTCGTTGGTGTTAACAAAAAGCGTTTTTAAGGAAAATACGACTTAAAGACTCATCTACTAATAATCAAGATACAGTTGTCTCTAATCTACTTGCATCGACACAAAGATTTACTAGAAATCCAAGGAGTGTAAGTAATTTAAGGCCTTTGATGGATCCTAATCGTCTAATAACATTTTCTCTTTTTCAACCAATTTTGAACTGACCCAATCTCTATCGAAACAAATATCTAGCCAAACTTTACAAACTCTTTATTCTTTTTTTTTTTTTTGCATTGACTTTATTTTGTCCGTTTTCTTAGGCAAACAATGTTACCCATGTAGCGAGCTTTAGGTCAGTGACTCCCAAACCAAACGGTCTTAGGGCACTAGGTTTTAAAATCCCCCTACGGACTTAATTGCTCGAGTAACAAAGGCCACAAAACGAGACTAGCCAATCTACTTTTGCCCATTTATCTAAAGATTTAATCTATAAAGAACAATGGGTATTGAAGTAGTTATTCCTTTTCTTTTTCTATCTTTTTTTTCTTCTTTTTTTTCTTCTTTTTTTTTCTATATTTCTTTTTTTTTTATTCGTAAAGGTTCGATTCGACATTGTTTCAACATGTGGGTTCTCTCTCAGGTATCGAATAATATCACTAGACAATCTCTCTATCAAAGGTCTTGTGCAAATGTGTGTGCCATCTTGGAATTTAAAGTACACATCGGTCGATACAAGTTTCAAAAAGACAACCTTACTCAACTACGTTCAAATTATCTAAAAGACACTATATATATATACTTTTCGAAAACATGCTAAACACCAACTACTCCTAAAGTTCGAGTGAGGGAAAAACAACTTAGCTAAAAGAATCTCTATTTTTGGATTTTCTAATTTTTTCATTTTTTAGGGTTTTTCATTTTTTAAGAATTACACTAAAGCCCTCCCCATACCTAAATCATGCATTGTCCTCAATGTATGCAAAAGAGAGAATTGAAATAAGAGAGTAAAGAGGAAAAATACCTGAATAAGGGATGAAGGGATTTTTATTAACTACTGAAGCAACTTACATGATCAAGGGTCGATGAGGTGGATGACTTCTTCCTCCGAATCAACAGGCAATTCTAAAAATGGTTTAAGACGTTGACCATTAACTTTGAAAACATTACCATTTTTAGGATCCTGAATTTCAACAGCACAGTGAGGAAACACAACTTGAACAATGTAAGGACCATCCCATCTAGAACGCAACTTTCCGGGAAACAAATGAAGCCTAGAGTTGTAGAGAAGAACTTTTTGGCCGGGAGAAAAGGATTTTCTCAAGATGGTCTTATCATGGAAGGCCTTAGTTCTCTCTTTGTAAATTTTAGCGTTTTCGTAGGCATCATTTCTAAGTTCGTCCAACTCGGTCAATTGCAACTTCCGATGACTACCGGCGGTGGGTAAGTCGAAGTTCAATTCTCTAATGGCCCACATGGCCCTATGCTCTAACTCAACCGGCAAATGGCAAGCTTTACCATACACGAGTCTATAAGGAGACATTCCTAAGACGGTCTTAAAGGCGGTCCGATAGGCCCATAAGGCGTCTATCAACTTGGTGGATCAATCCTTCCTATTTGAGTTGACCGTCTTTTCTAAGATTTGCTTAATTTGCCGGTTCGAAACCTCTACTTGGCCACTAGTTTGAGGATGATAAGGGGTAGCAAGCCTATGAGTGATGGAGTACTTCTTAAGAAGAGACTCGAATTGACGATTCTTGAAATGCGTCCCTTGGTCACTAATGATAGCCCTAGGCGTTCCAAATCGAGAAAAGATATTCTCTTTAAGGAATCTAAGGACAACCTTGTTGTCATTGGACCGGGTCGGAATGGCTTCTACCCACTTAGAAACGTAATCTACCGCTAGAAGGATGTAAAGGTGTCCAAACGAACTAGGGAATGGGCCCATGAAATCTATGCCCCACACATCAAAGAGCTCTATAACAAGGATTGGGCTCATAGGCATCATGTTCCTCCTAGTGATTCTTCCTAGATGTTGGCACCTACTACATGCGGAACAATACTCGGCGGCATCCTTAAACAAAGTAGGCCAATAAAAACCGCATTGGAGGATTTTAGCGACGGTCTTCTTCGCACTAAAATGTCCTCCACATGCTTGATCGTGACAAAACGAGAGGATGCTATGAAACTAACTATTTGGGACACACCTCCTAATGATTTGATCTGGACAATGCTTAAAGAGATATGGGTCGTCCCAAAAGAAATGTTTCACTTGAGAAAAGAACTTGGCTTTATCATTCTTGGACCATGTCGAGGGAATGTCACCGGTTGCTAAGTAATTGACTATGTCGGCGAACCAAGGGAGAGTGGAAATTGAGAGAAGGTGTTCGTCGGGAAATGACTCGCTCAAGGGCAAGTCGTTAGTGGACTCAACCACTAATCGAGAGAGATGATCGGCGACGACATTCTCGCAACCTTTCTTATCCCTAATCTCTAAGTCAAACTCTTGGAGCAACAACACCCATCTAATCAATCGGGCTTTTGAGTCTTTTTTAGAGAAAAGGTACTTAAGAGCAGCATGATCGGTGTAAACAATGATTTTGGATCCGATAAGATAAGAGCGAAATTTTTCTAAGGCAAAGACTACGGCTAGAAGTTCCTTATCGGTGGTAGAGTAATTGAGTTGGGCATCATTTAAGGTCTTACTAGCGTAGTAAATGACATGAGGCCTCTTATCTATTCGTTGTCCTAAAACCGCTCCTATGGCATAATCGGATGCGTCACACATAAGCTCAAAAGGTTTACTCCAATCGGGAGACTTCATGATCGGGGCCGAGGTCAATTCTCTCTTGAGGTCTTCGAAGGCATGAACACACTCGCTTGTGAACTCGAATTTGACATCCTTAGCTAGAAGGTTGGTCAAAGGTCGGGCCTTTTTGCTAAAATCTTGGATGAATCTACGATAAAATCCCGCATGTCCAAGGAAAGAACGAATTTCCTTAACGGACTTGGGAGGAGGGAGATTAGCTATTAGGTCGACCTTAGCCTTGTCTACTTCGATTCCTTTTTCAGAAATTATGTGTCCTAAAACGATTCCCTCCTTAACCATGAAATGACATTTCTCCCAATTTAACACTAGATCCGTTTCCTCACATCTTTTCAACACTCGATCTAGATTGTTAAGGCATTGGTGAAAAGATGGTCCAAAGATGGAAAAGTCGTCTATGAAGACTTCTAGAAAGTCACCTATCATTTCCGAGAAGATGCTAGTCATGCACCTTTGGAATGTGGACGGGCCTGTGGTGAGACCGAAAGCTAGGCGTCTATACGCGAAGGTTCCAAAAGGGCACGTGAAGGTGGTCTTTTCTTGGTCTTCGGGTGCAATTGGGATTTGGAAATATCCCGAATAACCATCTAAGAAGCAATAGAAAGCATGACCCGCTAACCTTTCTAGCATTTGATCGATAAAAGGCAAAGGAAAATGATCTTTCCTAGTGACGGCATTGAGCTTTCTAAAATCTATGCACATTCTCCAACCGGATTGGACACGTGTTGGAACTTGCTCATTGTTCTCATTGGTTACTAAAGTAATGCCCGACTTCTTAGGCACTACATGGACGGGACTCACCCACTTACTATCGGAAATTGGATAGATGATCCCATTGTCTAAGCACTTAAGAATTTCTTTCTTAACTACCTCCATCATGGGAGGATTCAACCTCCTTTGAGGTTCTCTCACGGGCTTTGCATCTTCTACCAAATGAATCCTATGTTGGACAATCGCCGGGCTAATTCCTTTAATGTCCGAAATGCTCCACCCTATGGCTCCCTTATGCTTTCTAAGGATTCCTAAAAGTTCTTCCTCTTGTGACGTAGTCAAATTAGAGGCAATGATAACGGGATAAGACTCGTTAGGGCCTAGAAAAGCATACTTAAGAGTGTCGGGAAGAGGTTTGAGTTCTACTTCCGGCGGTTGTGACTCAACGGTTTTCTTAGGTAAAGGCAAATGCTCGGGTTCAACATCACGCTCTTGACTTGTTGTAGGAATGGTGGATTCTAACATTTGGTTGACCTCATGTGTGTAGTTGGAAACATCCCAATCCTCTCCAAAATGTTTTAAGCAAAATTCAAGGGCATCTTTGGGATTCATGAGATCTTGATCAACTATTTCATCAATTAGATTAACGTCCATAGGTTGATCATAGAAATCATCGGATTGTTTCCCTACATGAAAGATGTTGAGGTCGATTGTCATGTTACCAAATGTTAGCTTCATTAAGCCGTTCCTACAATTAATCAACGCGTTGGATGTAGCTAAAAAGGGTCGTCCTAGGATAATGGGAATTTGATTCTTAGGGTTCCTAACCGGCTCGGTCTCTAGGACGACAAAATATACGGGAAACACAAAGTCACCTACTTTAATTAGCACATCCTCGATCATTCCCTTAGGAATTTTCACGGATCGGTCGGCTAATTGAAGTGTGACATTGGTTTGTCGGAGCTCCCCTAAACCTAAAGCTTGGTAGACAGAATATGGAAGGAGATTAACACTAGCCCCTAAATCAAGTAACGCCTTATCCACAAAAGTTTCTCCTATGACACATGAAATTGTAGGACAACCGGGATCCTTGTATTTCACGGGAATTTGGTTTGAGAGAATCGAACTAATGTGAGACGTAAGGAAAGCTTTCTTAGGGACATGGTTGGTTCTCTTATGGGTACATAACTCCTTAAGACACTTAGCATATGAGGGAATTTGTTGAATTGCATCTAAAAGGGGTATGTTGACCTTGACTTGCTTAAACACTTCCAAAATCTTCTCCATTTGAGCCGATTGCTTCGGTGAAATAAGTCTTTGTGGGTAAGGGACTCTCGGTTTATAGACTACTTCACTTTGCAATTCGGGTTCCGGGTTTGGTTCACTCGACTCCTCACGGGCTTTTGAACACTCGGGTTTGTCATGATTAATGGTAGTGCGGGGTGGACTTGGATTAGAAGTCGAATCCCCTTTCTTACCAAGGTTCTCACCAATGTGGGTATCAACTTGTTTACCCGACCTAAGAGAAATGACCGAATGCACGTTATCCGGGGGTCTTTGATTAAGTGGAAATTTCGGGTTCACCTCGGGTTGGCTCGGGAATTTGTTCTTTTCTCGTTCACACAACGTGCTCGCTAATTGACTCAATTGAGACTCTAACTTAGAAACGGCTTGCACATTAGAATGCAAAAGTTGCCTATCTTGGGTTAAAGTTTGCATGAAAGTTTGTTGGGATTGGGTCAAGTTAGTTTGCGATTTCACTAAGGCCTCTATGCTCTTTTCTAAGGAATTGAGTCTCTTATCCGAATCATTAAAACCGGGAGGATTTATCGGAGCTTGATTCGGGTTTTGATAATTCGGAAAGGAGTTGGGATTGGGCCTAGGAAAATTAGGTTGTGGAGTTTGAAAGTTTTGACCTTGGTTCCACGAGAAATTCGGGTGATTCTTCCACCCGGGGTTGTAAGTTGGTGCAAAAGGATCATTTCTAGACTTAGGTTGAAACATCGCATTCACTTGCTCAAAATCATGAGATTGTTGAATCTCGGGATGGGAAGCATTATAGTTCGGGAACATAGGCATAGATGAGGGGCCACTATGAGACTCTAAAGCTTCGAGTCTCTTAGTAAGGGTTGCTAATTTGGCATCGGTTGCCACATTGTTTCCTATCGAGTGCAAACCCCTAGAGCTAGACGCCTCGATCGACTTTTTAGGTTCCCTAGTAGACTCCCATAACATTGTTTTCTCGGCTAAGTCCTCGAAAAATTCCCACCCTTGGTCCTCATCTTTTTCCATGAACTTGCCTTGGCACATAGACTCTAACAACGCGGTTGTTTGACTATCTAAGGCCTTGTACACAATCTTACAAAGTCTCCATTTCTCTATTCCATGGTGGGGGCATTGTGATAAAAGATTTTTGAAACGATCAAAGAATTTCCAAAAAGACTCATTTTCTCTTTGATGGAATTGATTTATTTCATTTGTAATTCGAGTCGTTTTGTGGTTTGGAAAATACTTTTTAAGAAACATTACCACAAACCCTTCCCAAGTGGAAATAGAATTGACGGGAAGACTATACAACCATTTTTTAGCATTTTCTTTTAAAGCAAAGTTGATTAGTCTAAGCCGAATGGAGTCTTCGCTCAATTGTTGGAGTTTTTGCAAACCGCAAACCTCCTCAAATTCTTGAATGAAAAGATAGGGATCCTCACCTTCACTCCCTAAAAATTTAGGCAACATGCTAATGTGATGTGCCTTAATTTCGAAATTATTCCCATTAACGGGAGGAAGGGTGATACACGATGGTTGAGCAGAACGGGACGGGTAACAGCGGTCTTTAAGAGACAACGCCATATTTACTATCGGTTCGCTAGCTTCTATGGGTTCGGAGTCCGAAGAGGACGAAGAAGGAATTTCGATGATCAGTCTAATTAATCTAGACGATTCGCTCCTAACCCAAGTAGTTCGCATAAACTAGATAGTAAACACGTAGCAAATAAGCGCGAGAAATTAAATCAAACAAAAGAAAGGGTGTAAAAGTGAAAGAAAAACTTAATTCTATGGTTCCCTAATAAAAATGAACTAGACCTTGCTCCTAACGTTAAGGACCACCAAAAACTCGATAAATCCAAAATTATTCGGACCGGTCTGGCCAGTTTGGAGCAGGCATTGCCAAGAGGCCAATCTCCGCGCTTAGACACCAAACCTTAATCGGCCAGGTAAGCTTTCGCTTGCCTTAGACACCGAAAAGTCGGAATAATTAAAGATTACCTCGTCTTTTAGGTACCTTCCTAGTTGAGCGCGAAACCTAGGGGCTAATGTCTAATTCAATTTTATTAAAAGGCTAGGGAAATGCAAAATGAAGTAATTAAATCGTTGTGGGCTAAGGAAAGAGTGATGAAATCCCTCCCCTTATCTTGTGATTGGGTTTTGCCCTTAAGATTTATTTAAAATGATGCACCACACAACGAGATAATTAAAGCGATAAACAACTATGGATGCTTAAACTACGTGTTTTAATCTAAAGAAAAGAAATTAACGTACCTTAGGGTCCTCCAGCGATCACCACAATTAAAGGTACGAAATTTTAAAAAAACAAAAATTAAAATCTAAATGATATGCCCTAAGTGTAAAAATGCATGATGCAACAAATATGTAGTTCTAACTAATATTTTTGGATTTTAAATTTTTGATTTGTTTGTGTTTTTTCAATTTTCAAATTTGTTTGTGGTTTTCTAAATAAAAACGAAAAATAAGAGTGGAGAGATACGAGATACCAAAGCAAGCTTCCAAATCCGAGCAAAATTTGTCTACTTTACTCCATAATTCCCGAATACTCCTCCTCGAAATAAAAACAAAAATAGTGAGAAACAAACTAATCCGAAAGATTAAAAATAAAGAAGCGAAAAATTAATTTTAATCCCCGGCAGCGGCGCCAAAAACTTGATGTGCTCGAAAAGAGATTTAAAAATAATCGCAAGCGCACGATCTCCGTTTTAATATTTATGATTCGTCCACAGAGATTAAAATTATTTTCGAAACCTTAATTTTTAACCTAGGCGAATTAGAACAATTAATTTTAGTGGAGAGGGTGTATTTTAAAAACTAATTTTCATTAACATAAGTTCAATTTAAATTTTAATCTAATTAACCTTAATAAATTACCGAACTTAATTAACAAGACTAATTTTACAAAATTAATCAACAAAAGCCAAAAACAAATATCGTACCAAAATTTCAACAACTAAACTACTCGATAACAAACTACTAGTCATAACAATTTCAGTATAAAGTTGGCAAAGCAAAGCAAATTAAAACCCTGAAGAATAGTCGCAGCTACAGGAAACAATAATCGGGAAACCACAAACACAAGACAAACGAACTAATATAAAAGAAAACAACACCCAGACTCGGTGAAAACAGATTACTCAGAACTAAGTACTCAGCAGAGATGAAAACAAACTCAGCCCCGACAACTTAATACCAAAACCCAGAAAAGGACTCAGCTGGCCAAGCATTAAAAATCGAAACATGACTCGCAAAAACCTGAATACAAAACCCAGCTAGTAACTCGGTATCGAACCTTGACTCGGAACTTTGTTTAAACATTAACTAACGACTCAGCCATCAAGAAACTAACGAACTTGACTACACACTACTCGACTAAAGACTCAGACGTGAAGCATTCTAAACAAAACGTTAACAACCCAGGTAAACAAGACTAAACCCAGTAACACAGAATCTGAGCTCGGCAAAACGCAGACAAATCCAACTCAACAATCGTCAAACAGATGACTCGACGGAATGCAGCAAACTCAGTGAACGAAAAACAGGACTCGGAAAGCACTAACACAGACGACTCGGGGCATAGAAGTTAACAGCGACTCGGAAATTTAGTGAAAGAACAACAGAGCAATCGGCGACTAAAAATTAAACAGCTCGACTCGGAGCAGCGAACTCAGACACGACTCGACATTAACAAGAACTCAGCAATCCAACAAAACACAGCATTCAACAAGAAAAACTATAGCTATGACTCGATCTAAACTCAGAAAGCAACACAGAAACAACTCGGCTGACTCGGTGCTACTTGGCGACTCAACTAAAACTAAGACAACAAGCTACAAGCAGAACCCAGGTCATGACTCAGTGATTCAACCGGCTCAACTCGGCAGCAAGAATAATACAAAGCAGGGGAGATGTGTACGAGAATTTAAAACAAAAGTAAGTGAAGGTTTTGTTAATATAACGAAAGCAGAGTAACCAAAAACAGGGGAACAGAGTATATTCTTAATAAAAACGAAAACAGAGGGCTGGACTTTTAACAAAGCTTAATAAATTGATTAAAGGTGCTGGCTATTAAACGAGGGTTTTAGAACTGATTTTTTTTTTAATATTTCTTATAATTACTACTTAGCAATTTAAGCAATAAACTAAGAACAAGAAAAATTTGGGGTTTTCAATTTAAACCCTAACACAAATTGATTTTGTGCTAGAGCTTAGTTTACTATTTCAAAATATCACAAATCTACACTACTCCCAAGATCAATGATTCTTCATTTCCCAAAAGCTTAAGAGCATGTGGTGGTACTTAAAAGAATCATACAATCTTGGAGAAAATAAATTAAAAAGACAATGCAAGATTAAGCTAAAAGAGATTTGTATAGAAATTAAAGAAAGTGTATACAAGCTTGGAAAGGAAATTGGGGCTAGCAAAATGTAAATCTATCTAAGATACTAACTATAGAAATGACTAGGTAGAAAAAGTGGGTAGGTGGCTAGGTTTTCTAGGTAGGTTCATTACAAGTAAAGAGAAGGGGGTATTTATAACTAAAGAATTAGGGTTTAGGGGTAGCATGGCTCAATCTTGACCATCCATGTGCCTTGAGTGTTGGGAGAATTGTGGCCATCCATGTGTCCTTTACTTGCCAACCCTTTTTCTTTTTCTTCTTTTTCTTGCATTTTCTCTTCCTTCTTTATTTATCTACAATTTCCTGAAATAAAATAAATAAGCGATTAATACTACGAAAATAAACAAAAAATAGGCACTTAAATTTGCAAAAATATGGACTAATCAATACCATAGATCATAAACAATTTGAACGGCTCAGATATAAAAAGATATATAAATTTATTATTTTTGAAAAACAAAAAACTGCTCTGTTGTTCTAGTGTTATAGTATACAGATATCCGAGAGACAACAACATACCATAACCAAAACCATAAACATGCCCTATCATCTATTAGTAAAAATGCAAGGACGGAACCAGGTTTTCGATAATGAACAGTAGGCATAGATCGAAACTAAACTAACTAAAAAACATACACATCCCTAGGGATGTGGGAACAGTCGGTTTGGTCAAAAACCGAACCGAATATAAATAAGCGAAAATCGAAGTTTGAAAGTTTGGAAAACGAACCGAACCGCAGTTGTATTTCAAACCGAACCGAAATTTTTTCTGAAAAAAAGGGCTGCAGCATGAATAAAAATATTAATATCCATAATTACGCCCATCAATAATCAAACTAAGATTCAAATATTCTGCAAAATGACAGTAGCCATAGATCAAGTTTTACATCACAGATCACAGTATCACATAGAGCTGAACAAAAGGACCGGCCTGCTAGGCCCAGGATCGGTCCTTAAAAAGTACAGACCTTTTCTTAATTAACTGGACCGGGCTTTTTTAATAATTAAGCCGGGCCGGGCCTGATAAATTGTGTAAAACGGGGGACTACAATAGGCCTGATGGGCCGGTCCATGCTAACCAGGCTTTGACCCAGACTTTTCCTTTATAAACTAGTTATACAGATTTCACCCTAAACAAATTATATACCGTCTATCTCATCATCTCATCAGTAACTCCTCTATCTCATCATCTGTCCATGTAAAACCCTCACCTTCTCTCTAAAATCTCTACCCAAATCTTGAATAAAAATCTCTTCTGCCCTCAATTTTAGAAGGTAGCTAAAAAGTTAATGTTTTGTAGAGAAAAAAAGTGGGGGAAAGAACAAGAAATGGAAGCTTATATGGTGATTTGGCATCATCAGCTTGGAAAGGATTTAAAGGAAATTAATATCATAGATCTCTTACTTACTCAGACGGGTCGGATTCACTATCGCTTAAGGGTAGTGTTCCTGTTTTCACCGCTGCAGTTGCTACTGTAATTAGAGCTCCTCGTAAAGATTTCAAGGTTGTTGGGAAAGAATGGGCTTGCCATTCGGATTCAATCAACGTTTCGTGGATTTCTGATTTTGGGTTGATGTTATTTTCATAATCTGATTGGCTCTGTAGAACTACTCTTTGATTTTGTTTTTTGTACTTTAGGTCCTCATCATCCTTTAAGTTGATTTTGATCTTTATGGATATATAAATTAATATGAAGATGTGCAGATTCATCGGGCTTTTGTCCAGGATAAACAGGCTTTTATCTGGACCGGTGGTCAGGCTTTATCCGGGCTTTTATCTGGGCCTGGCCAGATTATTTTTCGGGCCGGGCCGGGCCAGGTTTTTATCATAAAACTAAGGCCTTGTAAGGACTTGCAGGTCAGTCCTAAATTGGTCCGGGCTTTTTATATCCAGGCTTTATCTGGGCTTTTTATCGGGCCAGTCCAGATAGGCTTTTTGAGCCCGGTCTTTTTGTTCAGCTCTAGTATCACACAAATAGTCTGTTACACTTAATTGAATATCAATACTCCATAAACAATAGACATAGTCTTTATACTACTTTCCAGTCTCCATAGCTGCCTAGCTGCAAATGCAACTCCTCTTCATCACTGATTCATGTGCTGATCTGCATTTAAAAAACAAACAATATATTAGTAGCTATTACAAGAATTTATAAGGTACATATTTCACAGTACATATTTCAAATAATAATTAATAAATAAGATTCATTACCCAAGTATCAAATAAGAATCGAAATAAAATTAAGAATTAAATTAAACAAAGATTTGAAATAACTAAATAAGTATCCATGCTCGAACTAGTCTTAATCGAACAGAACTCATTCAATTATTTAAATACCTGAAATCAGAAGTCGAAAGTTGAAATCGGAAGTTCGATTAAATCAGAAGTAGCAAGGCATCGTCGGAAGTAGCAGCCTCAGAGCCTCTGGTGGTGTCGTCGGTCTTGGACTCTTGGTGGTGGCGCAAGGCGCTGGTGGAGTGGTGGGTGGCTTACAGATGACATGGGCTTTAGGGTTAGAGAATAGAGTCTTTAGTTTAGACACTACACAGTAGATAATCGTAAATAATTATCAGTAATGTATATAAATTATAAATATAAATATAATTTTAAAATATATATATAACTTCGGTTATTTCGGTTAAACCGAAATTTTGTGTTTCAAAAATCGGACCGAAATGAACTTTTAGTTCGGTTATAACCAAAAACCGAACTAACCGGAGTTTTATAAAATTCCAAATCAAACCGGACCGAATTCGTACGGTTCAGTTTGGTTCGTTCGGTTTGGTTCGGTTTTGTTCAGCCCTACACATCCTTCAACCACTGGCACAAGAATGTAATTATAAAAATATGTAGAGTAAAAGATCATAAACACTAGAGAAGCCATTGGGGGCAAGTACCCTAGTGTGGGTACCCTAGTGTGGCTCCGTCCCTGATTACATGTCGATATTTATCTTTTAAGGTCTCCTGTTATTTAAGAGTTATATAATTAAATAGAGATAGAAAAAAGAAAGGGGGTGCAGAACAACTACTGTTCATTGCAATTCGAAATTCAAGAATGAAGAGTGTTGCAAGACATCATTGATGAGTTCAAAGATATAATAAAGAGAGAAACAAGAAAGATAGAAATAAGAAACAAGAAAGGGAGTGCAGAACGTCATTTACAGAACTTATAATAGTGAAGAACTCGGAAAAAATATACAAGTGACTCAAAAGGATTTCAAAGGAACAATGGTGTATTTATCAGAAAAATAACAAATGAGCAATACGTGAGAATTGGATAAACATAAATTTTAAAAAAAACTTGTGTTCATCGGAGAAATCCCATCGGAATATGACATCTATGTGTAGCTGACATTTTTTAAACTATAATATTATATGTATACATTATGCTGAAACTGTGAAACGTATACTTATGTAAATAATATTTTTATTTAAAAATAATTAAAATCATTAGATTAGAGTGTAATGAAGGGTCTAGATTCTGGGCTCCAATATTCCAATAATTTGTGTTTTCCACAAAACTTAAACCTTATATATAATATACACGAGAAACACACAAAATATATTAGATCAAACGCGGATTTAAACTAAGGATCACGGTCCACAACCAACGATGATTACGGACAAGTTATGCGGCATACAGTTTTCGGACCGTGAATGAATATCCAACAATCAGGATTATAACATTTTTTAACACCTACAACACTTTTTAACGGTTGTATGAGGACTTGTCCAGCACTTAAAAACCGTTGTAGGGGTCATTTTTCCCGTACAACGATTAAAAAGCGATGTATGTATTAAAAAAATGTTATAATCCTGATCGCTGGATATTTATCCAATAACCCAAAAATAATGTCACATATAACTCGTCCACAATCATAATAACTTGGTCCACAAACTTTAAAATAAATACATCAATACATCAAATTAGTAACAACCAAATACATATTTTACCTTCGAATCAATAAATACATACATCAATACATCAAATTAATAACAATAAATACATCCATACATCAAATTAATAACAACCGAATACATATTTTACTTTCGAATTAATAAAATATGAAAAAAAATACACAAAATCAAAGTACATAATAAAGAGAATTGACAGCTCTAATCGTACAGGAACAGCGTATGTACTTGCAATGAAATTGTTACAACTTCAACTGGTTTCCTGTTACTGTGTTTTTTTACTTGCATTCCCTATATCTGTTTTTAACCAGAAAGCTCATCGGACGGCACTCATTCACAGCCGTGGCTATGGTAGTTACGTCGCTCTCTTATTATGTGTGTATGGGATTAATAACGAGCACTCCAGTTGTTTGTATAAACTCCTCGCAGAGTAATTCCTATTGATTATTATTCTAAAAAGTAACCGTAAATATCTATTTGCATGATGAGACTATACTTGCTCCTTCTGTTAATGATTTGTCTTTACACTATTGTTTTCCTGTGTAAAAGTTTATGTGTGGGGCACTCGGGCTTATTAAGTTATTTGTTCTTGCTTCTACTAATAAAATAAACTAGCATAACAGTATCTTAGTTAGTAACCCTGTTGCTGCATTGAAACAATGTGTGTGTTTTGTTTACAAGATGTAGTAAAACGATGCCTATTAGACTCTCTGCCTTTGTTGTGCCTCGAGGCAGTTGGATATACGGGTGTCGTTCGACTTGGTTCCAAGCATTTACACTCGTTGTCACTGTGGTAATGAAATCAGTATAGTCTTTGATGAGTATAGACGAAAGGATAATATTCTGTGTACTAGATATTCAGTTTAATTATTTTGATGTTAATATTATGGTTCAGGTTTCTCATTAATGCTTTCGAAATTGTATGATACTTGCTGGTATAGGCGTATAGCAGACAAGAGACTTGAACTTCTGTCAATAAATTTTGTATACTGTGTTCTGTTGAGTTTCAACTTCCAAATCACGTGTAATTAGTGTTCTTCATAGCCTTAATTTTAATCTTCTCTTATTACACTGGACATTGATAACAAGACTGGCCTGTCAGGGACATTGAAAACTGGAATACATGTACAATCAAAGTGGTCACTACGCAAATATACGGACACTTTAGTCAACCAACTCTTTCTGAATGTGTTTTCAGCATGTTTTCATAGGAGGTTATAATATAACAACTTGTTGATTCATCTCAATTTTATTTGTCTCATTATATGTTTGTTTAGTTATATTCATTTTATAGGTGTTTTGAGAGGCAACTGAATCCACATTTCAGTGGCAATGGCCTCAGGTATGCAGTAATCTTCATTGTATTATTATATGTTCACTTATTATTACGTAACAACATTTAAGGCTTTACCAATTATATTGAAATAGAGCATGTTGCTTAGTCTAGACGATTTTTCTCAAATCAAAAATAGGTATACTTAGGAAACTAAACTCCTGGCACAGTTACAATTAAATTTTTATTGACCATAGTCTCAAAAGTCAAAACTAACAATGGGTTTTCTACTTGCATGAAACGTTACATGGTCCTTTTCTATTGATTGTTGTGTGTTTTCCTGTATCAAAGTGTATGCCTGGAGCTATTTTTATTTATATACTTTTGCTGTTATTAATAAGAAGATTAGCATAGTAGTATCTGACTTGGTGAGTGGTTGTGTTGCGTTGGGATAAATGTTTGTGTTCTGTTTACAAGGAAGATATTGTAAAACAATACATATTAGACTCTTTGCCTCTGTCTTCTTTCAAGCCAGTTGGATATAGGGGCGTGGCAGTGAAATCAGTAGAGTCTCTGATGAGTATAAACAAAAGGATAATAATATGTGTATTAGATATTCAGAACTTCCTCACAATTATTTTAATTATTTTTATGCAAACATTATTGTTCAGGTTTCTCATTGATGCTTTCGGATTTGTATAATACTTGCAGCTGGTAGCAGATAAAGGACATGAACTTCTGTCAAAGAAATTTATATACTATGTTCTGATGAGTTTTAACTTTCAAATCATACATACATAGTGTTCTGCATTCTCTAAATTATATTTGTTTGATTATATGCTTCTTTATTTAATTATATTTATGTATAGGTGTTTTGAGATAGAACTGAATCCTCATATAACTGGCAATGACCCCAGGTAAGTAGTGATCTTCATTGTATTTATATTTGTTCATTTTTGTGTTAATTTACTGCTATGATTGTGTTGGTTATTATGACAAAGTACTTATGTTGTGTTCACTTGGATTGAATGGAATGGAGGGGGAATGGAATGAATTTTATACTCCAAAATGGTGTTGTTTAGGGAGAATGTTTATAATTTTATTCCTTCAATCATTCCATTGCTACTATTTTACCTAAAATTCTAACCCACATGTTTTGAAATGAATGCTCATTCCATCTCTACATCATGTTTCCTTACAATCTTTATCACAAGAAATTTAAACTCATTCATATTTAGTCTATATTATCTCATACTTTTTTCTTTCTCCATGAAACTTTTATATAATTTAATATTCCATTCCTCTCTCATTCCATTCCATCCAAGTGAACACAGCCGGTAATAAGTATTTTATTGCGTAGTAATAGCCTAAATCTGTGTAATGAACTGAGATAACTATTGCATCACTACCAACCCTAACGATGCAACTCAATCAAAAGACAGCAGTACAACAAAGAACAATCACCAGAGTAATAATAAAATAGATCTGCAAAGTCTAAACAATGATAGATAGATACGAATTACAATTACTGGGCGAGTTCAAGAGCCCAATTCTCTCTCACAAGTCGGCTAACAAAACACACAAATAGGATAACCCTTTTGTTCTCCTTCCTTGGACCCCACTTCTTCCAGCCATTTCATCTCTTTTATCCTTTATTTATTTTCTAAGTATTGTTGTCTCCAATAACTGAAATGCGCCCGATAACCTTGGTGCATTGCAATCTGGCACTTCTTGGTTTATAGTTTCCTGTATTTAAAATTTAGCTAATCATATTGATGGATTCCAATCTGTAAATTGCTTGATTTATCTATTTGTGTTTTCTCTTAAATAACTATAATGTCTGTAAGATGATTGAATTATCAAAATGTGTTTTTTTCAATAACTAGAATGAGGCAGTAAAATAATTGGTTGTTAGAAATGGGATGATCGATGGCTATGTATGTTGGAGGGGAAGCTGCTTGTTTCTGGTTACTGGTACTATTTTAGTGTAGTCTATTATTTGTCAAGTGGTCTGGCTAATCTCTATAAACACTCTGAATTAAAACCACCAAGTGTTTGGCATAATTCATTACTATTTTACAGGGAATCTGCCCCATGGTTTTGGTTTTCTTTTGTATAAACCTTTCTTGAGTAGACCATTTACACTTGTTAATCAGAAATGGTTATCCGTTATCCACAACATATTATATTGTTATTGTCTCCACCATCAGCTAATTAGTCCACCATCAGCTAATTAGATGCCATGATTATTAATTATGATGATAAATTAAAGAAAATTGAGATGATGTCTTTGTCATTTCCAGCAAAGTGAGATACTAGTTGATGCTGAGTTACCATTAACGGCCAACATGTGCTGTTAAACTAAACCAACAGATGATACCTTCATAGTAATTTCAAATGCTTTAACGTGCTTCTTCTGATATTTGACATTTTGTTGTATTATGAACTCTTAAGTACCAGCCTGCCTCTTTTCTTGAGTACTGGTGACTGGTGAGCGTCTACAGGTATAATTTTACATGTCCTTTAGGCTTTATCTGGTCTCTGTTTACAATGCTTCAGCTTGTGGAATTCTTGTTTCTGGCTTTTTCGTTAAACATTTCCATCAAATTTGTTATAGGGGGATTGCTATAGCCTGTGGTTAACTTGGAGATATGTTATTGGACTCGGCTAGAACAAAAGGATTTCTTGTTGCCATTGTCCTTCGGGTTGCTTTGTGTGATCAGGTAATTTTCCCATTAATGTTTTGTTTCTTATGCAATGTTTCCGTTATTTTCTATTTTTTACATTTTTTGCTAGATTCCTTTGTATTTCCTTGGTACAGTAATATATGTCAAGAGTCGCAATAAAAACCTTAAATTCCAACAAAAGCTTTGCGGTTCCGGTCCTTATTTATTTCCAGTATTTCTTCTTTTCAAGAGCCTGATACATTTTTGTGGTCAAACATGATATACCTGAGGATGGAGTTCCAAATTTCAACTAACAAAATTAAGGGTATTTATGCTATCATCCTTGTTGTAATAGCTAGTATTGTATCAAGTATTAACTGTTTCCTTCACTGTTACCTTTTAACTAAGGTTTTTGTCCGACCCTAAAATACAGAAACACCTAATTACAGTAGAAAACCTTTATGTCTATAATTTTTATGGCTCTATGTCACTGTAAGAAGTGGGTTTGACGATGAAGCAGTTCATTTGCTGAATCTTTTGCAAGAGTGTTTCTAGGGAGAATTCAAAATCTTCATTTCAATTTAAAGTTTCAAACTCACAATCTTGTTTACAGGCCCCTCTATCTTCTATTAACCACATAGTTGATATCAGGCAAATTCACATATTTTAGTGACACCTCAACATAAGTATAACTTCGATCCAGTTGTTATTTTTTTTAACTGAAAGAAGTGTGCCGAACACCCATGCCACCTACTTGACCTACACCAAAAACATTAGTGTCTTTGAAGAAATTTTACATCTTCAACCTCTTCTGAAATCCCAACTTGTTTGGAAGCTCTTTTTGGGTGCTATCAAACACAACCCCAGTATTTGTTTAGCACTGCAGAAGCAACCATACATCACAACCATGTGTATCTGTAGAATCTGTCAACTATTAAGAAATTTTTGCCCCACACCGCCCAAATCCAAATTTTGAACCACGAATATAACAATTTGTAGGGAAAAGACAATTTAATCAAAAAAACATATATCAAATGACCTACCAAGAAAAAGGCAAATATCAAATAACTTGAAAATGAGAGACATGAGTTATTGTTCTTCGATCTATGCTAGCTTTTCATAGAGAATATTTGTTAATACACACACCGACACACGCAGTGGTGCTCCATGTTAGCTTTCCATAGGAAATATAGTTTTTTATACGCACACGCACGACACATATGTACGTCGTGATAAGATAACGTACGTATCTTGATAAATCTGTTATGCGCTTTTCTGCTGAATAATCTTTGTCATTTGACTGTCAGTCTTTTAACGGAAACATATAGTCACTTTTCTGCAGTTCTTAGTGGCCGAGTCAAAATGGTAGTCCATGGAAGTGCCACTTGGTGTCACAATTAATCACCAAAATTTGTTAAACCGTATTGTCAACATGGAGAGGAAGGAAAGATATGAAGCAAGGTGTTCCCAGAAGTATAGAGAAAAATGCAGAATATTGTATGTTTCTTCCACAGAGAATACTCCCCTATGTTTATTAGCATCAAAAGTCAGTCATACTAGCTTTACTGAATAGCTGTCATGTGTTGCACAGTTTCTATGACAAGTATTTATTTTTGGGGAGCCCTTTGCCCCTTTCTATGAGAAACTGAGATGTAATTATGAGCAGACAGAATTCAGAGCAGAAAAAGAGAGAGGATAAAAGTGAAATGCGATGCTTTCACTGTATATGTTGAGAATATGTACTAGTATAAAATATGGATTCTTTGTTAGGATGGGTGGTCAAATAAGAAAAACTGTGGGAGCAAAAGTAAAGTATGGCACAATTTAGCAGAATGTTGCAGTCTAACATTATTTAGGGGGTGGTTGGCATCCTTCAAAACTACACCTCCTCTACTGCTTCATTAAGAAGTCGCTCACTAACCAAGAAAGGAAATTTTGAAGTGGCTGTGGCTCCCTAATTCAATGCCGTTTAATATGTTCAATCATATTTTTTATAGTTGAACTCTCAATTTGCAAGTGGACTAGAACATACTACTGTCCCGTGTAGGGTTAACATGTCCAATGCACCATCAAACACAAAGGAGGATACTTTTAAACGGTCGCCAGGACTAGTCTAGCTAAAAAAATATTTTGTAAATTATAGTCGAAGAAAATATTCTATATATAACACACATACACCATGCACTGAGCACCTAACTTGTGCTTATCCACATAAGCCGGCCCCAGAAGATGTATTGATGGAGGCTGACCACGCTACCAAACCAACACTCACCGAGAGTTTAAAGGGTGGGTACAAAATCAGTAGTACTTCGTAATACTCCTTCTGTCCCCTTCTTTACGTTACTTTTGGCACGTATTTGGAGATTTTTATAGAGAATACTTACACAATATATATATTTTTAAAAAAAAATAGAAAAAAAGTTTGATGTTTTAACTTTTATTAAAAAAAATTAAAAAAATATTATAGAATTATACTTTATAAGAGTCTCAAAATACGTGCAAATAGTGCACGTAAACTATCTGGTGAGACGGAGTGAGTAGTCTTTTATCATAAAAAATGATAAATTAAATTCTGTATATATTCTAATGCAGTTTAGAAGTAATGAAAATATATGAATCATAAGTATATAAATTTTGCATATAATTTCACTAAACATTAAATGCCCAGCATTTACTAAGGATATTGATGTAGTAGAGAACCCTTAGAACCTTTACTTTATTTCTAGTACTACTTAGGCTTTTGCAGCGGAACTTCTTATTATATTTTAAAATTATTTTTGAACACACACAATGATGAAAAACATGAGAAAAATATGTATTTCGATTTAGATCCTAAAAATCTATTTAAAATTTAGGGTTCTGCAGCTTTAGTGGTTCTCTGGTTCTATTTTAAGCACTGGTTCCTTCTTGAACGCGGCCCTATTGACGTATACTCACTGTTGCACATATTTTGAGACTCTTGTAAAATATAGTTGCCGTTATCGTAACAGAGCGGGTAATTTTTAGTAATGTTTATGACAAAGTATAAATAGAAAATGCAGGTGTCTTATATCAAAACAGAGATTGCAAACAAGTATTGCAAGAATATGGGATATTACTCTGGCGCATTGTTATCCTCTCCTGCCGGAAACGGGGAGAATACCCCTTGACCAAAAAACACAAACCAAAAGAAACGATGGTTAGACCGGACAATTTGACTTAATAAACTAATGTATTGAGATGGACCCACGTAAATGTTTCGAGGATAATATAAATTGACCAAGGTAGACCTTAGGCCTAACTCCCAAGCGAGGCTAGGCCCTCATCATTAAGCACTCATGTTTCTTTAGAAAATACTCCTACCATCATGTCAATACTTAACTGTTGTAGTGTCACTGCACTGCATAAAAATACTCGATTCTTATATGCATATCTTCCCCCCTCCTATTTATTTTTATATAATCTTTCGACATTTTTTAATTATCTATTAAAACTTCAAATTAATATAATTCTAATTTTTTTAATTTTAAATATTAATTTTTGTTCAGAAAATATTTTCAGAAATAATTTATTATTTATATTTTTAATAATTTTAAATTTTACGTTGAGTCGTCTTTACTATTAAACCGGAGAAATTTTGTATTATATCATACCAATATACGACTGCAATACTATTTTGTGATATCAAGCGTTTAAATGGATATAAGAAGACATTTATTAATTTTGTGTATTTAATAATTATTATAAAACTTTTTTTTAATATGTATGGGACTTAGTTTGATATAACTTTTATTAATGAGAATTATAAAATAAGTTTTTCCTCTATGGCTCTTGGATGTTATATAAAAAAAATACAAACCCCAGGGATGGCAAGCAGCTTGCATGATCAGAAATTCAATTTACATTTGAGATAGTGAGAATCAACCGAGAATATTTTATTGGTTTCAAAAAAAAAACCCGAAAATATTTTATAATAATTTATTACTCTCAAATTATCTGTCTTGTTTGACTTTTGTGGTCAAATTGACTAAAATTTGACTCATGATCTTGAAAATCGAAAAAAATACATTTTGAAGTAGAATAGATGATGATTTTAGTAAAATGTTTTTCATAATTTTTTCAAATATTTCTATATGTATAAATTTCATTCAAAATTTGGTCAATTTGACTAGAAAAAGTAGACAAATAAATTAGGACGGAGGGAGTATTATTTATATATTTATAGATTAACTATTATATTATATGTTTTCCAAAAAAACATTTATTAGGTGCATTTAATCAAAGTATTTTTAATATGTGTGTAATAAATTTATGAATAATGACTATATAATGATAAAATAGATATTTAATAATTTAAATATTCTTCATATTTCATATAAATATTTAAAATTTAGAGCTAGTAATTTTTTTTAGTAGATCAACATCATAAAAGAAAATTGTTCAATAGCTAGAATTATGTTGTTTATATAAATAAATAATTTCTAATAAAATCACCTCATTAATTTATAATTACTTTTGTAAATAAATTAACTAAACGACTTCATTAACATTATAATAAGTTATTATAAATTTTACAAAACCCGTGATTTGTTTTTAAAATACCTTCACTAATTTGTCAGACTTTCAATGCTACGAGGCTTGCTGCATGTTCATCGTTTTTGTTGTCCAGACACGTGGTAAACTATATGATTAACACTTCACCGTACCACTGCTAACATCTCAACATTTACTCACATTTACTCACTATAACGACCTAGCCATAATATTATTAAAATAATTTACTAGAGCTTATATATTAAAATATTCAACAAAACATTAATTAATTAGATAGCATCTGTGTCAGTCTATAAATATATAACTTCTAACCAAATTTGGTCATAAATTTCCTATTTCACCTCATCTGCTGTTAGCCATTGCATCACACACATTCAACAATTAAGTGAAAGTCTGATCTTTGATGATAACCAAACTCTTTCTAAGCGCCTACCTAAGATTAGATTCACTTGTGCTTCTTGTTAAACTGTATGTACAATTTTCTATCCTAGTTTCCATTATTGAAGGAAGAAAGGTAAAATTGTAATCTGTCAAAGATCACAATTTGTGTTGCATTTATGTTTGTGAGGCCTCTTTATTTCTCTAATTGTTCTGCTGTGACCAATTTATGAGAGATCTGTTGAGTATGAGAGTTGCTACTTTGTTAATTTCAAGAATTTTAGCTTGTTTTTGAGTGTTTTAGTTTTGTAGCTCACTGATAATTGAGGCTGTTTACATGTGGTATGTATTGATGAGTTCTTCTTATATGATGTTATGTGTTCTTCCCTAAAATTTAACTCTTTTGTTGCAGATATTGACATGGATATGAGCGGAGATAATTCAAGAGCTTCCTGGGTTTCTATTACCCCAGTGAAGCAAAATCGAGACCCGATCTGTAGTTATCAGCAAGAAAATCAAACAACTCAGCCTTGCAACTTTGTTCCTGGACAAGTTTGCAAAGAAACTGAGCTGCCTGAATCAAGTCAGGTCTCCCATGTTCTTCATGGAACTGGGTTTCCTGAATTATCTGCTCACAGCAGTTTGACAAATCCTGTGAAAGCAACCACTGAATTGAGTGGTACAACCTTCTCCATGGATTGTGTTGATAAAAATATTCCATTTTGCGATCTATTGGCACTTGCAAATGCTGCTGCCAAGACAGCTTTGGGGTCAAACGATGTTATTGGTTCTATACCAGTAACTCGGTTTGAAGGTATTTCATCACAAGAACCCAAGTTCATTACTTTTCATTTCTTGAACTGAGTGTGCTACTTGCACACATGTACTTGGTTGATTCATGACATGACTATATGTTTATATTGAAAAATATGCACCACTTTATTACTGGGATTAGAGACAGGGAGGGAGGGATTTTTTTAACGTCGACATGAATTTGGTAATCAATTTACAAAGCATTGTTTAGCACCCAAAAAAGGAAAAGGCACTAACTTGCATTTACACTTGATACAGATAAAGAAGCAGAAGAAGGGAATGAAACAAATCAATTAGGAAAGGAGAAACAATTTGATAACAATATGGGTGTTGTCCAGCAAACAGAACAATCAAGTGATGCCATATCCTCACAAGTGTTAGAGAAAAACAATTCTGGTCCAGGGGGTAATGTAAGTTTGGGCAGAAGCACACCAGCGCAGCAAAAACCAAGGAGAAAAAGGTACATGCCCAAGGTAGTAAGAGAAGGCCAGCCTAAAAGAACCCCCAAACCAACAACCCCAAAACCTGTTAAACCAAATGATACCCCAAAACCTAAGAGAAAATATGTTCGAAAGAAAGGAACCAGCATTCCACAAAATCCTCTCTTTGTAGATTTAACTGAAACAGATGAGGAAACTCCAATAAACTTAACTAACACAACCAGAAACTTTTACCCAGACACTCCCTCGGTAAATTTAGACAGCAGTAAGTCAGAGACAGCTGGCCGTCCCCAAAGATCCTGCAGAAGATCGTTGAACTTTGACAGTTTGCAAGAGGAAGAAGAAAGTTCTCCATACAGCAATGCCTCAGGATTTCAATCACAAATTTCTTACGCAAAATTTCAATCTCAGCTTGGGCAGGGACCGGACGTGAGTGCTGTAAAAGGTCAATTGGATCAAATAGCTGATGTCCAAAGTTGGAGTACAAGAGCCAAATGTCGCATTGTTTTCTCAGACGTAACTCATGACAAGGAGTCGAATGTCATACAGATGATAGATTTAAATTCTCCTCCAGCGTCTAGTAGTCCAAATGATTCCAACTGCAGCACCAGTACCCCATTATCCAAAGAGGAACATGCTAGAAGGATGAAGAGAGGACATCCAAGTCCCGCTGATGATCTCTATAACACCAATATAGTTGGGGCACGCCAAAATTCTGTACAAGCATATCTAGCAAAGTTCCCAGTTGATCAGGATATCGATGATGGTATTCCTGGAATGCACTTTCCAGCGATTTATAAGAAAAAGAGAACTGAAAAATGCCAAAATGTAATAGATCAGACAACTGGATACTCTCCAAAGGTTAACTGGGGGGGTGCTTTCACACCAGAGTCATTTGCAGCTCAATGTGCTAAACCTCTCATTACTGGAACCATGATGGATACAGGCAATAAGGGAACTAGAAAGAAGCGCTCAAAGGCCTCTACTAGAGTACGGGATATCGCTTCTCTGATTGAAATTGCAGAGAGCATACAATCAACAAGATTAAGTATCCAGCAAGTTGGAACTTCCCGTCAATCATACTGCCATACAGCAAAAACAACCAAGAAGCGAACTAAGAGAAATCATCGGGCTTCAGGTAACAACTTGATGTTTTCCTCTTAAGGGGACATTCACTCATCAACTTTTCTAACCATTTTCTCATTTGTTGGGTATCTTATCCAGGTGCGTTTCCTGTTGATGCGCTAGTTGAACATTTAAGGCATCTAGATATCAATGCAGAAAGAAAGCAGGTTGCATACCCTAATGTGTGGGCACGCAGCTACAATACTGCACAATATCAAGAGCAAAATGCAATCGTTGTTTATCAGAGAGATGGCACTCTTGTGACTGTTAAGAAACGAAAATCACGCCCTAGAGTTGACCTAGATGATGAGACAACTAGAGTCTGGAAACTTCTGCTGCAGGACATAAATAGTGAAGGTATTAATGGGACAGATGAAGAGAAAGAAAAATGGTGGGAAGAGGAGAGAAGAATTTTTGATGGAAGGGCAAACTCATTTATTAAGTGCATGCATCTTATTCAAGGTAATTATATACTTTCCATATTTTATAAACATGTCAACTAACTAGGAAGACCTTTGGTACTTCTTTTGCAGAGTTAACTTTGGATTTAGAAAACAAATCTTTAACTCAAAGGATGTACAAGTAAGCTTCCCATATAATAAAACCACAAGAGATGATTTTCGAGCCCAGTGGTACTTTTATATGATATTATATGTGTAAGCATTTATCTGATAAAAAATACAAGCACCTTCTGACCAATCTCAAGTTCCAGACAGTAATTGTGGAAGAGTTGTCGGGGTGAAACTATGAAAAATAAGAAGAAGCATTTAAGGCACTCCAACCTTTTATATGAAGCTCATGTATAAGAGGCATATAAAGCCACCCTTATATATGTAGCTCATGAATAAAATGCGTAAAAAGCCATAGTATAGAATTGGAGATATTACCTGGATTTTGATGGTGACGCCACAAGAAATCAATCCTGACCATCCTAACAATGTGAAATATACCTCATCATAAATGGTGCTTTTCTAGCTTCCAGGTACCCTGATATTGTGAGTCGTGTGATGATAAGTTATGGATGTTATACTATTATAGCAACAATGAAAATGTTGATCATTTAAATGGTAAAACATGCTGCCCCATAGGTATCATTGTTCACTTTATTACATTCCTTCCAATTGCATGTTCCAAATGGTGTTTGTGAAAGGTGAAACTATAATAATTAGTAAAAGGCCATTTTAATTAGTCTACTCCGTATGTTATGAGTAACTGATGCATAGAACTTCTTAAACATGAATAAGAATTGCAAATCTTACTTGGATTTTGGTGGTAACTGCAGAAAGTCCGTCTTGTTTTTACAGGAGACAGGACCTTTTCCAGGTGGAAGGGGTCAGTTGTGGACTCTGTTGTTGGTGTTTTCCTTACACAGAATGTCTCAGACCATCTGTCCAGGTCAGCTGGCCATTTGTGTCTTTTAAAGAAATTGATACAATAAAATGTAAGTGAAAGCACTTTTGACATCTTTAATTTTTGTCCTTGAAGTTCTGCCTATATGTCACTCGCTGCACAATTTCCCCTTGTTGAAAAGAGCAACCATAATCCACTTTCGGAAGACGTGGTGAACATTACAGTAAATGACTTAGAAGCATGCATACTAAATCCAGATGATACCATCGAATGGCATGGTATTAAGTCAAAGCCACCCACTTTAACCCAAAAATCAACAATACTTGAGGATGTTGAAAGTAATGAAGACATAGAAGTAGTCAACAGCAATGAATCCTCTGTAAGCAGCATGTGTTGTATTATACCAAAAGATATTTCAAGCTGCAATTGCTCGGACATTGCTGGGACCACATCTTTTGTTGAGCTTCTACATATGACAGAACAAAACAAGTACAATGGGACAGCCATATCAGGCATACACTGGGAAGGAAAAGAAGTTTTTTGTAGTTCAGAAAGTGGATTATCAAGAGAAAATGCAAGCCACAGTGTAGTTCATCACATGGTGGAAATCCAAAGTAAAGAGGTACAGAGCTGCACTCGAAATGATTTCCCAGATTGCAGCATTCAAACTGAGTTGGATATAGTGTGTCATCCTCAAACATCTTCTTCAGACCTTAAGAATGAGGTCAAATCCTCTGATCAAGACCAGGTCGAGAGAATTAATTATACTGAAGGACCTAGGACATTGGAAGAGACAGGTGGCACTGGTACTTCTGATATTTCTACAAAGAATGAGCAGGAATCAAGTCTAGAAAAACACAATTCTCTTTCACCCACGATCACTGATGGCAAGACTTATAAACCCAAAAGGGGAAGAAAAGGTAAACAACCTGCAGTTAAATGGGATAGCTTAAGAAAGCAAGCACAGGTCAATGGTGAAAGAGTGCGCACGCCTGATACATCTGACTCGGTGGACTGGGAGGCAGTAAGGCGTGCTGATGTTGAAGAAGTTGCTCACACAATCAGAGAAAGGGGAATGAACAACATGCTTGCCGAAAGGATTAAGGTATGACATACCTTTCATAGTTAAGAACCTCATTTTGTGGCACACCTATCTTCTACTAGTAATGTGTGAAGTCCTTCACAGCAGTTCAAAATCTGTTTGAAATTTATACAGGCATTCCTTGATAGACTTGTTAGTGATCACGGAAGCATTAACCTTGAGTGGTTGAGGGATGTCCCACCTGACAAAGCAAAGTAAGTATTTACTTCCACTATTCTTTATATTCAAGACAACCGTACATGTAATTAATGAAATGCTTTCTTCAACAGAGAATATCTACTGAGCATCAGGGGGCTGGGTTTAAAGAGTGTCGAATGTGTTCGGCTTCTAACGCTGCACCATATTGCTTTCCCAGTAAGTTGCATACCTTTGCATTTCACAACATCTTGCACCAACTTGGTATAAATGAGACACTAAACATGTCTTGTTGAGCAGGTTGACACAAATGTGGGACGTATAGCTGTTAGACTGGGATGGGTACCGCTTCAGCCACTGCCTGAATCGCTGCAGTTGCATTTGCTTGAATTGTGAGTTCTTAATCACAGTATATACTATCAAGCCAAACTGGAAACGTAATAAGCTATAAAATATTAGGTATCCTGTGCTGGAGTCGATCCAAAAGTATCTCTGGCCAAGACTCTGCAAGCTGGACCAAAGAACATTGTAAGCCAACTTTCCATTCACATATCAAAATACACTAAATTCATTTAGTAGATCACTTCTCTATTACTTGCTTATAATGGTGCTTCTACCAGATATGAATTGCACTACCAGATGATCACATTTGGGAAGGTAACTCTATCATTTTAAGTACAAGTACATATTTCCAGTTTTATGTTCATGATGAAATGGCTAAGAGAAAGTTGTGACCTGTGCAGGTCTTCTGCACAAAAAGTAAACCTAATTGCAATGCGTGCCCCCTAAGAGGAGAGTGCAGACATTTTGCAAGCGCATTTGCAAGGTATGATATCCACCTCATTAAAAAAACAATCAAGTGTATCAACACCCAGGCAGATATTTACAGGTAGTCCAGAATACTTAAATGTAAAAGGGGTTGATATTCAAAATGGCTACCCAGCATATACATATGCAGAGACTTCAGACTAGTAGTTGACCAGAAATGCAGAGATGAGCATAATAATAGCAAGCACCGAAAGATATTGTTAGTGGTGTACTGATGGATTATTCACAAAATTATATCATTGCATCATAATAACTGAAGTTATCTAACACAAGTATCCATGTTACTTTTTGGTCAGATGTGTAACAAACTTATTTTATGCAGTGCAAGGCTTGCCCTACCAGGGCCAGAGGAAAGAAGTATTGTTGCATCAGGATATAATGTAGTCAATCCAAACCCTGTTGTGAACATAAATAGATTACAGCTACCTGCATCTCAGAGTGATCAATTATCGGAAAAGAATATGCAGATCAGCCATTGTGAGCCTATAGTTGAAGTACCTGCATCACCAGAGCCCATAATTGAGGTGCCAGCAACACCAGAGCCTGAAAGAGCAGAAGGAGGAGAAGATGACATTGAGGACCTTTTTGATGAAGATCCCGATGAAATTCCTACAATCAAGTTGGACATCCAGGAGTTCACACAAACCTTGCAGGAGTACATTCACAGGAATATGGAACTTCAAGAATGTGATGTGTCCAAGGCTTTGGTGGCTTTAACTCCAGAAGCTGCATCCATCCCAGCAGTAAAACTAAAAAATGTTAGCCGACTAAGAACAGAACACCAAGTGTAAGTGTGTACTTCAATTCATTACATAGTAACCAGCTAATTTGCGTAGTATATAAAATGTGGGAGGGCCGGTTTCCCAAGTTGAATAATTTACTGAAGTAAAAAACATGTTCAAGGTTGGCTAGAATAGTGAGCAGTTTCAACAATTGCTAATTTGTATTAAATGCTTCTTCTTTGTATGTAGGTATGAGCTTCCTGATACACACCCTCTGTTGGATGGGGTTAGTATAAAACTAGATTGAGCATAAATTTCTGCAATTACTTCTTTTATGTTACAGTATTGTCTAATTGATATAATATTACAGCTGGACCGAAGAGAACCTGATGACCCATGCAGTTACCTTCTTGCTATATGGACTCCTGGTACGCATTTGAACTATTGTTAAAGACCTAGATCACTAATATCGTATATTACTTTAAATTTCAAGGGTCATGACTACTATCTTGTGTTAACCTCATCTAGTTCCATGCATGAGCAAAGGTGAAATTGACATGCATCCAACATTTTTGCATCAGGTGAAACAGCAGATTCGATTCAACCACCAGCAGGACCATGTAACAACCAGGAATCAGGTGGATTATGCAGTGATGAAACCTGTTTTGCATGCAGCAGCACAAGGGAAGCACAATCCCAAACTGTTCGAGGGACTATTTTGGTAAGAATGGCACTGGTTAGTTTTGGATAGGCCGCTAGTACACATGTCAACATTGAATTTAACGTCTTATGTACAGATACCCTGCCGGACTGCTATGAGAGGGAGTTTTCCACTCAATGGGACATACTTCCAGGTTAATGAGGTAACTACGGAATCAGCTAGCTAGCTTATATTTTCAACAGTGATTATACTGTGATGTAAACTTTTTGTTATATATATCCATTTTTCTACAGGTGTTTGCAGACCATGCTTCTAGCATAAACCCACTCAACATACCTAGATATTTGTTGTGGAATTTGCCAAGGAAAACAGTGTACTTCGGAACCTCTGTAACTTCTATATTTAGAGGTAAAAAATCTTAAACCACCATGATTTTGAAATAATCGTCGAATTGGGATAATAACACTCTCTTATCTTATTAGGTATGGAAACTAAAGACATCCAGTTTTGCTTCTGGAGAGGTAATAATAAGCCCGCCTACTCTTGATAACTAAACACTAGTTACGAATGATATTTTTTTATAAGCCTGTGGCACCAGCAGTGCAATAAAATTCTGTTGGATGTCTACAGGTTTCGTTTGCGTGAGAGGATTTGACCGGGAGAGCAGATCTCCAAGACCACTTATGGCGAGGCTACATTTTCCGCCAAGCAAGTTATCCAGAGGGAAAGAGAAGAAAGAAAGCGAGTAGATTGTAACACTCATTGAACACGGAATTCGGGTTCATGTAACAGGCTCAACTTTGTAACCATTAATCTTTAACTGCTAATGAGAGTGACTGATTGTTTTTCTTCATCATCCCTATCAATCTTCAACTAATTTGAGTGTATAATTGCGTCTAAGGGACTTATACTTGGTAACAGCATTCTAGCTGCATCACACTCTGTCTAAAGTGACAACTGACAAGTAGAAGTCATGGATTTCATTTTGGTATAAAAATAATAGTCATGAAAATTTAATTGAAATTGTTTGCTGATTCTAATATATCCACATCAACAATTAGGCAATCCAAAATCATTCGTATCCAGCAAATAAGGCATATTACGGTAAAAGAAAAATAATTTTCGTAAAATAATCGAGTCGGAGTCGAGATCAAAGTTTTGAAGCAATGTGTATTACCTGAGAATCTGAGATGCTTGTGTGGAGTAAAGGGACCAGAGAGGAGACACCAAAATGATTTTCAAGAATATTTGGGCGTCTCGAAGAAATTAAAGTAGATCGGGCACCTATTTATAGGTGTTTTGGCGGGTTCCAGATTTTAGATTTCCCTCCATTCCATTGGGAATTTGTGATTACTGATTTTAGTCCGAACAAACTACTAAGATTTTGTTAGATTAATATTCTAAAAAAAAAAAAAAGATTTTGTTGAGCACGATTGGATAGCCCAGGTGGTGGGTCTATCCTCTGTTGTCCCGGGAGATCCGGGTTCGACTCTGGCTCACCCGAAAAGTATTGGAACAGATACTAATTTGTAAGGCATATAAGCCTGCATTTAATTTGTAAGGCATATAAGCCTGCATTGTCAAAAAAAAAAAAGATTTTGTTACTATAAAAAATAGTTTAACTTTAAATAGAACTGGAATAGAAATAAATATAATGAATATTTTAATATTTTTTATCAGTTTGTTAGCACAATTGCTCTTAAAATTTTACTAGTACTAGCTTTTAACCTGTGCAAAGCACGGGCGGATATATAATTTGTAATTTATTTATTATAATTTAAATTTTAACTCCATCTTATTAGTATTTTAGTATTAATGAATTAGATTTTAATTAAATTATATTAACCATTAAACAACTGATTATATTTTCCAACAGAATTTTAACTTTTAAAATTTATTATCTATCTATAAATATTTTTCTGATATTAAAATGTGACCGTTTATTATTCAATTAGTTTTAATCAAAATTTTCATACGTAATGGTTCGTGTTTGTAATGAAGTAGAACACGTTAGAGTTAAATTTTGAGAAAAATACGTTATAATTAAAAAATAACGTCTCTTATTATTTATATGTATTTTAGACAAAAGATATTCAAAATAATATATTTATAATTTTATTTGTAACGTCATTATAATTTTCTATATGAAATATTATATGATAATGTATCGAAATTTGATAAAATATTGTTAACGAAATTTTTTATTTGACTTCCGGCTTGTCTTTATAAGTTATACATTTATCTATAAGTGTTTTTCAATATTAACATATATTATCAACAGTAGTTTCACCTTCTTTCAACTCATTATAAATATATTTAAAAGGACATCAATATACGTTTTTAGTATATGAAACTGTTTAATAATGCAAGAGTTTCAATTTCAGAGGAGAGTACCAAAACCAAGAGATACATATAAAGAGTGTTTTTAATTTTTTAGTATATGAAACTGTTTAATAATGAAAGAGTTTTCCAGAAGAGAGTACCAAACCAAAATTTTGTACCACTGCAAATTATATCCATGTTAGCTTTTGATAGTATAGTATAGATAGTATAGATTCACTAATTTCCCAAGTGAAGAAACATGGAGGGCAAAAAAGAAGTCCAACACGACACTGGAATTCATTAATAGACAGTGTATTAATATAATTATATTTTTCTCGAATATAATACATTGATCCAATTAATAGAATAGTTAATCTAGGATTATTTTATTTCAATTTTAGAGTTCTAACCGAAAAATTTGAATATTTAAGTAAAACTGAAAGTTGGCCTCACCTCCCCGAAATTTAAGTACCGTATATATATCTTCACTAGTGCGTAAACCGATTCAATATATAAATTGAACAAGTTTGTTTCCTTCATCTTATTAGTATTCTGTTTTGTCTTTGAAATTTATCTGAAAAACTGAAATCGAAATTGTACTGATAATTTTTGAAATCGAACCATGCTCTCCCATACTCTGCCTGGCCTGCAGAGCTTGTGACTTGGGGAGGGAGGCAAGGAACTAATGCATATTGCATTACAGGTTTTACAGAAAGTCTGCAACTTATTCCCGTGAGCTGCTTTGGGAGAAGCATGTTGAATTTTCTCAGAGTTGAAATACTCGTTAGCAATTACTTTGAGAGAGATGCATTGGAAAATGAAAAGCATGACAATTTTTCAACACGGCACCTACAGATAACTGAATATGCTCGTTGTTTTGTGCATCCAGCCAGGTTATGAATACTCCATGCTTATATATGAGTCTTGTGAGCTAGCTGCTTCAAATATCAGAAAGGCTTGTCCTTATGCTACTGTTGGCATCGGATAGTCTCGAAAACAGAAGTTTTTATAATTCTGGGTGCCAAAAAGGGCTAGCAGTAGTGCAGTTTATAGTGGAACTTGTGCGGTTGTGCCATGATGCAACAGCATCCGGGCTTTGGGAATATGTAGTTTTGACAATTTGTGTATTGATTCAATGCATGATATTTCGTCTGTTTGTGCAGGGTTAAAATTTCCACAATACAACTGAGCCCACTTCTGTGAATTTGAGTTTTGTTTTTTCAGCAGCATGTGAACTTGTGTGTTTTACTAGCTAGTCATCCATATCAGTGTAAGTAACACAGAGCCATCTCATCTGTGGTGTCATTCGAGATGTAAAGATATCTGATCACTTGTGGCCCTCATTTTCCGCTAATAAGAATTTTGTAACTTTTTTCCACATTGTAGGTTGTTATGAATTATGATGGTAATATGGATTTTGGCAAGCAGCTCTACTAAAACTAAAATCTTAACGAAAAATATTGGTGAAGTGTCATGTCCACTTTGACGACAACAATGTGTCAAATATAAACTTAGAGGGAAGATGTGTTAATAAAGCATGAGATGGTGTCCATATTTTTTATTAATCAATATGTAATAAGAATCGGTATTTCCGGTGTGTGCCCATGGGCACACACCAAGCTCCAATTTCTATAACTATGGCGGATTTTGATTGGCTTCTACTTGTTTATAACGGTGGACCCCCTGCAAATCCACCAACCACACCAATAAAAATCCACCAATCTTATAGAATTTGGTGCTTAGCATGTGCCCATGGGCACACACTAGACAAACCCAATAAGAATTAAATCATACTATCGAATATCTGTTTCATAAATATAAAGAATCATAAATTAGTTTGACTTATAAATTATTTATATAGACCCTATAATATTACTGTTTTACATTCCAAGAATTCTATGTTATAGGCATGAATAACACAGTGAGCAAGCTGGGCAGTCTCTGGTGAGGTTGATGGACTGAATTCTGAAGTGGAAGTTGATGAGGAGATCCAGATGAATGATCAGGCCTAGCCTCTTAAGACCTGGATGCAGTTTACTACTTGATTGGGCTAATTTACTTCTTAGGATGATCACTTGTTATGTTTTTCTTACAAGACTACGGCCTTATTTGTTTTCCAGGCTGATTTTAATTCAAGGCTTTTGAGGGCTTAGCCCTCATCTTTTACTCTCCATCAACTTGTTGTCCCTTGTTCTTAATTGGTTTGGATTGTAAATTTTTGTTAATACACATTCTTAGATCATTTTGTATCAGCATTTGCCTCCTTGCCTTGAATTGAAGATTATCATATTATTCATATCTCAAGAAATCGGAAAAATCGAATCTTTAAAATCCATATACTAAAGTATTTATTTCTTACAAAAAGAATTATTTGATACTTACCAGTTACCACAGATATCAAACATAATAGAAGAATACTGTTACAAACCTCAGGAAAACATGCAAAATAAAATCAATAAATGTTTTCAGTCTATGACTGGGAAACGACAGTTATATCCATCACCATAGGCAATGAAATTATTGGAGCATCACAAAAATAAGAACATACCTGATAAAAAATGATCAAAACCAAACAAAAATTCTTCATAGGTTTTCAAACAGAAAACATATCATTCCTCTGCTTCTCCTTGATTCCTGCTCTGATATGATACTAAGGAAAAAATGCACTTGACCACATGCCATTCTGCGCATCTCCATAAGGCATCATCATCTCCTCTCCGCGACTAAACCCCATATTCGGGTGCTGCTGCTGCTGGTTCTGTATCTGATCATTACTGCTATTACCATTATTTGTGTTCATCCATTCACTAAACCAGTGCGGTCTCTGCTGCTGCTGCTGGTGCTGCATTGGCTCCACATCCCCCCCTGCTGCCTTTTCTTCCACTCCCTCGACACAATTAGCCACACCTTTACCTTTCATCATTGCAGCCACTGAGCCTGAGCTCGAATACGAGCTGTTACAATTGACATTAAAAGGCTGCATCACTACTTTCCCACCAGCTGCAGGAGCCACCTGGTTAATAATCTGAGCAGCAGTACTCTTCTTCTTGGCTGGTGAAAGCTGATCAATTCTCTTATTAATCTCCTTCAGCTTCTGATCAATCAGCCAACCAAGATCATTCAAATCAGGAATCATCAAATTCTGCAATCCCAATTTCCCCGTCAAGCACTGGTACATAACCTCAATCATTTCCTTCTCCCTGTTATCCTTGTGCTGTTTCTTGAGCTGTTCATTAGCCTTCGCGATCCTCTGACGGATAAAACTCTCCTGATTAACCATCTTTTTGCTTTGTTCCATCTCAGGCATCCGCTTGAACTGGGCTAACACGCGTTGGACCCCCAAAGTATTAGGCCAAACCTCAGGCTGAGGCTCATATTGGCTATAAATGATAGCACAAGCATCAATACCACATAAGGTACTCAACTCACCAACCTTCTTCATAAGACCCTTCTTCCTTTTCTTGAATGTTGCTTTTCTCGACGCGTCATTACTGATGAATGCTAGCTTCACCTTCTTTCTTGTCATGGCCTCTTTAACTTTGTGTAAACACCAAACAGGGCAAGATCAAGTATATGGAAGCTAGGTGTTTATATATAACTTTTTCTGCTCTTTCACTTCCAAGTATGAAATGTGGGGATTTGTTTGCCAATTAGGCAAATCACTCGCACTTAATGACTTGATGCATAACTTAAACACAAAGTTATACGTTGAGATCTTCTTCTTTGTGTGTGTTACTTTTTTATATTAATTTGTAATATTTCAGATGTTCGCTAAAACTTTTATCAATTGCGAAAGTGAATTATTAATCGAATTCCATGATTTGCTAATAATTAGTTATTATCTCGTTATATGGCAAGGTAATTACATCAGAATCCTGCTGAATATATTCAGTAGGAAATATATTAATGTTGTTGATTGTTTTCCTAATCTGTAGAGAATACTTGCGTGATCCTTAGGTACAATCGCGTACTGGTTGTATTGAAATATTAAAATGTGCTTGAATTGAAATTTGAAAGACTAGCTTTTCATTATGAAAAAAAAGCTGAGAATAAAGGGCATGCAGCTGAATATAAATCTGTAATGTGAGCTGTTTCACTTGTTTTTGAGACTCCTAGCTCTCTGCTTGATATATAGATTGAACTTGAACTTTAATATAGCATTACAGCATTCACCACTCGTCCACAACGGATGATCTACATATTATCAGGAAACATTGAAGATTCGTGGTTTGATAACTAGGGCGAGCACGGTTCGGTTTGAACATTTTTGGAAGTCCAAACCGAATCAAACCGATTTTTCAGGTTTCGAAAATTTACAAATCGTACTCAAACCGAATGTTATAAAAACTAATCCAAATCGACCCGATTCTTAACGAATTGGTTCGGTTTGATTTCGGTTTAATACGAAAATATTTTAAAAAAATTATACACTTTTATTAAATTATAATAATCCTAGGTGCTCCCTTTTTTTGTCACTTAATAAAATATTTAATAAAAAATAAAGGTGGAACTTTTTAAATAATCTCGTGAAAATATCACCTTTCAACCCTTCTCTCTTTGTCTAACTTATTTTTATCTAACCCCTTTTTTACTGACCCAACTTTTAACCCATGTAAATAAGCGTTTCTTCTGTTTTTTGATTATTTTTTTTTTTTTTATGATTAATTTTGATTAATTTAGGATTGGTAGACTAACGGGGCTTAACGGGAGAGGTATTATAGAGAGTGGTATAATAGTATATGTCTATCAATCGGAACTCAACTAGAAAAGCAAAAATTATTCTGTTGAAAAGCCAAAATCATGAGTGTATCATTAAAAATTTCTCTTATATACTCTCTCCGTCCTCTTTTACATGTCCACTTTAAAAAAAAATTTGTCCCGAATTAATTGTCCACTTCTCTTTTCAAAGCAATTTTTTGTATGTTTTTTCAAAAAGTAACAACTTCCAATGTTTGACTAGCATATATATATATATACACAACTCTATCTAATTCATTACATTTATTAGGGATATGTATGAAAACAAGATATCCAACTAACATTTTCCTTAAGATGCGTATTTTTTCAAAAGGAACAAGTAAAAGGGGACGGAGGGAGTATAATAAAATGCAATTTATATACTCCCTCCGTTTCAAATTAGATGTCCACTTTCAAAAATTCACATAGTTTAAGAAAAGTAGATTTTGAGAAAAAAGAGGCGTAATAAGTCATTAACTGAACCCAATGTGTGGTATATGGTTGATCTTGGAAATATAAATTTGAAATATGTGGAGGAGAGTTGATTTTGGAAATATAACTTTACATTGAAAGTTGAAGTGGACAAGTATTTTGATACAAATTTTTGTTTTCTAAAGTGGACATGTATTTTGAAACGGAAAAAGTATAAATTATCATATAAGAAACCAAAAGCTAAATATAATATAGTATCCGAGGGATCCATTGAAATGGATAACATTAATCACATGAAATCTACAAAGGCAGAGTAGAGGCTGTCATGCATATATAGAAAGAGTAGTGCTAACAAATTGTAGCCTCAGTCTTCTCCTTCAGTCATATAGTTATCTGTAAAAATGACATTCTCCAGACTCCTTATTTCCAGCATCTTCTTAATATTTCTTTCAATTTTCTGCCTAAACTCGGAGGCTGCAGTTAGCCGAGTTTCGACTTTCAACCAAGTAGGAGCCCTTACTGATCATCCTTTAAAAAGTAAGCAAGCTATAAAGGAGTCTTGCCATTATGTTCTTGAAAACTAATTAATTCATACTTTCCCACATTTAAAGAACTTAAATTTTGTTATATTTATGGTGCAGGAAGGCCATGTCCCGATTGTATTCCTACAGGAGAATGTTGTTGGTTGATATTTTGCTGTCAAGATACTGGGGATAACAAAGAAGGTGTCACCCCTTTGAACCATTTTGATGCAGGAAACTGAAATTAATCAATTCAACTGTGCATCAAATAAGATCACATAGCACAAATGTAATGTCTACAAATAAATATGACTAACTTTTAATTTATTTCTCCAAAATCAATTTTATACAATGTACGGATGATTTTTGATAGTTAATGATTGTCATAATATTTTTAAATTAATATTGTTGACGGGAGTCAACCTTATACTTTTTGACAAATATGGCTTATAGCCTTACAAATGAGTATCTGTTCTACGAAATTCAGGGTGAGTCAGGATCGAACCCTGGGACGACAGACGATAAGCTCTTTACCACTTTAATACAATAAATATAAAAAATTTAATATAACATTTCTCAATTTGATGTGAGTAATCCAATTATTATAGAAAGATCAAACTTTACCTGTTTAATTATTTTAAATAGTTCAGATTTGTGGTCCAAGTCCTTTAACCCAGTCCAATATCCAAAATTACTTTGCATTTAACAATTCAATATTTAGTTGAATTTAAAAAACAATTTAACATAGGCTCAAATACCATAAATATCTGATCCGAAACAAGACTAATATCTTATTTCTATTTTTTTAGCCCAACCCGATTATTCTCAACAGAAAAAGGAGCATCCCTGTAAACAAGAATATAATAATTTTGTGGATTTTATAATCCAATAATTTTGAGAACCAATTATATTGACAATAAGTGGGTGGCGTAAAATATTATAATACTGTGAAGCGCAGCCATTGAGATTCTTCACGGCTCTTCTAGACATGATGGAACCACTTGCAAATTTTGTATACAAATTTAGTAGGTGGCCAGTGGATTGAAGTTAGAGATAGACACCAAGGCAAACAAGATATGGTGCAAAATAATTGTAGTAATGAATTTCTGGGTCGACCATGACTTAGAAAGCATCTGGAATCCAGATAGGGATGTCACCGATTGAGACCTCCTCATCTCCTTGTCCATATCCATATCCATTTTCACACTCCATATTTTTCTCACTGTATTGTTTATCATACATGTCTCTGTTAGTGGTGGGCGTTACGTGTCCCCCAAGTCTGAAATAGCTTAGCTTTTCCATGACATTGGCCTTCCCGTGAATTTACACCAACAACAAAAGTCAATATTTTGCATAAATTCAGCCGCTCAACTATGTGCTCCATTCCTACTCTTTAGAGTAGATATGCACTCCTGGTTCAATGGTATCGAACTCGCTAAATGGTATCGGTCTCGACCTCGACGACAAGTATATAAGAAAATATCACATCTCAAAACCATAACACTACACACACAAACTTTCAACATTATTATAAAATTTACAAGTATATATTCCACCTCCACTATGCATAGTATCTACTTTGTATAAGGAACATAGACAAAGGTCGTTCCTCCCTTTCTATAAAGCCAAAAGCTTAAACTACTTGTCTTGCATGATTATATGTACACCAGATACTAACAAAAGCCAGTTACATGTATATGTACATTACAGATTCTTCATTTTGGATTATTCATTGAAGCCGCTGTTTTGTTTCTAACCTTTGGTCCCTGTTCACATCACTCGCTCCACAATGGGCAAGATGGATGATGGAAGAGCCTTGACATTATCAAAAAGGGGCACGATGCGGAATGCCCTTTCTCCTACTAGAACTGTGATGATTGAATATTGGGGGTGTTCCGGGGGAGATACTGTGACTAGTTTGCTCATCATCTCCTGAAGTAGAGCCATGGAATTTGTCGAAACCTCCATTATGGAAATGCTGAAAAACAGTAGGAAACACTGGGGAATCAATGAAACGACTAAAGCCATTGTTTTTGCGGATCTTTCTTGGGGTTGTTGGCTCATCGGAGTCGGATCCATAAAGTCCATCTCGACTGTGTTTCAACTTCGGTGTGAATGTGAGCTCTGGTTCACCCCGCATAATGGCCCCAAGCTGTTATAATTCAAGAAAGGCAACCAACACTGTTAACAATCAACATCATACACGGATGAAATATAATGAAAATGAATTCCACATTTAGATAATCAAACAAGGACGATTCTAAATCTTCTTTCTAATAGAAAAGGGATCAACTATCAAGAGTAATTCAATATTACAAACACCAAAGCTAATTCCATCATTGTAATTCAGAGTTCCTTGAAGTAGGACATCCTGAAATAGTATTACTTGGGACCAAGATGAGATAAAATTGAACTACAAATCAAACACTAGTCAAAAGCGGCCAAAAACTTATACCAAGAACTCCATCTTCGTAATGCTTGAATTGCTAACAATTTCAAATTTATAGTGCCTAGAATGTGAAAGGGAGAAAAAGTATTCACCTTGCAACCAAGAGAACAGAATCTGAAAGTGTCAAGGAGACTCCTTCCGCAAATTTCACAAGTATTGGTAACCCCTTTTCCAGGCCTGGGCTGTGGACGCTCATTCAGAAACACAATCTTGGCACTGTTGATGATATATGTTTGAACACAAGCTATGTCTATGTATTTCTGAATTTCACTCACTCTCACCACATTATGGTACGAAGACCTCCTTATCTGCAAACATCAATCAATCTCAATCCCCTAACAATTCAAAAATTAAATTGAATAGAAGCATATAACTCTAAGTATTATAAACAAACCTGAATAACATGGTGATCTTTGTGATGAACTAAACAGTAAGAACACAGGGCATTTCCCATGCAATCCAAACAGTACAGATTGCATTCACTTTTGCCCGAGACGCCATGAGACGGGCAGGGAACAAAGTAATTAGCTTTTAGCAGTGGTTTCAACCATGGCGGCCTTATCTCATCAGTTGCCATTCCAACAATTGGACTCACCTACAACATAATCAATATCAAAACCACATACATATATCAGTTTTCATTCTGAAAGACTGAAACAAACTAATTTAATCTGATCAGTAACTTGTAACATCTATACAGCTGATCAGTAACTTGTAACATATATACAAACTAACTAACAACAAAACAGGGCATCAGCTCTTGGAAAAGTGATACAAACGCAAAAAAGATTAAAATTTAAAACAGGGGAAAACATATTACCATAACTTCACTTGACAACCTGAAATTACAGATTAAACCTGTAAAAACATCAAGAATTTTACCATTTTATAGATTACAATACAAACACCAAAGAAAACCCGCAAATCAAACAAGATTATTGAAATTTATACCTTGGAAATAGCCTGGTGCAAAATATGGATGAACTCAAGTTGGTCTTATCACTTGGTTTCTTGTTGGCTGGAAGAGCAGGGGATGTATGTAGAAGAGGTAAAGACTGTATAAAGACAAGGACATTCAATGAATAGTTATATAAAGAGAGTTTACTAGAAACATTAAGGCGGTCCAAACTAATATTATTAAAATAATATTTTCTTTTGTTTATTAGTATTTATCTTTGACCAAAAAATTTATTGTTTTTATTTTTTATTTGATTTGATCTTTTATGAGAGGAACATTATTCAATATTCATCTCTTTGTATTGATGACATAATAAATATATTATTTATAAGTGAAAAGATTATAAAATAAAATTCTTAGAAGTAAATGTGCATTATGGATTAAGAGCATGTAATGAAAAATGAAAATTATAGTTTGTATTATGGATATTGTACTATATTTTATTTAAGCATTATAAATATCTTCTCCCAAATAAAAAAGCATGATATCCCAAAATATATCATAAATTTTTTTATACTTATTTCAGTGAATATATTAATTGCACGTATATAGATGTGGATAAGACAACATGCTAAAATTAAAAAAAAAAATGCACACCTAGGGATTAATGAGGTCAATAATGGAACAGAGCAAAGGATATGAACGAGTTGAATGGACCCTTCTTCGGTTGTTTTTGTATGACACAACCTTATAACTTACTGGGACCTTATACCTCTGTACATGGTCACAATCATCATATCCTTCAACCCTCAAACCAGTTTGACACTTTCATCCTATTTTACATAATATTTTATAAAAATATTTCAAGATAATCAAGTTTTATAACTAATTTATTATTCTATCTGTTAAGTAATTTGAAAATAAATCGACTATTTTATGTTTTATGTTCAATAAAATTTTATTATTCGTAAAAAAAAAAATGTCAGATCACATCATTCTCCAAATAATGCTTATTCGTATAACTAAACATGAATAAATTTGTTGCATAATTTCTCCATCTATATAACTTATACGGACAAACTTGTTAATATCATGTACATCTATGATCTATGATTAATGTTTAATGTCAAGCACACCAGGTGGTATCATCCTGTGAAGAAATCATGTATATGTTTATATATTTTTTCAACATGTGTCCATGTACACATGTGAAGTACCAAAGTTATAAGTTTAATGTATTTTGATCAGTTCCTATTTATTAATAATGATAACCCCCTCATATATAAAAACTAGCCAAATCAAAAATAAGCTAAACGTGGTTTATTCCTACTTATTAATAATGATAACTCCTGCATATATAAAAATTAGCCAAATCAAAAATGAACTAAATATGATTATAGATGCACACTATACAAAGAGTTGTTAGCCATATCAAAAATGAACTAAATGTGGTTATAGATGCACACTATACAAAGAGTTGTTATATACAACCAGTTTCACTCTTAATTAAACAAGAAAACAATGCCATCTCACGATTCTCACCCGTTTAGCATACTAAAAAAACCCTAATTTAGCTTGTTACTACATTTAAAATGCACATGAAAATAAACCGACAAACAGGATTTATGTTAGTACATATCTGAAATTTTTATATTTTCCTATTTTTTTACATAACATAGTTTTTACATAACATAGTAAAAGAACCTTTTTCTACAATCTACATGCGACGAAACCAAGGCAATGTTGCCAACTGAAAACAAGTTCAACAAATAAAAGACTCAAATTAGTCATGGTGAACACCAGACAAATAGGAACAGGATTTAGAAATGCCTCTGCCTAAGATTGCCAAATAGGCTGCGCTGGGGGATGGTTGCCAAACAAACTGTCATCTTTCCGAGATCTGAGGTTCTTAAAAGCTCCACCATTCCCCGCCAAGAATATAAAAAGAACAATCAGCCCACCAAAAATCCACCACATTAATTGTTTCAAGCGTCTCTTCCCCCTGTTTCGAAGAGCAGGAGGGATAGTAGCTTTTGCTTTGCTGTGCTTGTTGAAATGTGAAGTTTTATTAGGTTTTGTTGGAGCACTATCCTTACTCTCATCCTTAATATGGTTTGTCTGAGGTTCTAGGCCAATTTCACCATCACCATTCTTCTTTTCCTTCTTTCGCAAACGCTTTTCCCTCTCCTACATAGTCAACAGTTTCTAACATCAAGACAAGGGTACAACACAAGGTATTCAACTTGTGGAACAATTTCATGCTTGTAAAAAAATTTGAAGACAGATAAATGCACTAAATGGAATTATGTTCACCTTTTCCTTCTGTTCAGCTTCCTTTTGAGCTCGTAACACGGCCCTCATTTGGGCCTTGTCTGCATTTCTCTTTTTCCTCTCAATCGCTTCCTGAGCTTTCACTTTCTCCTCCTGTCGAAGTTGCTCCTTCAACTTTGCAGCAATCTCCTCTTTTCTTAATATCTCAGTCTTCATCGCCAATTCCAGCTCCTCCTTTGTTTGCTGTTTCGCTTCCTCCCTTGTGTCCTCAGTCTCAAGCTGGCCAGAACCAGTATGCAAGCCACTCTCCGGAATAGGGTTGTCAGATGTTTTAATTTTCAACATCTTGCTCTTTGGCTCTGACACCACCAAGATATTACCATCTATCTGTTCCCCTTCAACCACTTCCACTGTGTTTTCTTGTTTCAAAATTGTAGGTGATGATAGGTTGGTTGTTCTTGAAGGATTATAGAATTTCGGAACCTCTCTTGCACCCACATTAACAGGGAGGACATGTACCTCCTCATCAGGGCCAAGTGAACGGCCATCCAATGTCTTTAATCTCCTAAGAGTACTCTTCATGTTGCATCTAACATAATCTTCTCGGAACTCATCATTCTTGTTCCAAAGGTCCATGAACGTTTCGACCTATATAATATACTTTCAAACATTATTCCAAGGAAAATCCAACAGAGAAAATAAATAAAATAGGGGAAGGCTGATAAACCTGTTTAGCGCAAAGACGATAAAGTGCCTCTTTATCTCGGTTTAGCGCATAATCACTAGCTGCCTTTGCATCATCCTTGTACATCCAATAATGCTTACTCTGCAATGTAATATTCATTTTTAGTCAAATGCTCCATTATACTACTTTTTGTTAGTGTAATTTATGTTGCTTCAGTCAATATATCTACTATATTGATGCTTCTAGTGTTATATTCTGTAGTTCACCAAATGTGTGACTTTTACCAATGAATTCTGTTGTAAGGCAATCATGAGTATCCACCAAGAATATAACGAACAACGAGTAGGCATATAATAATTGTAAATAAACTTTCAACTTATTGAGTGTGATTTCTAATAATAGATGTTAATAAACAGTGTAATTTAATTGGAAACTGTACTTCGATTTTTAGCAGTGCACTAATGTTTTTAAATGACTCAAAACAACACCTTAGCCAAAATGATTAGATCTTTCATAAAATTTATAGAAGTTCAAGAGTCAGCACTCTGATTTGATATATTTTCTCAATATTCTAGACAAATTTAGGTTGCAAAAGCAAAAATATTGACACAGGGACTTTCAGAGAAGACTCCAGCAGTCCAATACTATCTATTACCCATTCTTTGGCACTAGTTTTGGTATATTGCACCAGAGACATGTGAAAGACTAAAAGGCATAAATCTAAACATTTTGGTATTGCTGCAGTAAACTTAACACCAGCATGAACAATATCTGACACTGACAGGGAAAATTGAAATGTTCTATTGCCATCCAATAATTAGTAATTATCATGAAATTTTGTTTCCATTGACAAGAAAACAGATAGAAAGGACTCAAGTGACATCAATATCTTTATTACAAACAATGGTATAATATTTAGATAGCTCTAGACAGGGGAGGACCCAAGCCAAATAAAAAAAACCTGTGTGTGTGTGTGTGTGGGGGGGGGGGGGGGGGGGGGGGGGGTAACATGGAAGAAAAAGAAACAAATTCAGCCCGGATAAACACAAGGCTTTTGATGGTGTGGTCATGGGTTTAAGCTATTAATGTGTTGTGAATACAAGTCTTTACACATTTGGTTAATTTAGCTAAAAACAATCAATGAGCAAAACTTAATTTTTGATGTTCTGTGTAACAAAATCATACAAACCATTTATACTACCCAAATAAGTTAAAATTCACAGAATTTACAACTACTTATCTACGCCCTGGGTCACTTCAGTGTTCTAAACTTCTAATCTCCTTGTACAGTTTTTGAATTCTTTGGTTCAATATCTTTCTAAATTCAACGTAGCAATAAAATGTATAAGTAGAGAAGCCAGAGTGGAGCTCCATCAAATTGGTAGAATATGCTTGGTTCAATTAATATAGGACAAAGAGAGAAATGTGCAAATATGAGAACAAACCTTCTCATGCAATTGCCTTTTCAAACCAAAGAGATATCTGTATGCATTTTGCCGAATATCATTTGCAGCTCGGAACCGAGCCTGTAATTCTCTTAGCCTTCTACTTTCATCATTGTAATCCTTTCCTAGCAGTATAACAGCAGCTTCAGCTTTAGAAACCTTGTTCTTGAGATCACCAAGTTCCTTCTTTAATGTCTAAACATGCCAAATACAAAACCAACAAACAAGATTATATAGTAGATTCATGCGAATAATGTTCCGCCTTCTACATAAAGAATTAACTGCTAATGTATAACTGGAAGTCTGGAACTCAGAGCAAGGAGAAATGAAGTGAGAGATATAAAGATCTGACCAGAAATTAACAAAGAGAGACCAGAGGAACACGTACCTTTAGCTGGATCTCTGTAGGTTCTACTTCATTCAGAGCCTGAGTAACTTCCTCTTGGGAACAGACATTTGAAGATATTTGACCTCGTAGCTTCTTCATCACATTAATTTCGTGAAGCAACTGCCTTTCCTCCTTTAATGGACGGGTCTCATGCTCCATCATGTGTTCCATATGTGCTATCTATTGTTATGGCATACGAAATCACCAAAGTATAATTTATACATAATGAACTAAATTTAAGTCAAATTTGATTTCAGTTGTTATAATTGTGGGTATCATATTATAAGGGATCAAAAAGCGAACGCGTACCCTGTTAGTAATATCCATAACTGAAACTGAATTCTTTACTCTATTAATTTTATCTTGAACAGAGTCTATTTCCTGCCTCTTTAGCTTAACTAGTCTCCTTGCAGCTCTCTCATCTGACTTTGTAGCTTCAAACTCATCCCTAAGTGACTGGAGACTGGCCTGTTCACAGAAGCATTCAAATGATTATATTAACTAAGATATGATTATATCATAATGCTTATTACAACAAGATTACATACCCTTGTTATATCGATTTCACGTTTAATATTGTCTCTTAGAACAGTCTTATCCTCAACTAAGAGCTGAGAATCTCTTATCTGTTCTCGAATCTTATCATCATCAATTCTAGGAAATTTTGCGAGGAACTGAAATGGCTTTGCTTTCGCCACATTTACCAGACTTTGCCCATCTACAGAGTCACCAATAGAACGTTTAGCTACAGTTGAATCTTGGCAAGGCATATCAGAATGGTTCATGGCAGAATGATTTTGAACATCAGTTTTAAAACTCATATCAGCACAACTTTCAGACTCGACTGAATCAGTTGTGAAGATAGCCTGTTTCTGGTTACATTCAATGTCTCCATTCAAGACTTGGGATTCGGAAAGTGAACTGTAACCCGATTCAATAACTTCCTCTGGCGAGTCTATAGTACCAAACTCAATCTTCATCACAGACCTCATATCATTAGGAGCGCAACTCGAAAGACCATTATCAACTCCATTTTTGAATTTTCTGCCATTAGTTACAGAGAAGATCCCAGTCTTCAGATCTTTTGTATCAAGAGGCTTAGTTTCCAATTCAGACTTGTCTATAATCGGACAAACTAGACGCCTAACTTCTGGTTCAATTATTGTAGCATCATTGCAATCAGAGCACAAGATGTCATCACTTTGAACTTGTGGCACTATACAATCATCATGAGCATCTTCAGGATTTCCGTTCAGCTCGGGTGATTGTGTGCAGTCACTTCTCTGTTCCCCAAGATCTAATTGTGAAATATTACACTGATCTGTGACGGATCTGGTGTCAGTATCATGGGCTACTCCTGCTTCATACCCCTGAACTAGGCCAGCTCCGCAGTTAGCATAATCAGGTCCTTGGTCTGAAACTGTACCATCATCAGTTATTGTAGCATCATTGCAATCAGACTGCAAAATTTCATCGCTTTGAACTTGTGGCACTATACCATCATCAGGGTTTCCATTCAGCTCGAGAGATTGTGTGCATACAATTCTCTGTTCCCCAAGATTTAACTGTGAAATTTTACTTCGACCTCTAACAGATCTGGTGTCGATATCATGGGCTACTCTTTCTTCTTCATACCCCTGAACTAAGCCAGCTCCGCAGTCAGCATCCACAGGTCCTTGGTCTGAAACTGTACCATCATCAATACTAGCAAAGCTGCTTCTAAAGATTTTAGCTGGAACATGCCCAATCGATTCAGCATAAGTTTTAGTTATATTGGAGTCGAGTTCTGTCGAGTTTACTGCACCAATTTCCTGAGCTACAAAACTTCTGGATGCCTCATGTTCCGCTGCTTCACAATCATCTGTACCAGCAGTGAATTTTTCACCACTTTCAATTGGCACTTTGTCCATGGAAAAAGGATTTGCAGCATCTGAGAGAGTTGAATCCTGTTTGTCTACACTTTGGCTTCCATCAATGCATTCATCAAGGTGTTTGTCTCTACCAACTATAAAATCATCTGCAGCAGCCGTGCAATTGACTCCTTCATCCGCTACTGCATTAGTCTGACTACCCAGTTGAACACTCCCATCAATCTCACTATCCAAATCCGTCATATGTTTAGACTTGTCCTGGTTTTCTTCAAGATCATGGGACGCACAGTTAACAGATTCTGTGGTCCTGATTTCAGATTCCAAACTTTCTTTTACTGAATTCAGCTCATTTTGCTCCTTCGGATCTCCATCTCCAATATCAAGCTCAATTCCAGCCTGAATCTCTTCTAACTCACATATATCAGCCCACGAAGCAAAGGTGTTTGACCGATTACCCTCGAAATCTGCAGGCGAGCCTATGAGATCTTGCTCGACAGCCTTTACACTCTTATCAATTTCATTTGTGTCGTCTAATTTAATCACCCCCTCCTGGCTCTGTATAAGTTCTGCATCACTACTCAAATCTTTTATTTGCTTTAAATTGTTCTGATCTTTCTCAAATTCACAGAGCAATGGATCAGCAGATATTCTAATTTGAGATTCCATATCTCCCACTACAGACTTCAGCTTAGTTGGCTCCTGTGACACTTCCTCCCCAATCTGAGCATCAAGCTTTCCCAGTCCACATTCAGAAGCCCCCATACCAATCATATCCACTTGCTCACTCTCTCCCACCTCAGATACTGAGACTACAATATCCTGATCCACATCCTTTATGCTCTTATCCAACAAATCACCATCCCCTACTGATACAATCACTGTCACCCCACTCTCTCCAATTTCTAAACCATTTCCATCCCGAGACTCTGAATCCTCTCCAGGCTCAAACTTAACTCGATCCTCAACCATCCCCTCACTCTCTCCAATCTCTAAACCATTGCCAGCCTCAGCCTCCAAATTCTCTCTCGTCTCAAACTCAACTCCGCCCTCAACCGTCCCCTCAAAATCATCCTTACCATTCTCCACCTCACCGCTCGCCACACTCTCAACAACCTCCCCAACAAATTCACCATGCAAGTCCACCTCTTTATCCACCTCCGCCGCAAAATCATGATCAATTCCTCCACCACCGTCACCCTTCAACTCCACCCCATCTCTAACCTCCCCATCAGAATTCCCCTCAACAATAAAACCACCCCTAACCTCACCGACACCGCTAACAAAAACATAAGAACCACC